>NC_044400.1:17481196-17788499 GCF_006542625.1 Nomascus leucogenys
GGGGTCCAAGAAGAGTTCATTGGGGATGGGAAGGTGGGTTAATCCCAGTAGGAACGATCCGATCCAATCTGGGAAGGAGGGAGGGAAGAACATCGCAAGAACCAGCCCTTGTTCCTGGGAAGGAGGGAGGGAGGAGCATCGCAAGAACCAGCCCTTGTTCCTGTTACAGGAACAGTTACAGGCGGGTGGTGGATGTGGTGTGGGGAATATGAGGTATCCTCGACCAAACCTAGTGTCCTGAGCACAGGGGAGAGAAGGGCGTGCTGCCAAGTGCATTGCAGGGCACAGGCCAGTCCCTGGGGTGCCCTTGCAGGCCCGCGGTTCATCTTCTATTCCTGTGAGCGGCCATTGCATCCCTGCCTTGGATCCTGAGTAGGTTTGCTCAGGTCACCCTTGCCTGGCAAACTTCCTCTGCCCCAGGGGAAGCCGGGCCTGGTGTGGGAGGTTACGGGCCTACACAAACCTACTGGCAGGGCCTCCCTGGGCAGCATGGACCTGGAGCTTCTCTTGGGGCCACCAGTGTGTTGGGGCAGGGGAGGAGCTGGTGTCCTTCACAGGGAGACCCCAGAAGCTACCTTAAGCCATTCCCTTCCCATGTGGCCTTTGACGGCTCTGGTAAAGTAGAAGTATCACATGTAAGCTGGGAGCCCCAGTGGGCTGCTGTGTGAAAGGAGATGGCAGTCACTATCTAGTAGCTCCAGTTCTGTTTTTATGGCCATTTCTCCAACCATGTAGCCAATACTTTGCAAAAAACTTAGCATAGTAGACTTTACATTTCTCTTCTGGAGGGAAAGGAAAAAACCTCAGGTTACTCAGAGGAGACTTGGGGGGTGGGGGGAAGGATGCAGGTTCGGGTAGAATCCCAGCCCTTTCAATCTGGATAACCTCCATCAATGTATTTAACCTCATTCTTAGTTTTCTCATCGGAAAATAGGGATGATGATAATGTGACGTCACAGGATTGAGAAGGTTTATAGGTAACCGCACATCCTGAACACCCAACTCGGAATCTGGCCCAGCAGACACTCAGATATGAGTCCCCAAGTATTTGAATGTCTACTGTGAGCCTGAAACTATCCTGGGGACTGTGGACTCAACAGAAAACCACACCCCTGCCTCTAGGAGGTTTGCATTCTAGCGGGCACGGGCGAGACCAGCTATAAACCACACATGGCGTCAGTTCCCAGAAGAGAAAGCAGGTACACGATGATGGTGGGGGTGACGGCTCTATTCTGGGAGGTATCTGGTGACATTTGAGCAGAGACTTGATGGGCCCAGGTGGTGGCTATCACTCGTGAGAGCTTTGGGCACCGTTCCTTCCGGCACATGCTCCAGTTATGGGGAGGCAGGACTGGCATTTGGGTGATTTTCTTGGATTGTTTGGCACTGCCATCTAGCCTCTTTCCACTTCCTTTGCAGGGTTTAACTCCCTCGTGGGGGGCGTGATGGGCTTCTCCATTCTTCTGAGCGCGGAAGTGTTCAAGCATGACTCGGCGGTCTGGTACCTGGACGGCAGCATCGGCGTTCTGATCGGCCTCACCATATTTGCCTATGGGGTCAAGTAGGTTCTTGTGCTTTCCTGTTTGCTTTCCTGGCAGCTAGGAGTGTCCCTTTTCCACCGCCTTCCCCAGTCAGGAAATGACAGGCTTCTGAAGGTCACATTTTGTACCTGTGCCCCTCCTGAGCCTGACCAGTGTCAGGTGACTGGAAAAGCGACCAGCAGGGGTCAGATATCCTTGGGGCTGGCACAGAAGTGAGGCAGGGACAAGAGGTATCAGGCCTTTAAGCCACAAAGGCACTCCTTAACTTCTGTCTGATGCCTTTAGGACCCTTCGTGTCCTGACATCTATGCTCCTTCCTCTCTGACAGTCTTCATGATGCCCCAGGGAAGCACCTTTGTGTGGTTTCCTCACAAGTGGAGCCCCTCCTGCCACAAATGGGGGATGCAACAGTGTCCTGGCCAGAGGCCGCATCCCTAGCCTTAAGGGGACTTCTTGCAAAAGGGGCCTAGCCAGTGCAGAAAGGCCATGCTGGCATCACTGATGCGGACTTCAGCACCCAGGCTGGAGCTGGCCTTTCAGAGAACCATTTCTAAGGGGTGCTGTGCTTTTAAATGTTAAAATGCTTCCATTGCTCAAGGAAAGGTAGGATGGCTATCAGCAAAAAGAGGGACAACTGCCAGCGTCGGTGAGGACGCGGCGGAAGTGGAACCCTCATCCATGGCTGTGGGAATGGGCGATGGTGCTGCCATGGACGCAGAGTTACCATTTGCCCCAGCACTTCCAATCCTTGGTATACACTGCAGGAGGATGGAAACAAACCTCCACACCAAAAGTTGTCCATGAAATTCACAGCAGAGTTATTCACAATAGGCAAAATGCAGAAACAACCCAACTGTCCATTAACAGATGAATGGATAAATGCGGTAGATCCATGCAGTGGACTCTTATTAATTCCAAAAGGAATGAAGTGCTAATACTCGCTCCAACATAGATGGACCTCAAATATTATGAAGGAAGTCACAGAAGGCCACTTGTTATGTGATTTTGTTTATATAAAATATCAATAGGCAAATCCATAGAGGCCAGAAGGAGGGTACTTCTCGTCAGGCGTGGGGAGGATGGGGAGTGAATGGTACAGTAGACATGGGGTTTCTGAGATAACACAAATGGATGAATATACTAAAAACCACCGAGTCACATAGGGTGAATTTCATATGGTATGTGAATTATCTCAGAAAAAAAAAATGAAAATATGCTTCCCCAAGCGCTCCAGCCCCATGCCGTGGAGGTGACCTTGTCTGTCTTCGTCTTTGCAGACTCCTCATCGACATGGTGCCGAGGGTGAGGCAGACGCGTCACTACGAGATGTTTGAGTGAAGGGGGCCAGCGTCCGCATGAGACCATCGAGATGAGGAGTTTCCACATAGGCAAAGGGTGCCAATATTTAACTGAACATCTGGTTTCTTTTTGGAAGTTTTCTTTCACGTGGTTTGTCATTACAAGACAAGGTCTGCCCAGCCAGGTGGATCTACCTTGCCCCCATCACCTGCTGCCCCCATCATCAAACATGTTAGGACAGTGCCCATAGGAATGGACCTGCTTCCCCGTCTCCCGCTGGGACTGGCGTTTTCTATTCTCTGGAGTATGATGGTTCTCATGGGTAGGATGAGATCTTGGGCAGAAAGGTCTTCGGTGGTGCTCTGAGCCTGCGCTGCGTAGGACTGAGCAGACCCCCCTCCTCCAGCGGGGGTGGCCCTGCCACTCCGTCTCTCCTCTCCCTGCAGGTCTTAAGGGAAGATTGTACCCCTCACCCTTTACATGCCCAGAATCAGTATGTCACTTCCTAATTTCTATCGGTGTATCTCATTAGTTTCATACTGTTTTACTAATCCTAAATCTAAACAGATTTGCTCAAAAGGAGACCATTCTATTTTTTAAAAGTACTTAGTGATATACGTATAAGCTTTGCATGGACGAATTAAATAAGCACATGACCTTTTCTTGTACATTCAGAACCTGAACATCCATGTGAAAACTGGGTCCATTTTGAGAGATGTGAAACTACAGTTTATTTGTAATAAATAATCTATCCGTATATGCATATATCTATATGCTGTGTTACGTGGTAATGATACATTACAGTCTGTGAGAGATGGTTCGCTCCCTCTGTAAGGAACATGACGTTCTCAGCTGATGTCACGGTAGGTTTAGATTCTGTAGAGTGTTCCCCAACCTGCACCGTTCTGTACCTCTCACACCACTGCGTGCCCGGGCAGTAGTGGCTGACCAATAAAGACCTTTACCTGTTTTGTATGGCACGGGAAGGCACTATCTTTGGGAGTCGTCCCCGTGCGGCACCAACACATGGGGAGACCCGTCACGGGCAGGTTTTCCGCTGTGGCTGAAGGATGACCTGGGAGGGGAAGCTTGTGCCTAGGGGTACCGAGCATGGAGACCCTGAAGGACTGTGGCGCAGGCTGCCCTCTCTGACCGCTCAGGTAGGGGCCGCACACTCACCTGGCACCTGAGCTGAGGGACAGCTGCGCCCAGGCCTTGCTCCAGCTTTGGGGCCGTCTCCCCTCCACGCCGGTGAAGGGAGTTTGTCCTGTGAGGTCATGGAACCTTGGTTCAGTACCATGCTTTCAGGTTGCTTCCCCAGCAGTACTGAGGAATATGTCAGGGGATGTTAATAAATATGTAACATGAACTAAAGATTGGGAAGTGTAGGATCCTGTAGGTTTCTCTTCTGCTGGTTTTCTCATTGTGTCTAATATACATCATGGAAGCTCAGGGATGGGAAGCGACAGTGGTAGCGTTGCCCAAGACGCAGGCACTCGGCTTTCCCTTGTGTTCTAACAAACACGCTATGTGAACTGCGTGGGGTCTCCATTTCGGGCAGTAGTCAGGAGGCCTGCCAGCTTCAGAGAGGCCATGCAGATGAGGGCCAGTGTCACCTGCAGACAAACTGTTGGGTGTGGCATGGACTAGACCTTCCCTGTCTCCAGGGCATTTGCCTAACCAGCTGCTCCTGGCTCAACAGCTGCTCTGGAGAGGGAGAAATCTATTATTCTAGGTCCAATGGTCACTGGTGCTCAGCCCCTTATAGGGCTATTTTTATTAGCTCATTCTTCAAGATTTTTCTCAAAATCTAGCAGTTCACTTTCTAATTGAATTTCCTTCTAGGGGAAGGCAGCACAAGGAGAGTGCTCTAACATGAGTAGTGGTGGATGTGATATAAGGGAAAGCATACACAGCAGTAAAACCTTCCCCTCTCCACTCCTTAAATACACCTTCCTGTCTTCCTACCAGCAGTTTCAACAGTGTGCTGCAAACCGTGAAATGCAGCTGGGGGAAGTTGTGTGCTGGGGCTGTGCCTAGGCAGGAGCTCAGCTTTGTTCTGGAGGTGACCTTGCATGCACCCGCCCCCCAAAAATCACTTCCACCTGTCACACAAGAAAAGTTTATTGAAAAATAAAGTTCTCCCTAGTTTTCTCTACAACAGTGGAAAACAAAGCAGTGCTCTCTATGCCAGGACAGTACATTTGGACAGCGACACCTTGTTTGCAGAATCCTGCATTACTTAACCCCAGAAGTGAACCACAGAAAATGGCTGTAACCAGGATCTGTTTGAAGACACAGATGCAAACGGCCATTAGCTTAAAGACGTCAAGGTTGTGACATAAACTACAGTGGAAGGGACATCACCATCTCCTTTGGCATCAACTATTATGCTATTAATACTTGGGTAGGACAGTGAGCAAAATGCTTCCCAAGTTCGCTCCCTCTCAGCTTTGGCAGACGTGAAGCTGCTCTGAGGTTCCTGACATGCTGTCCTGAGAGGCATTTAGACCTCCAGCACCACAGATCCTTTGAGCACCACCCCGCCCCCGCCATCCTCCATCAACAATGGCCCTGCCCACCATATAAGCACAGGGTTCTCCAGCTGTGGGGTCAGGGTGGCAGTGAGGGAGTGTCTTAAGGCTCCACAAAATCTGGGCTAGAGAGAGATGCTTTGCAGATGGGAAATTCCAATCACTGCATCCACAGGACGAGACTGCTGATTTGGCGGAACAGAATCCAAAGGAATTTGAAAAAGACACCAAACTCCAGCAAATTCCACACCTGCAATCTATCTAGAGTTGTGCCAAGACAGGGCAGGAGATAAGGAGATAAAACTTTGAATCCACCAGGGAAGTAAGAGGCTAAATCCTCTCCCCCAGAACAAAAAGCAAACTGATATTTAGGTGATTTGGGAAAACAATCATGAGCAGCCTCTAGGAGCTGTTCTGAGAGGCCAAAATCCCTGCCCTATTGCCCCCAGCTGGCAGGGTGGGGTTGGTTTTCTCTGGGATCAGGCCAGGGAATAACCTTTAATTTGATGGAAACATGCAGAGCTAACCAGCCTGGGACTCCCATCCCTGAGGACAGGAGGGGCCACCCCAGCCTGTAGGGGGCGGCAAAGGGAGCTGCCTGGGGAATGTAAGTTCAGTTGGTCATTCCTTCCCCCTTAATGCAGAAAAGCCTCCATTATTGCATTCAAAGGAATACTGTTAACTTTGACTCAAGGGGTGCAGTCTGCCAGAGAACCCATTTTAATTTCTAGCTCAAAAATATTCCTTGAGGAAAACCCTTGGAATGTTCTGAAAGACATCAGTGGGGTAAGGTCCAGTATGTGGCTAGCCAAAGGTCACCTTTATCCTTTCCAGCTGGAATTCATAAATTCTTGCAGCCTTGTTTCCTTGGGGGCTGAAGTCTGGCATATTTTCAAACCAGTGCATTCAAGAATACAGTAAGATCCCAACCAGCAGGGTAGGCCGAGAACTGGGCTACTCTAAACCAGTAATTCCTACAACATTCAATCAACTTGCAATCACGTTTTCATGTAGGTATTATTTTTGAATCAACAGGAAGGGAATGAGCTCAGCTCTTTATTTCTCAAGTTTTACGAAACACTAATAACAATATTTAACATTTACTAGGGCTTACTATGTGCCAAGCACTGTGCTAAACATTGAATCCTCACAAAACCCTAAGTGCTAAGAAAGCTAGGGTAATTTTTTTCTGCATTCGAGACTCTACAGCTAATTTGGTCTTTTGCTATAAAAACTTGGTCTCCCACTTTTTGTTGAAGCCAACAAGAATCACAGGAACTCACCCTCAGCTTCACGAAACTCCCAGCTTCCTAAATGAGCATGAATCTATTTATGTCTCTCCGTCTACTCACATGAAGATGCTCTGCAGCCCCACAGGGATGGATGGGATTAGAATAAAGCCAATATGGAAATTAAAATACTTTTAAATAAATAAAATAATCCAGGCTTGGGATAGTAACACATACAACAGAGCCTGTCGTTAACAAAATAGACTTTTTTAAATCAAGAATTTTTGGCCAGAGGTGAGGGTGGCAATGTCTAATTATATACACAAGCTAGGTAAACCACCTTGGAGAAATGGGGTGGCCACCATGGTCTGCCCTAAAAGGCACACACCTACCTACAGACATACAGTTTCAGTCCAACACGTCATACCGATGTCAACCCTGCCAGTGAGCTGAACTGGGCTCCACTCCCAAAGGGGAAGCTCATTATTCACTTTCATTAAATCTTGCATTCACTAAAGAAACAAAAAAGGGGTGCACGTTCTTTCCCTTTCATGATGCTAAAGTATTTCTTCTCCAAGCAGGGCCCTGAACTCCTTGGATGCACCCGCTCACATGATTCTGCCTCAGCCACACCTCAGCAAGTGCATGGGTGGCAGGGAACACAGGCCGGTTGACACACTGGCAACCAGCAGTCCCAAGGTAGACCCAAAGGTATGGCAGAATCCAGCCCTTTCTTGAGGTTCTCAAGGCTTCACACCCTCCTCTGCGGGTGGAAGTGCACATGCATACACACTATGGCCTGGCGCGGGGGTTGTAGGGAGCTTCTGGTGTCCAGCCTGAACAGCTACAGTGGCTCAAGAACATGTCCTGTCTCTTAGCTGGAGGAGTCTGCTATTGCCCTTCAACAGCATCCGGATTCCAAAAACCCCAAAGAAAAGCGAAAAGGCACACCAAGGAAACAAATCTCACCAAAGAAACTGACTAATATCTCCAAACGCACAGCAAACACACAAAAAAGCAAACTGTAATGAGCAATGACACAAACCCAGTCCAAGCAAAAATGAAAAGCATCTCCACTTATACATGTGCAAATCAAACTGCATACACAAAACAAATGAGGTGTTTACCAGCATTCAAAGAAGTCTTTTTACTCCTCAAAGTATTTACCTTTCAATGGAAAGCTTTCTCTTTTAGTAAATTAGATAAATGTTTTCCCTCAAGTTTTTTAAGAGCTTAGGATCACAATGGGGAAAATAATCCAAAAAAACAGGCAAGATATTATAGCGGGGAAAAACATTAATCATAACTTAGGATTTCTCTCCCCATGGAACTGTTATCAGCTATAAATTGGTTTAGGATTCTATCAGGATCAGCAATGGCAAAACCTCCGCAGGCTCCACACACAGGGGCACCTTCCTCTCCTCTTCCATGCAGGGCAGTTGGAAGCCGCCTCCCCCGTTTCCTCTCCAGGATCACTGACTGGACCTGGGCCAAGCCTGAGGAGGCCTGGGAGCCAGTATACATTCAGGGGTCACTGACTCTTCAGATAATGCCCTAAACAACTGGAGTGTGAGCCTGTTTGCTCCAAGAGCAGCTGCCCTGCCAGTGTAACTCCGGCGCACTTCCAGCCAATACTGCACTGGGGGGGGACAGAAGAGGGATTTTTAAATGGCAGAAAAGTCTCTTCTGGGCTGTCTGGCCCGGGGGGGGGGGGGGGCGGGTCGTAACTTGGAAAAGAAGGGGAAGGTAGGGAGGCCCTGAACTTAGGGACAGCCAGCAAATGATCCTTGCAGCTTTTGGAACACAAGGCAGGGCTAAGGTTACTTTTCAACTTCCTTGCTTAAGTAGCAGTGGCTAAGTGGGTTAAACTTTGCTCGGCCTGCAGGCTCCCCCTGCTGGTCAGATGCTTGAATTGACATCCTCAGTGTTCAATGCTCCTGGAAGAGCCCAGGAGAGGGCGGCACTGGCCCAGGGATTGCAGGTCAGGGAACTCTAGCAAATTCCCACACCCTAGGGTACAGCCAAGAGGCCCATTCACAAGGAAAAAGCTCTTCCTTACAGCAAGGATGCCAGTCATCTGCCCTCCTACTGCAGGAAACTGCCCTTGCTTTAAGCTTAAAGAAATGCACAGGCTCCTACACACACACACACACACACACACACACACACACACACACACACTCTCTCTCTCTCTCTCTCTCTCTCTCTCTCTCTCACTCACTCACCAAGGTTTCCTTTGGACTTCTGCCCTTCTTCCTAGGCCCAAGCAGAGGTCTGGAGGCACCCCTGTGATGATGCTCAGGGCAGAGGCCTCCTCATGGTACTCTCCCTGGCAGATGTGCTCAGGGGCCACCTAAGGAGTGGAGGAGGCCCCGGGTGCCCCCCACCCTCCTCTTAGACTGGAGGTACAATTGAGACCCACTGAGCAGGGATCTCAGTGGGCCTAAGTAAAAAGGCTGGCTGCACATTTGTGTAGCAACTGAGAAAGAAACAGAATGTAACTTCCCAGACTTGAAGGCCCCACACTAACTCTAGTCCCCATGAAGCAGAATTCTTCCTTTCCCTCACATTCTGAAAGCTACCAGCCATTAAGCCTTGCCCATCAGTTCTGCCTAGCGGAGGCTCCACTGGGCCGCCCTCTGTTAGCAGGAAGGGTACTTGGAAGCCCCGGCGCAGAGCACATCATTAAGCGACTGAGGCGCCCAGCAGCGGCCAAGTGGATGACGCCAACCGCTCACATTAGGCAGAAGGGGGCTCACTCACATCAGCATGGAGATGTCAGGGGCTTTCCAGAAACTTACAAACTTGTGCAGAGCATGGCAGCAATGATTCAGTGGGGTGGGAACTTATACAAAGGCAGAGCATGGGGGGTCCAGAGTTTGGAAGGTGGGATCCAGTGTTTCTGACCAGGCCAACCTAATGACTCATTAAACAAATCAGAGTGATCCTGCCTGAAGGAAAAGCCAGCACCAGATTCCCACCTTTGCGAGCTACACCCTCAGGTGAGCAGCCAGGACAGGGCACTGCATTCATCCTGAGCTGCCCCCACTCCCCCAGCAGACATCAAGAGCCGCCCCCCCCCGCCCCCCGCTTCCCTGGACTTTGGTGCCATCAGAAGGGACACAACACAAACCCACCTGTCAGGAGCCCAGCTCCGGTCGTGCCACAAGTTCTTATGGACCGGCTTCACTCCTGTCCAAATCTTGGCTCAAAGACAATCCTCTCCAAGTCCACGAGCAGCGTGAGTCCTTCATCTCTACTTTCCTCCTCATAGCAGGGCTGGAGGGAGGGTGAGTTTACCAGAAACTCCAAAATCCCTCAATTCTGTATTTCTTCTAAAAGAAATTATGGCCAAGCTATGTGTCTGGGCATGGGGACATGGAGGAAAGGGGCCTCATCTCCTTTTTCGTCCCTGGCTGGGCTCTCTGGACAACACAGGCACGTCCCCCCGACTGCGGCAGCCCATGCTCTAGGTGCCATCTATGACAATGCCCTGGGGAGTTTGGCTGTGCTTCCAAAGCAAAAGTTTCTTTTGCTCTGCTGCCATCCGTTTTGAGCTGCCAGGTCCCCGTGGCTGTCCCTGAGCAGGCCACCAGCCCCACAGCACATGGTATCTCTCTGCACCCTGCCCAAAGCAGACAGAATAACAGTATAGTGAAGGTGGATGATTAACAGTGGAAATAAAAGAAGCCTGTGATCAATCCCTCCTCTCCCTCCCGCGGTCCCCTCCCTCCCACCCGAATAAATAAGTTAATGGGTTTAGGAATGTTCCCATCCAAAGTTCTTTCCCATCAGCTCAATTCCTCCTGTTTTGTTTTAAAGGACTCTTGAGACTTTCTTTTGCCCTGGAGCAGCTGCAGTGACAGTCTTCCCACAGTTGCTCCTTGAGAAACAGAAATGATGTTGTGCTAGGGACAAGCCAGGCTCCCGGCCTGATATACGCTCTTGTTTTGTTTTGGTGAAGACTCCACTGGGTTGCTCGGAGTGCAGCAAGGGCAATGCCAAATCAGAATCTTCTACCAAAAAGTTCAGGCTCTTGCCACAGTCCCTGCATGACTTCTGTCCCTGGCCCTGCCTGACGGGCTGGGGCCACTGTCTTCCCCAGCACCATGGTGCAGGGCTGAGCAGGTAGCTGCTATAGGCAGTCTTTGCAGAGAGCCACCTGGCCCTTGATGAAGTCCCGGCAGGGGCAGACCCTCTGATGCCTGGGGTGGGCGCCTGCACAGCTGAAGAGCAGAAGGTCACCTTGAAACACACAGTGCTTATTCTTGGGGTCAAAGGAGGGCACCAGGATGTCTTTGGCCAGCTCTGAGCTTTGGCAGGTCACCTTGTACCTGAAGAGGAAGAGAAAGGCACAAGGGTTGGTGATGAAGGGACAGAGCCTGTCCTCGTCATTGGCCCTGTGAGCCCCCATCCTGAAGCATGGGGGGATGTTGAGTTGTCTTGTCCTACTTTAGAAATGAAATGGTGCCCACCCTCTGCGTCTGCAATCCTCCACCTCTAGGCATGTAGACTCAGGAAGGCACGTGTGCACCAGGGAGTGTGTTCAGGGGTGTGTGTTTGAGGCTGCCCAGTGAAGCTTTGTCTGCAATGGAGAAAAACTGGAAACAACCCAAATACTCACCAAGCAGGGAATGGCCAAATAAATCATGGCCCTTCTGTGCTTTTAGAGTTCTCTGCAGCCGTTGAAAAAGAATGAGGGAGAAGAGAGGAGCCGGAGAGTCATCGTGGGGAAGGGTGAGTCCCAGAATGGGAAGCACAGAGCAATCAGCCCACAGTGTGCACACGGGAGGTGAAGGCTGCAAGTTGAGATGGCTACATGCTAATGCCTTAGCAATGGCTGCTTCCAAGAAGTGAGAGTGGGGCAAAGCTAAGCATTATTTACATGTTTTTTTTTTTTTAAGTATGTTTAACTTTTTAATTAAAGGCTTTAAAAAAATTCCTGTTATATGGCCTTAGCCTCTTGCTGGAAAGCAATCAGACAGAAGGTGCTGTCCCAGGGCATTGCCTCCCTGGGTCTTTGCAGCCACCCTTCAGCCACGGCAATGGTAATCTCAGTTAGAGGCAGGTGAACTGAGGCTTCAGGATGTGCAGAGAAGGCCTGAATCCAGGCCCTCTCTCCCCAGCCCTGTGCTCTTCCTCCTCTGCCATCTTCTCCCAACAGCTGAGTGGTCTCAGGCTGTGGAGCCTGGTGGCTTTTCTTCCTTTGGCTGGGACCACTGCTTGGGGGGCCAAGGATATTCTGATGTTTCCATTCCCAACAGTTTTGGCCTCTTATCTCATATCTTTCCCTCCCACTTGGGATGACTGCTCCCATCCACCTCGGTTCCCAAAGGAGGCGGCGGCCTCCCCTGGTGTCCTGCATGAATGCTAGGTGGGAACCCATGCTGTACCTGATATCAGAGAAGGTGGTGTCAGGGGGCCAGGCAGACCTGGGTTTGAGTCCTGGCTTCGTCTTTTAGGAGCTGTGTGGCCCTGGACAAATGAGTGAGCCACTTTGTGGCTCAGATTCCCTTCCATAGAATGGGGATAAATAATCCTTTACTGCAGGAATTAAGTTAGTGCTTCTACAGCATGTGACAGAGTCAAGCTCTAAGTAAGTGGATAAATGGCAACCATCATTGTTGTCAAGATCGTGATCATTGTCGTCATCACGCTGCCTTGGCAGACACCGGATGGGCTATACCACTTCCCCCCTTGCTTGTCCAGTGGTATGAATTTACACACCAACCATTTCTGTTTCACTTGGTTCATGGAAGTCTCATTTTTCTGCTGACACGGAGGGGATGAGGATGGGGAGCTTGAGGTTTCTCGTTGCCTCTGGGAAGCTTCCAAATGGGCTTGTACGTGTATGTATGCATAACTGTGTGTACATGAGCATGTGTGTAGATCATGTTTATGTACTTGCATTTCTGTGCGTGCATGCGTATGCATATGTGTATGTGTTTGTAAAGCATCATTTTCTCTCCTACTCCTGCTCTGTCTTTCTCTAGCTAACCAACTGCCTGGGGCCTTCCTCCCCTTGCCAACATTAATCCTGTGATTCCCCTCACATCTGCTGGGGCTTCTGGTGAGATCTCCCAGGCTGTCAGCCTGGCTTCTGCTCAGCTGCAGCTGAAGCCCCAACTGCTTCTGGAACTCAGCATGTCACTGGTGCTCGGGCCTCCCTCCCTCAGAGCCTGCGGTGCCTCCTGCACGTGTGAACTGCACCAGGAGCCCAGGCCTGCTCAGGAGAGTGGGACTCTCTCCTCTTGCTCCCATAGTCACCAGGAGAGCGCTGCAACCACCCTCAATACCCCACCACCCCTGCTCTTGATGCCAGCTGGGAGATGGTGATGCCCAGGGAGTTAAGGTCATGAATCATGAAGGGAGAGGGCAGGAAGTCGATTTTTATGGATTTCCTAAAAGGAAAAATGAGTCAGAGACTTGCAGACCAGGTCCTTCACAGAATACCTCAACTGGACAACAAAGAGAAAAATATCTGAAACTCAATTCTGAATGACAAGTTTACATATGGAACATGGCCTTGGGATACAGGTTTATACTTATGACCTTTTTTTTTAGGTGAATTACAGCAGCTGCTGTGGCTTTACTTAAACCATCTGCTGGCACACTGCTAACCAGAGCATAGAAATCTCTATGGTGACTCTCAGACCCCATGGCGAGGAGTGTCATTGTCAGGAGCCATGAAAAACCCTCCTGCCCGCTCCCTGGGTCACCTGGACTCAGGCTCTAGGCCACCATCTCCCAGGGTAGAAGCACACATGAGTGTGTGTCTGTGAGCAGGATTCAGCTAAGGCTGCAGCAGCAGAAGCCTGCCTGGGGTGATGCACAGAGACCACCGCAGAGTACGCAAGCAGCAGATGCTTCACCAGGCCACAGGTAAGACCTGACACCAGGCAGCTCCTCGAGGGTTTAACTGATGGATCTGGCTGTGGAATGCAGGGCTCTAACCGACTCCCTGGCGCCAGTGTCTTCTAAGCCCCCAGGGAGCTCTCCCTTTTACTGGCATGCATATGCCCATCCCACAGCCTGAGCAGTCAGGAAGGTGACTCCATTATCCTTATGAGCAAAGGTCATCAGTGAGGCAACGCAGCTTTCCCCAACCGCTAGAGCACATGGAGACCAGAGAGCCTCTGCAGCCCAGGATCCTCAATCCCTGTGCGGTCCCTGCCTTTCCAGGGGGTGCATGGTGCTGTGTCTGCCTCTCTGTCCCTGCCTTGTCTGTCTCACAAACACTCACATCCTCCTGCTCAGAGACCCCACCGCAGTGTGCCATCTTCCTTTCTTCCTAGTTTCTTACAAGATGGGAGTTAAAGTTTCTGGGCCCATCAGGTCTCAGTTTACAATTTATAGCTCTTGAAGAATAAAAAGAGGCAAAGCCCCCTCCAATGGGGCTGGCTACACTTCCTCACCTGAAGTCACAGGCACTGGGCTGAGAAGCCACCAGTCCCTTCCTGACACAGACCTATAATGCACAGGACAGGATGCGCTGGACAGGAGGTGAGTGCTGCTGTCTCACCTGCTGCTCCTGCCCCTCCCTCCTGCCCCTTCCCTGGAGTGCCTTCCCTCCCTCAGCCCCCTCTCTTGAGGGCTCTGTTCATTCCAGCTCTGCCTCACCAGGTCCCACCTGGCGAAGACTCCACTGGGCTGCTCTGAGTGCAGCAGGAGTATTACCAAATCAGAACCTTCTACCAAAAAGTTCCGGGTCTTGCCAGAGTCCCTGGATGACTTCTGCCCTTGGCCCTGCCTGATGGGGCTGGGGCCACTGTCTTCCCCAGCAACATGGTGTGGGGCTGAGCAGGTGGCCTACTAAGGGTCACCTTCCCTCTCTCAGGTACCAAAGCACTCACAGTCTAGACTGTACTGCTTAGAATTCTTTGCACAGAGCAACCCCAGTTGCCAGTAATTTAACATTTTAGAAGAAAGAATTTTAAGAGGTAGCAAAATTACAAACTGGCCAGGAACACATGCTCCTGTGTATGGAACTGAGGTCCTCTCCACTGGGCCCCACTGGAATGGACCCTGGCACTTCCTGGAGCCTCCATCTTCCAGTCTCCACCCCAGTCTGGGAGAAGACTTGTCCGGACGATGTGAGTCGCACCTGCATCATGCGTGCTTTGTGGTGGCCTCTTCAGTGCTTAACTGCACCCTTGCACCCTGCATGCACAAGAACTCGAGGCTGGTTTCCTGAATGGCCCTGATTCAAGACAACACAGGACACTCCAAAGGGTTCCCCTGATGTGATATACTAAAGTCATACTATAGAGTGAGGACAGCCGGTTCTTAAACGCTATGGATACCCAAAGACTCAAAAAGGAACTTAAACTTAGCTCAAAGCAGGCTCCAAGTTGGAGATGCAAAGGCAGCACTGGCTTACAGGAACTGCAAATTGCTAACTGGCTATGAATATGGATGGGCCAGGATCACCTCCACACTGAGGCGGCACTCAATAGACTGCCAGATAGCTGGGGTTTTACAAATTATCAGTATTTACAAATGCATGAACAAGTTATTCAGCAGGGTTCTTATGTTCAGAGAATTAATTTCAGACGGCTTTATTGCAAAATTAGCATTATTCCAGCCTCCTGCTAAGAAAGCTCGTATCTCTACAGTGGGGTAGGGCGTGGGGGTGGGGTCAAGCGATCCCATGGCACAGGGCCTGGCCTCAGGACAACCCCATGTTAAGTCCTTTTGCTCTCGTGAACTCTGCATGGATACGGACGTGGGGAGGGGCCAGGCCTGGGGCTGGCTTATCCGTCTTGGCTCAGTGGCCTCGGGCCTACTCCACTGCCCAAAGCTCTCTGGAAGAAAGGGGTGTTCTACTCTGTCTTTGGCAAGGTCTGTTCATTATCTTACCCATCACCTAGGCTATCCCCATTTTACAGATGAGAAAACTGGCAGAACCGAGGGAAGTGGCCATTTGCTCTTTCTCCTTCCTGCCTTCCTTGACCTGGACCCTGGCCTGGAGGTGGCCTGCCTTTGTAGGGCCCCATGCTAGCTCTGAGCCAGACCCTGATCACAATCCCTGGGCCAACAGCCCTGACTCCTGCCTGGCCAGGAAGGAAGCCGTGCTGTGCAGGAGTCCCATTTGGTCCCATTCCCAGGATGCGGCTTCTCGTATCTCTTATTCCATAAGTGGGCTTATGCAGACAGTCCCTAGTCTGTAACTAGTGAATTCTGACTTCCGAGGCAGATTCAGGGTTCTCAAGAAGCCACCTTACTCCAAGAGCTATATGCAAAAGGAGCGCGTGGAAAGCCCCTCACAGAACCCTACAATTCAAGATTTGCGCTGTGGAACTGGAAGCTTCTGGTACCATCACAGGCTTTCCAGACATCCCGGACCACCATCCCCTCCTAAAGCTTGTCTGGAGGCAGAGCAGGGTGCCGGCCCGGGCCCCCACTTTTGGCCTATGCTTTTGTTTTCATGATGGAATCAGGGCAGCTTCTGTGCCTGGGTCTTCTCATAAAAAGAACAGGAAAAAAATAGCATCACCAGGGCCAGGCATGGTGGCTCATGCCTGTAATCCCAGCACTTTGGGAGGCCTAGGTGGGCAGATCACCTGAGGCCAGGAGTTTGAGACCAGCCTGGCCAACAAGGTAAAACCCTGTCTCTACTAAAAATACAAAAGTTAGCTGGGCATGGTGGCATGCATTTATAGTCCCAGCTATTTGTCCCAGGCTGAGGCATGAGAATCGCTTGAACCTAGGAGGTGTAGGTTGCAGTGAGCCAAGATTGTGCCACTGCACTCCAGCCTAGGCAAAAGAGCGAGACCCTGTCTCAAAAAAAAAAAAAGAAAAAGAAAAAAAAAAAGGCATAGCTCACACCCCTATTCATGAGAGCTTCCCTGCATCAGGCAGGACACAAGAGGCCACACACTCTCCCTACAAAGGGTTTTACACCACACTTAAGGATAAGACGACTCACAGGAAACAGGCCAACTCAGACCATGGTGCACACAAATAACAACAGTGGCCAACAGCACTAACAGGGCGTGAAGCCAGAACAGGGACAGGTGAGCCCTGAGCCCCAGGTCCACTCCACTTCCTAAACATCCTCTTCAAGCCTGGAATGGTACACCTGCTAGATCGAATATCTGGAGTTGGGACAGCAGGGTCTTATTATTTGTAGGCTAGTCTCTTGGAGAAAACACCTAATCAGAGCTACTAAGGTGGTGGGTGGGTGGGGAGGCTAGATAATTATGCAATATGTGGACCATGGTGGGGTGTGATAAATATTGAGAGAATGGATTCAGGCCTGTCAAAGGTCATAGGTGAGAGGCCAGAAGAAACCTCACATGGAAATTTGGGAACTGCAAATGCCCAACTCAAAATGCCAATGCAAAGGGAAAGGAAAGGTGCCACTAAGTAATGCAAGCACAAGGTAAGAAATTCAAGGAAGGTGCCTCCCCTGTGCAGCCCTGGGCCAGCATTCCCAGTGCCACACTTACCTCATTACCAAGGGACCCCGCAGACTCAGGTCTGCTGGGGCCTGAGATGCACCATGTGTCAGTGACCTAGAAGAAAGTGCAAACGGAATAGGCCACAGGAGAAGGCTGCTCTTGGAAATTGTTGTGGGCAGTTCTGTGCCAGCTCCTTCTCCATGTTTCTCATTCCTTTCTGACTCCAGGGTTGAACACTGTCACTCACCACCAGCCCCTTGCACTGCTCAGACTCTGCTGGGGGCCTGGCTGCCAGCAGTGGTCTGAGGAGCTGGTCCATCTATACCTGTGGCTCTGTGCCCACCTCTACTCCCACTGTTCTTGGGGTCAACATTAGCAAGCTGAACACCTCCCACAATCTTCAAACCCAGATACAGCTTTATTTATGCAAATACAACAGCCCCATTCAAATTCTAAACACATCATCATGCCAGGTGGCTTCATCTCACGCAACAGAAACAGTAACAACACTGGGCTAACTCTCTGGGGTGATCCTGCTGCAACCTACTCCCCTCCCACACCTTATCCCCAGTGCCCCGCAGCTTGGAAGCGGAAACCTGTACCTCTCACCTGACTACCCCACAAGGCCGGCTGGAGTCTAGGGGCTGAGTCCCCACCTCCACCCCAGGGCACTTACTTCAGCATGTCCTTGTCCTTGTTGAGGTGCTGGAAGAAAGAAGGCTCGCAGATGAGCTGGCTCTCCTGGCACACCTGCTTGCAGGACTGCCCGGGCTCAGCGAGCTTGACCTGCAGGGCGCTGAGGGGTGGCCACATCACTTGCCCATGGCAGAAGTCCTAGAACGACAATGAGGCCATCAGCCACAGGTCCAAGGATACAGCTGGGGATCCCCAGCCCTGCCAACCACCCTGGCAATGGAGGCGGCACATTGGGAGAGCAACGGGACGGGGAAGAGTTGGGAGCCACACAGATGGGCTGGATTGGGGCTCAGCTGGATTATGCCTTCAGGCCAGGTCTTGACCTCCCTAACCACCAGCTTACTCAACCTCAAGACGGGGACCAACAGCAGTGCCTTCCACAAAGGGCTCCAGGATGAGAGGTCATACTTGTGATGAGCTTGGCACCATGCCTGCCCGTGAAGGGTGGCTATTCTCAATCATCACCATCAACACTTATGCAACCAGGCTATTTAGAGCTTCTGCTCTTCAAGGCCCTTCTTCAGACCAGCCTCCACCAGCTGGTCTGTTCTCTTCTCTGATTCCAAAGGCACTGTGTCTACCCTATCTTGGCAGTTACCTAATACGACACTGTTTCACGAGCGCTACTTTTATCTCAATGGCAAGGTTCTGACGCTGTGAGGTGAAGATCGTGCCAAGGAGACTGCAGACACTTCTGATACCACCTCATATGGTGCTGTGTCCTTGGTAGGGACTCAGTGCTGGTTGGTTGAAAACAAATACAGTAAGTCCTCACTTAGTGTCGTCAATAGTCTCTCAGAAACTGCAACGTTAAGTGAAATGACAATATAAAGAAACCAATTTTACAACAGGCTAATTGATATTAACAAGAGTTAAGTTCCTATGGCACATTTCTTGTCAAAAAACATCACCAAACTTCTAAATAAAGACCCAAAACACTTCTAATATTAAACACTGAAACAAATGTGAGCTATATACACATTTAAGAAAGATGAATAAATACAAGTAACATAAATTATTTACTCAGGGAACATCACACACCAGGGACTGTTGTGGGGTGTGGGGAGGGGGGAGGGATAGCATTAGGAGATATAGCTAATGCTAAATGACGAGTTAATTGGTGCAGCACACCAACATGGCACATGTATACATATGTAACAAACCTGCACATTGTGCACATGTACCCTAAAACTTAAAGTATAATAATAATAAAATAAAAAAATAAAAGGGGGGAAATTGTGAATGTAATTAATGTCATTGAACTGTACAATTAAAATGGGTTAGAGTGTCCAATTATAGGTTCCGTATGCTATGCTAATTTTTAAAAAGTAACATACACTAAGATCACTGAATTTTAAGTGTTAGATTTTCTAGTGTGCAAATTCTATTTTAGGAAAGCCTGTTTTTTTTTTTAACAAAAGTGATCTGTATGGGCTATTCAGTTTTAGTAGAAGAGTAAAGGTAAATAAGATATGTAAAATTGCGTCAACATTAAACTCAACTTTATCAAAGCCCAGGAAACAAGTGCCTGGACTGATCTACCCACAGGAGTAACTGCTTCAAGCTGCCACCATGGGAATGGACTGCTGCTCCTCTGCCTTTCTTGGCCTAAACTCTGAACCAGGAAACATCCAGCAACAAAACATGGATTTGCTTTATTACAATGTGGCACCCAAAACTGAACTGAGTCTTCTCGAAATGGTGATGTAACCAGTCCAAAGTCTGACTCATTCCCACTCTCACTCATTGATCCAACCAGTGGGTATTTATTGGGCATCAACTGGCACAGTCCTCTGCTTCATGCCACGGGAAGCAAAGGACATAGCAGCTGAGACACCACCTTCCAGGAGTCTTTGCTGCAGATGTCTAAGTAGCAAATGAATGGGAAACATCTGTTGTAATAAATCTTGACAATCACACACACACACAAAATTATTTACTCAATTTTTGGTGAATCAGTGAGTGATCGCAGTTGTAGTCGTGGTGGGTTCAATCAAGGAATACACGTTTGTGAAGTGAAAATTGTAAGGAGTGCCTCCTCCCACCTCGTAATTCACTATCAATCAATCACTAACATGGCACCGCAATCAGGCCTGCCTCCACCAGCTGGTCTGTTCCCTTCTCTCTTGATTTCTTGCATGTGTATGATTATCGTAGACTTTATGAAGTTTTATTGTATTATAATTTGTATTGATTCATTTGTTTTCGAACCCTCTTATTCCAGCTCAGGGTTGAGGGTGGCTGGAGCCTAGCCTAGCAGCTCAGGGTGCCAGGCGGGAAGCAGCCCTGGATAGGACACGGTTCCATCGTGGGGTGCATTCACACACACCCCCACTCACTCATGGTGGGACCATGTAGACATGCCAATTCACCTCAGGTGCCCAGCTTTGGAATGTGGGAGAAAACCAGAGTCCCTGGAGAAAACCCATGAAGACACAGGGAGAATGGACTGACTCCATACAGACAGTGGGCCCGGCCAGGAATCGACTTTCTTCATTCTCAACATTATAGCAAAATGACATTATTTGAGGATCTTCTGTACAACATTTCGTATATTCAAGAACTGGAGAAATAGAAGTCTACGTAGCATGTGATAGGATGAGCAGGAATATGGCACCCCCTACTAAGAATGTGTGTTAAGTGCTCCGAGTGGGGCAGAGCCAGTTGACCCTGGGATCTAGAGGGAATAGAGGAAACCAGCAGGTCTAAGGAGGACTCGGGGGTGTAGAGAGAGTTGGAGGACTGCCCCTGAGAAGTAACATGGAACATGGAGTACCAGCACGAGGAGTGGTAAGGAGATGTACTTTTCAATGTGTGTCCTTCTAGAGTATCCTACTTTTCCTCACGTTTCCTTTCCAGATCTGTGTGGAGGAGGAGTTGATCAGTAATCTCAGAGCCCAGGGCTCCTAGCACTGACGCAGGCCGAGGAAATGTTTCTATCCTTCCCTTGTCTGTCATGTGGAATGCCACCACAGGGATATGAGGGTCTCATGCTGCCAGGCGGGTCCCTTGGCATGGAGGTGGGTGTAGCACCAGAACAGAGGCTGGCCCAGAGCTGCATCCATGGGGCATACTGTTGCCATTTTTCTTTTTTTTTTTTTTAACCTTGTGCTTGTATATATATATATTTTTGAGATGAAGTCTTGTTCTGTTGCCCAGGCTGGAGCACAGTGGTGCAATCTCAGTCCCCTGCCTCCTGGATCCACACAATTCTCCTGCCTCAGCTTCCTGAGTAACTGGAACTACAGGCGTGCATCCCCACACTCAGCTAATTTTTGTATTTTTAGTAGAGACGAGGTTTCGCCATGTTGGCCAGGCTGGTCTCGAACTCCTGACCTCAGATGATCTGCCCAACTCGACCTCCCAAAGTGCCGGGATTACAGGTGTGAGCCACCGCACCTGGCCCTGTGTTACTTTTAATAAGCCAAAAGACAGTAAGAAAGAGCAAAGCAAAACCCACTGAAGGTTCTGTGGGCAGCTGGCCCTGAGAGCACATCCTGCCTCTTGCTTTTACCAGCTATGTGAGCCTTTGGGCAAAATACCTAACAGTCTGAAGCCTTAGTTTCCTCATCAGAAAAAGGAAGATGATGATACTGATGATTTCTTAGGGTTATTGCTTCTTCCCATCTCCTTGGAGGAAATGCTGAGAAAGGCATTGCCTGCTGAGAAAGGCAACTGTAGGTTACTACCAGGTTACTTGGTGCTAGCTTCTCTTAGAGTCTCCTTAAATCAAGGATCCTGATTCCAACAAGGCAGGCAAACCCACTGCTGCCCTCCACTCATGTGTTCCTATGATGAGGGGATTCGACTACTCTAGCCCGAGTGAGGTTTGGTGGTTAATAAGCAAAATGCTTCACCGAAGAGTCGGCAGGAAACCTAGAACTTGGATTCCTATCAGCTGCAAACAGAATTCCAAGAAGGTCTAATAATTCAGAGATGAAAAGAAACACTTTGGATTATTGAGGGATATTAGGATGCAGCTTACTCTTCTGAAAATGATGCATAGTGGGTGAGTGGGTAAGCAGAGTGTCCCAGGACCCATACAGCCCTGGGCACCACCAGAGACAGACAACTAGACAGAAGACCCCTCAAATGACTCCTTATATTCATGGTGATTTTCATCACAATCCAGGCCCCTGTTAAGCCATGGGTGGCAAGGTAACTTGAGTCTGAATGCTGCTACTAAGGCTGACAGCATGAGTACAGACCTGTGAGACCCTGAATGGGGGCAGAGTGATCACTGGTGGCCGTTGCTTTCTTAGGTGACAGGAAACCTGCTGGCTGGCCTTTGACACTCTGCCCATGCCATCGGGACAGTTGTCATCAGACAGGAAGAATGAAAGCACACAGTGATCAGTGGAATTACTGATGATCAGAGCTGAGCAGGGGCATGGGCACTGGAAAAGGGAAAGTGTTTTTTGGTTGTTTTTCTGGTTGGCTAATGCAAGCAACTTTGTTTATATAGGTTGAATATCCCTTATCTGAAATGCTTAGGATGAGAAGTGTTTGGATTTTTTCAGATTTTGGAATATTTACATATATAATAAGCTATCTTTGGGATGAGACCCAAATCTCAACATAAAATTCATTTATGTTTCATATATATCTTAAACATGGAGGCTAAAGGTTTTTTTTTTTTACCATATTTTAAATACATTTGAATATTACACAAAGTTAAAGTACTTTTATGTGTGAAATTTTCCATGGTAGTGTCATGTTGGTGCTCAAAAAGTTTCAGATTTTGGAGCATTTTGGATTTTCAGATTAGGGATACTTAGCCTATAATTTTTTTTTTTTTTTTTTTTTTGAGATGGAGTCTCGCTGTGTCACCCAGGCAGGAGTGCAGTGGCATGATCTTGGCTCACTGCAACCTCCCTCTCCCAGGTTCAAGCGATTCTCCTGCCTCCGTCTCCTGAGTACCTGGGATTACAGGTACATGCCATCACATGCAGCTAATTTTTGTGTTTTTAGTAAAGACAGGGTTTCGCCATGTTGGCCAGGCTGACCTTGAACTCCTAGCCTCAGGGGATTCGCTTGCCTCGGCCTCCCAAAGTGTGGGATTACAGGTGTAAGCCACCATGCCAGCCCGCTCAACCTATAATTCTTTAGGAGCCACTGGGTCACTTTTGCAGCCTTTAAGTTTTATAATAAAGAGATTTTAAAATCCACATACAACAAATCATGTGACTGAACAGAAAAGATAAGACAATTGGGAAATCTAGACCAGATCACATCATTTACATCAGCAGAAGCCAAGTGGGAATGTTTCTCTCACCATCTTGGATTTGGCTTGACCCAGTCCTGGGTTAGGCTGGGGAAATGAAGACCCACGAAGGCTGAAAGCTCCTGTTTAGGCTTTCATGGCTTGCAAGAAAACTGTGGAACATCTCTACTTACATGACACCTACAAACAGAGCTGAGGGCAGTATCTCTGTACCTATTGAGTTTGGAGACTCTTTAAAAACTTGGCTTCTTATTCATGCTCAGCCTCATGGGGTACAGGAAGCAGCACAAAGGTTAACACTGAAGAGAGGCCGGGCAGGGTGGCTCATGCCTGTAATCCCAGCACTTTGGGAGGCCAAGGTGGGCGGATCACCTGAGCTGAGGAGTTTGAGACCAGCCTGGCCAACATGGTAAAACCCCATCACTACTAAAAATACAAAAAAATTGGCTAGGCGTGGTGGCATGCGCCTGTAATCCCAGCTACCTGGGAGGCTAAGACAGGAGAATTGCTTGAACCCGGGAGGCGGAGGTTGCAGTGAGCCGAGATGGCGCCACTGCACTCCAGCCTGGGCGACAGAGTGAGACTCCGTGTCAAAAAACAAAACAAAACCCTGAAGCTAGCGGAGAGTCTTGCTTTGTTTGACAAGGAGGAAGTGATGAGTGATGTGGCGAAGGAATGTGCTTCATGTCAGAAAGAGCAGATTGGGAGCCTTGCCCCACCACTGTGGTGCTTTGGGCGTGTTACTCAGTCTGGTTTCATCTCCTGCTTGTCGGCAGAGAGTGAGGCTAACAGATAGTAAGACATGGAGCTGAGCAGAATGCTGGCACATGGCTCCATAAATGCTCCTTTTCCACCTGTTAGCCCTTCTTGGAAGACCTGCCTGTGCCCCACAGAGGTTCCAAGGTACTGCATCGGAGACATCTGCAGAATCTGGGGCAGCCCTAGATGAATGGACATCTTGCACCTCAGCCCCAGCAGGGCAGGATGGCACCGCAAGGCCCAAACCATGGGAGATGTCCTTAAAGCTGAACTGCAGGGCTGATATGCCCTATTTGTTCATTTCTTTGTAAAATACAGCAGCCTCCCCTCTCAAGGTCCCCCTCAACGGGTGTGCTTAGTTCAATCCTGCACATGAACACTGGAGCTCCAGGAACCCTTTCTGGTGCTCCCCAGGAGCATGGTCTAGCATCCTCTCAGCAGTCTGTTTCAGGGGTCAACAGAATCAGGAATAGTAAAAATAGCAGCAGGACCTTCTCAAAGCTTGCTGCCACCTGGACAGTCTAGAGGTGATCACACTGAACAGAGGGAGGCCTGAAGGTGGCAGGAGAAAGCTGGGGATCTGGGTTAGGATTCTGGCTCCCAGCTGTGGGACTTCATAGATGTCTCTTCAGCTCTGCCTGCTCTCACACATAAAATGAGGATGATGCCATCTGTCCTTCACTCCTTATCTAATTCCTGTGAGAAGAAAATAAGGTGACTGATAAGAAAGAGATGTTAAAGATAATGTTCCAAGGTTGACTGTTCTTTGCTGCAAGGGTCTGGAGGTAAAAGTTGAGTTGGTTGATTACATATGATAATTCACCTACATCCACAAGATCCACCTTTTGGCCCAGCTGCTTTTAGGGCACAACTGAAATGGAAGCCCCTGTCATAGCCTCTTCTCTCCCGTAAGTGCCAGTCCCATTGGGTGCTCAGAGAAGGATGGGCTCTCTGAGCCCAGTCCCATTGGGTGCTCTGTTTCATTCAACTGCAGCACAGGCTAATAAGGCAGTGCCAACTTGCCTTATCTCCTGACCATAAGTACTCATTCCTTCATTCACTGAACAAACAACTTGCTACCAGGCAGAAAAGCATAAGGGCTCAGAGATCAGACTGCCTGGTGGACTCTTACCTCCTCCGCTTATTAATCATAATGTGTAACGTGCTCAGAAAAGCGCCTGACACAAAAACACCATCTGCATGTTGGCTGTCACCATGACTACATGCAATCTGGTCCCTGGAGTGTGGGGGAAGGGGTGATGAAGCAGAGGAAGCACAAACGCCTGCCTTCATAGGGCTTGCATTCAGTGAGGGAGACAAAAAAACAATGGATAAGTCAATATATATAGTACATTAAAAGGTGGTAAGTACTCTAGAAAAGAACGAAGTGAGACTGTTGGCAGAGATGATGTGCTGATAAGGCATCACTGAAATGGTGGCAGCTGGGAAAAGACATGAGGAAGTAAAGAAGTGAGCCATAAGAGCATCTGGGAGGAATATTCTAGGCAGAGGAACATCTAGATCAGAAGATTTGACAAGGGAGTACATTCCAGGGGGAGCAGGCGCTTCCGGGTAGCTTGGCAGAGTGTGTATATTATGGGTCAGAAGTGATGGGGTTCAGGAGGGCCCTGGGAGTCAGATCTTCGGGGTCTAATTGAATGCTCTAGCTTTTCCTTGAAGTAAGATGGAAGACACTGGAAATTTCTGGGAAGCGGGGGGGTTGGGATCTGCATGCTGGGAACAGACTGCAGGAGCAAAGCAGCAGCAGAGAGACAGGAAGCTGCCGCAACAGCACAGGAGAGAGATACGGGACTGAGACCCTGAGACAGGGCATCTCTGTTCAACAAACCCCCATCAAACACTCATGTAAGCTGGCTTTGAAGGTTTCCTCATTCATTCAGTACTTTACAAATGACTATTAAAGTCTCCCACTGGGTGCTGGAATTACAAACATGAAGGAGACATAGTCCCTGGACTCAGAGGTTCAGTGCGCAGTCTAATAAGAGAGGCCAATGCTAAAAAATTACCGAACAGTACAAAACAAATGCCCAAATAGGATGCGCAGGCCACTTGCAGAAAGGAAAAGATTAACTCTAGGATAGGGGAAAGTGGTGGTAGCCATCAGAGAAGGCTTCCAGGAGACAGGGAAGGCCATCTGGGTTTTGTAGGCTGCATAGAATTTAGCAGCTTACCTCTAACATGGCGCTTTGCAGATAGTTGGTGCTGGGAACAGACTGCAAGAGCTGCCCAACTAAACTGAATGTTTTTTGCATCTTGAGGCTTTGACAGTAGCAGAAGTAGAAAAGGAAACTATTCTAACTCAAAGAGCTCCTATGCAGCCAGAATGAGATATAAACAGTAATTTCCAATCTGGTTAACAAGCCCGCTTAGAACACAGAACATCTGCATCCTTCCCTAACAATTATTTCAACCAGACACCAAATTTCTCTAAATGTGCTTGACTATCCTGAAATTTCCATGCAGTAGCCATAAACCAACAAAAAGTCTAATAACCAGCCAATTTATGAGATGGAACAATGTTCTAAACAAATGAACACAGCCAACCCTGAAGAAGAGGTAAGAGCACCGCCTCTGTAAAGAAGGCTAATTAGCAGCCTGGGGAAAACACCATAAAAATACAGAAGGGGCCAGAGAAGGGGAGGAGAATGCTCCCTGGGAGAAGCGCTAGGTAGCGGGGCTGGCTTATTCACGCCCTCTTGGTTTGCTGGGCCAGGGGAAGGGTCACTTGTTCAGAGCAAAGCAGAGGAGTGGTAACAGAAGGGCCAGTCAGGGAGGGCTGAGTGGTTGTATGAAGGGGGTCCAGAAACCCCTCACCCCCCCCACTGCAGCCAACTCTTTCACAGAGTTACTAATAAGCCCATGGAAGTTCGGTGCAAGTGGGTTTTGGTGGGAACCCACATTGTCTGGAACCAAGAACACAGGTTCAAATATAAATGTCTGCAGGCAGGACCTAGAGGAAGAAAAACCAGAAATTGGCAAAAAAAAAAAAAAAAAAAAAAAGGTTGGTAGGACAGGTAGGACCATGAAAATGGGGTTTGGGCCCTGTTCGGTCAGCTATTTGAGGGATAAGGCACATATTGGTTATCTGTGTTACAGCTGAGAAATCCAGGGCCTGGCACAGGAAGTGTTCTATAAATATTGAGTAACTGACTGGATTAGCACACCTCAGGTGCCAGGCTGAAACCGACCATTCTCGGCGTCTGCTTTCCCTTAAAACACAGTGAACTGTGTCCACACACAGCCCCATAGGTTGTTTCCCAGAAGTGAGTGTGAATTTTTGTTTCCACAAAAGAAACAGTGACGGTGCCTGTAAAACTGAGCAGTAGGCAGCAATCTCCATGGATTATCTCTACACATGCAAAATTCCACTGAGCAAAAAACTCACCTTTGAAGAGCCAAAACAGAAATCTACCTTATTCATACACTTCTAGGAGTGTACCCAGGAGAAACGAAAACAGGTCCATACACAGATTGCATGTGAATGTTCACAACAGCACCTACCACATTAGTCAAAACGTAGATATAACCCAAAAGCCTATCAACTGGTGAATAGATAGACACATTGTGATATTAATCTGCACATACATGGAATACTATTCAGCAATAAAATCAGTTCTGACAAATTTAACAACATGGGTGAACCCCCAAAACATCATGCTAAGTGAAAGAAGCTAGAAACCTCCAGAAAAGGCTCATCTAAAAAGGCAGGAAACAGATCAGTGGTTTCCTAGGGGTGGGGTGGAAGTAAGGATTGATGGCTAACAGGGACAAATGAGTTTTTGGGGGTGATGGAAATGCTGCAAAACTAGTATGTGGTGGTAGTTGTGTAACACTACCAATTTGCTAAAAAAAAAATCATTGAATTGCGTCCTTACATGCAGTGAACTTTATGGTCTGTGAACTAAACCTCAATGAGCCAGTTTGAAAAACACACCTTGGTTGGTTTCTGGGCTCCTGCAGCAACTCGTAGCGAAGGCTTTGAGAGCACCCACATGGGCCAGGCATTGTTCTTAGTGCTAAACATTATCAAGCTACCTTTTCCTTCACCAGCCTGATGGGTAGATTGCGTTATCCCTATTTCTCAGAAGAGGAAAGAGCATAGAGATGTTAGGTAACTTGCCCAAGGTCAGAAACACAGTGGCAAGCAGAGCTAGGAATGTGAACCCAGGCAGTCAGCTGCTAGGGTTCAGTGCTTAATCATTACCTGCCTAGTCTCTCTGGGTGCAGGAAAGGCTGGGTAAACAAAAGCTATTGATTTCTCAAGAGTAAACATTCCTCAAGCTAGTACCAACCTTCTCCCCTTTTCAATTTCTCCCTCTTTCCTTGCAATCTGTCACCTCTACCATTGCTCCCACCTTTGGACTATCCAGATTCATAACAGGCTTGTCCTTGCATCTAGAACACTCCATAGTGGGCTTATTCTGGGCTCTGATGAACAGACATCCTAGGACCTTCAGCTGATTCCACAGCCATTGTTGGAGTTAACTCTTTTTTTTTTACCCTCCATCTCTCCAGAATGCTTCTCAGATGAATCACACAGCTCTTTACAAATTAAGATGACTGTGACCATGCTATATATTTACAGTGTCTTTACAGGAAACAGAAAATATAATTCAAGAGCATATGTATGGTTTTAATAAATCAATCTGAAATTGCCATTCCTTCAAAAAAGTCCTGCTATGCTCTCTGACCTGAGGCTAATACAAAAGACCTTCCCAAGAAATGCATAATGAAAACCTTAACAAGCCCAGACATACTGAGGATAGGGAACAACGGTGCTTGATCTTAGATTACAAAGAAGTTCCCCCTGCTGGAGACAGCATCTCTTTGAGAAAGCTGATTTAAAAGAGCATGCACTCTGAATCAACATTTTCAGTACAGTAAAGGAAGTGGGAACATTAAGAGAAAAGAGCAAGTGGTTTTCCTAGATCCAGGAGTCTTTTTCATTGGGTGCCTGTACCCAGGGAGGGCTGGGTATGAGGTGGGTTTCCTGCTGGTGACTGCTCAACTGCACATTGAAGCCTGGGTGCCCTCGATTGCTGTCTGTTGGCTCCCTCTGGCTCCCACTGCCTTGGCTGAGCGTAACGGACAACCCTGAAAGGTTTCTGGGGTAAAAGCTTCTGTGTTCTCCTTGCAGATCACATGGAGAACTCTGAAGGCAGATCGGCCTAATTAGGGCTGCAGTGCTCCTACCATTCAAGGGGTGGGAAGGGCCTCCTCATAGCTGCAGGCTTTCTTGTTCATACCAGGAACACCTCCTCTCCATCCTCGCTGTCCTTTGAAGATACTCGTCTAGTTGCAAAAAATAACGAATACTCCAACCTCTAAAACACTGGGGTCTGGAGCTAAAAGAGGTAGAAGACCCCATCTGTGAACCAATGGGATCTTGGCTTCCTATCTTCCTTCTGGCATCAGGGGAACATTCTGGGTTCAATAGAATCTCTGAGATAAACTCAAAATAGGCCCCCTTTATTGCTCATTTAGGAGTATTTGGAGAATGTCTAATAAGAAATGCCCCTAACACAAGATTCCTGGAATGATTTTTCTAAGCACCAATCTGATAGTTCCACTGTCCCTTAGCCTACAACAAAGCCCTTCTTTAGCTTCCTATTATCCCAGAATCAAACTGGAATTCTTCAGCCGAGCCTCAGCATCTTTTCACATTCTGCAATCTCCTCCTCCAGCCTGGTCTCTTACCTCATCCCTCTCTTCAGTCAAGTGCCTATCATTCCCCATGACATTTCCGCCCCCCACTCCAGGCCTTTACATCTGGACTTGTCCAGCCTTCCATCTGTGCTACCAGTTTGCCTTCAGGACTCACCTCCTGCAAGATGCCTTCAGATACACTCTACCATTTCTCCCCCGTCCTCCCTTGGCAGGCTGGGCTATGTGATCCCAAAGCATCCTGTTGCTTCACTATTACCAGGCTGAACCTACAGTAGTGACACTTACTGCCTGTGGACTTTGCTGCCTTCTCTATGAAACTTGCAGCTACTTGAGGGCAGGGATGGGGACTTGGAGATATTGTCCTCCCCAACTGACCGCACAGCCCATGGCATGCTCCAGCTGACAAATATTTAGAGTAAAGGAATGAACCAACAACAGCAGGCAAAAAAGAAACCTCTGGATTTCTGTGAACTGCAGATCTCTGCAGAAAGGCCTATATGGTTGGGCGGGGGGTGGGGGGTGCAGTTTTATTAGTATGCTTTCCAGCAGACAATTTTGGTAACATGTATTCCAAATCATAAAGTCCAAGATGAGCTTCCTGGTTCCTGACACACAGGAATAAAAAGCACACTCACCCTCCCTTCCTCCCTTCCTTCCTTCATTGTTTCTGTCACCTGGAAGTTACTGTGCACTGACCATATGTCCAGCAGGTTACTAGGGATACAGAGGTGAAGCCAGATGGAGCCTCTGCATTATGCAGCATTTAGCAAGGTCTATTTGGGGAACAGGACCTTCCTGTTTGAAAGGAAACCCAGCAAGACTTACAGAGGACCTGATAACTTTTAAAGACCGGCTGGAATTACTGAGCCTCAGGGGAGAAATAAAAGCCTTCAAATAAACCTGATCAAGAGTCATTTATGCCTGGCAGTTGGGTAACTATTTTCCCTAAGAGGACGTGGAGACAGGTAAAGAGGGTTTCAGCAGCAGCTGCAGGCATCTTAGTATGATCTCGAGAGCCGCCAAGATGGCGGCAAGAGCTGTGATGTCTTAACACCCACAATTGAAGGAGGCCCTGCAACTCCTCTCTGCAGCTGCAGGAAGGGTGAGCAGCCGTTGATGATAAAAGAAGACGGGAAGCAAAGCTCTGGACACCTTCCATCTCCTGAGGCCCTGGTAAGCATGGGTGGTGTAGACTTGGCCTCACATCAAACCAGTATCAAATCTTGATTCCACAATCTGTGAGCCTGATAACTGTGAGTCTTGATTTCCACATCCAGATAATGGGGTTATTACTACCACCTCCTGGAATTACTGTGAGAATTAAATGAGATATTATATTACGATGTGTCTGGCACATGCTGGCACAAAATCTCTATGGATGTGGTTGCTAGAGTTGTGATGATACTGTCATTCTGGTGTCATATAAAGGCTGAATGAGATAAAGATTCAAATGGTTTCCCGTGAAACCAAATTAGTGTATTACAATACAATATAGCATAATGTATTAAATAATCAACAGTACCAGTATGCATTTATTGAGCACTGTGTATGTGCCAGGCTCTGTTCTAAGCACTTTGTATGTATTAGCTCATTAAATCCTCAAATCAGCCCTATGAAGTAGGTCCTATTAGCATCATCCTTATTTTACAGACAAGGAAACTAAGGCATAGAGAGGCCAAGTAACATGCCCAAGTCATATAACTAGAAACACATGGTGCCAGGAGTAAAACCCACATGGCTTGGCTGCAGAGCATGCCCTCTTACTGCTGACAAAAGCTCAGCGTATCAGACACACCACCCCAAAGTATATGACCACGGCTCCCAGCTCCAACAGCAGCACCCAGGGCTGCTGGCTGCTTGCCACAGTTTCAGTCTCCTCAAACCATCAACTCTTCCTTTGAAGCCCACCTTGGGCCTACTTAGATTTTCAATATACCATTTCTATTTTCAGCCTGCACCATCCTCATCCCCTATTGTGTGAAGATCCCTTGATTGCCTTAAAAAATGCTTTATCCTTTAAGAAGAGCACCTTATTTCTGGAATCTAGTCAAAGAGTTCATATTCTCCTACCCACAGGGGTTCTGAGTCTGTCTATTTCTAGCTCTGTGTTGCTTTTGAAGTCCAAGGAATTAAAATGCCATAAAATGATAGCAACAGGCTCCTGGCCTTTACTTCTAGGAGCACATGCTGCAGTTTCCAAACCTTGTGGGGAAGTTGGGACTCTTGGCACCCTCCTTGGCTTTGTCCTGCTTTTTATCTGTTTTATATACTTATAAGGTTTCATTTAACAAAGGGTCCTGCTTTTAGAAGATGTCTGAAAACCTCTAAAAAGTTCTAACATTTAGAATTGCTGAACATGTATTATTAAAATAATGCTTAGAAACAGCTGGTTTCAATTCTTGCCTTTCTTAAGGTGAGAATGGACCTCAGAACCCATTCAGGGCACAGACCCTGATGGTCAGGGGCATCTTCACAGTAATCATCCCATCTCTCTTGTAAGTTTCCATTTCACCTTACACTGTCATCAAGAACATACCTACTCCAAGGGAATACTGGTTCTCTTGGATGACCATGACAGTGCTACTATTATCCAGCTTCTAGAGTGTCCCAAAGCAGGAAAATAGCCACAGAAACACAGTGAGCTCTTAATTGTTCCTGAGAGCCCTATGGGGTCACAGGAAGCAGTACACAGCAAAGACAGACTGACTTCTGATAAGCCTTACCTGTTTTTCAATGAAAGCATTGATTCTCTGTAGCATCCCCTCGCACGTAAATTCATATGGCATGTATGGCTCAATCTGTGGAAACAGAGCATGATACCATGAAGGAGAAGGACAGAGAACATGTAGCAACTCCTCAGTCCTCTGACTCACTCAATACATGGGTGCTAACACCAGGAGGTGGCCTCATGAGGGTTGACTATGGACTTGCAAGTCATGATCTCATGTTGATCCTTACTAGGTGTGGGACTCTGAGCAAACGACTTGCCATCTCTAAGTCTCAGGTTCCTCATATGTAAAAGGGTGATAAGAAAAACTCACCTCTTTTAAGCTGCAAAGATTATCTGGGAGAAAAAAGGTGCTTAGTTTAGTGACTAGCACATAGTGGGCATTCAACCAAAGATGGAAGTTATCACTTGCTAGCAGGTAAGTTCCACAGGGCAGGGTCCATGCTGTTGGGTCATCTTTACATTCTAGTGATGAGCATAGTGTGGCACATATAGGAAATTAGCAAACATCTGTTGAATGAATGCACGGTCACTGCTCTAAGGCAACAATAAGCAATTGAAGGATCCATGACAGTGACCTGTATTTGGTCTCTATTTGTAGGTGAGGTCAGCCTGTATCCAAAGAACTTAGGGTGCAAAAATAAAGTGATAAAGTGTCACAAGAAGTCAGCTAGGGGGTCCTGGGAGGTTAGAGGGTCAAAGCAGACTTCTACTCATGCTGGGCTTTTAAGGCAGGCTGTGAGTCTAGCAAGCCCAAACTGGGGAGGGCCAAGATGCTGAAGACATCCTTGGTGAACAAGTAGTGTGGTCTCTAACATGAAAGGACAGCAGGTAACTGCAGCCTAGTATTATGGGAACTGGTGAGATGAGGTGGAAAATTCACTAAATTTCCAAAAAAGCCTTGAGGTTTCTATACTAAAGAGCCCAATTTTATTTGAGGGAAGTAGGAAACTCTAGAGGATGCTTCATTAGGGTAGAGGAGGCAACTTATCAATATTGTGACACCTTGGAGAAGAGGAAGAAATGTGGGTTTGATCTCTGCTGCACAGTGTCTGCCAACACTATGAGGCCTGTGTTTTCAGGGGTATTACCGATCTAAAATGGAAATTTCATTTGAGAGAAAATCACCAGCAATATAGTCTATTATTGCTTCAGCGAGCCCAACAGCTCCTCTCAGCAATAGGGTAGACGGGGAGGGGAGGGGGGCACCTTCACCAGCACCAGCTACCTCTAAAATGTTTGCTGGAATCTACAGGGTGGAGAACTAGGCAAAACATCTATAATTGAAGCTTGCTGAAAATGGGACAATGAACAGAAATAACATTCTTTAGTTGGCAGCCAAGCAGTTGGTCTCAGGGCATCGTCTCCCCCTTTCTTGTGTGCCAAATCACACATTACATTGAAATCTTCAACCATGATTTTCAGAAATTTTAATTGTCTTCAAATGCTGAACAAATGCACAAATGTGGGCCACAGTGGCCTACAGCTGTCTGAATAGAGCTCAAAGAGGCTGAGCCGTAAATACTGTAATATCATGGCAGACTATTCTACAAGAACAGAGAGGTCACTCTATTCCTAGACAGCTCATTTCTGAAGAGCTCAAAATACTCTGAAGAACTGACTTTCATGTTCTCAGTTTGTTCCTTGTCAACTCAAGCTTTTGAACTTACTGTTCCCTCTCTAACCCAGACACAGCCCTTCACACGAAATGTAAAATTTTTTCTTTTCTTTCAAAGGATGTTTACTCAACCCATGGGTGACTCCAGAAGCTTTCTATTGCTGGCCTAGAGATAAGTTTCCTCTCAAAGATTCATAGAAGGAACGATCTAAAACAAAGAACATGGCGTATCTGGGTTCATTTATCAGTGTTAAAGTAGGATTTGTACAGTGAAATAAACATCCATGGTCATCTTTCATGAGATGAACAGATTTAGTTATGTTAGGAAGCATACCAAGTACCCAAGTGCCATTCGAACAACATTTCCAAAGGGAATCCATTAGAAAATGAAAGAAAGTTAATTCAAAGGGTTCAAAGCCAAAAATACAGAAGAATGGTTCTTCCTCTGTTCTCCTACCAATCCAGCCCACTTTAACCAAAGGGATGTTGACTTATTCACTGCTTTGGGGCAGTTCACTGTTTTAAAGGATACGAAGCAAACAATTTTCCTATAAAAGAAAAGCAAAAAGGAGGGAGAGATGGAGGGACGGAAGGACGGAAGGAAGGAAGGAAGGAAGTCAGGAAGTCGGTGAGTCGGAAGGTAGGTCTATATTTCTGGACCCTGTGGGTGAGGGCAGGCAGGGGCTTCTGCATTGGAAAGCTCTTCAGAGTCCTGGCAAGCCTCTGAAGTGACAGCTGTTAATGTGGACTGGGGGCTGGGAGAGCTGGCAGTTTTCTGCATAAAAGTTCTTTAGGAACAAGTGAAGTCCTCTTTGGGGGACAGAATGAAGGAGAATGCTAAATCACATCCAGTCATTGAGAAACCCAAGCTAGGCCAGCTGTGGAGAAGCAAGGAGGTATTCTTGGGCATCCTGTTTTTTTTTTTTTAAAAAAAAAAAAAAAAAAAAAAAAAAAGGACTGTTACTCATATGGCGAGGGCCACAGGAAGGATGCCTACAGATTGCACTGTGAAGTTCCTGCTGACCTTGGAAATTTTCCCCTATCTTCCCCTCCATTTTCTCTTCTTGACCTCCCTTCTTGTGAGATTTCCTGTCTCCTCTAGTACCAACTCACCTCTCCAAGTCAGGGACAACTTCTACAGGCAATTGCTTTTAGAGATCAGCCTCCATGAGAAGCCCTCCATGGTCTGACCTGACAGATGTGGCTTGGCATCATTCAATAAGAAATGGTCTTAGAAAGTACCAGGAGGCCAGGCTTTGAGTCATGGCTCCTCCACTTACTAACCATAGGATTCTGAGTAAGCAGAATCTGTAATTTCTCTTCGTAATTTCAAATGTAAACTAGGTCATCTCATCCCCCTGTTCAAAACTTCCCATCATACTTATAAAATCCTCAACACTTAAAAATAAGAAACAAACAAAAAAGCCAACCATATACACAAAAAAACCAACCACAAAGACAAAACAAAACAAAAACAAAAAACACAAACAAGAAAAAATCCCCTGAACGTTTACCACGGCCCATTGAAAGGCCCCACACATGTTCTGGCTCCTGAGGACCCCTTTGCAGTCTCCATTATTTCTGATGAGAAGTTGGCTGTGTTAATACCATTATTCCTCTAAATGTAATACACATTTTTCTCTGGCTGCTTTCAAGGTTTTCTTCCTTATTTTTGCTTTTCAGCAGTTTGATTATAATGTATCTTGGTGTGTTTTTCTTTTCTGCTTCTACCTCAGCTTTTAAATTACTCTCCTCAAGAGTACAAGCATTAACTAAGTGTTGTAGATTGAATTGTACCCCTTTACAAGATATGCTGTCCTAACCCCCAGCACCCGTGAATGTGATCTTATTTGGAAATAGGGTCTTTGCAGATGTAAACAAGTTAGATGAGGTCACACTGAATTAGGGTGGGCTCTAATCTTGTATAAAACGAAAAGACAGAGATACACACAGGGAGAAGCCATAGGATAAGGGAGGCAGGGATCAAACCTTTGAGGCTGCAAGCCAAGAAATGCCTACGCCTACCAGAAGCTGAAGGAGGCAAGGGAGGATATCCAGCTAGAGACTTCGGGGGCGGGCCGTGACCCTGCTGACATTTTGACTTCAGACTTCTTGCTTCCAGAACAGAGAGAATAAATTTCTGCTGTTTTAAGCCACTCAGTTGTTTGCACTACTGTGTTACGGCAGCCCTAGGAAGCTCATATGCTAAGGGACTGGGAGAATCAAGAAAGAAGAACCTTCACCCTTCCATAGGAGTGACTCCAGTGGTGAAGCTTTTGGTGTGTGGCAGGTATTTTAAGGCAGCCTAGAGGAACCACACTCCATTTGGCACTTCTTTTATCAGCTCAGTCTCCTGATGTTGGGGATTGCTGAAACTGGGATTGGGATTGTATGTATTATCAATGGGAAGCTGACACCAAAGCCCCATAACCAGACCACCTTGAAGCGGGCAGAGCACAGATAATGCATCAGAGTGCCCTCACTCCCCTGGAGATGTTCTGAATTAACTGAAACCAGCAGTTCAGTGGGCCACAAACTGATTATCCTGTTCTGTTTCCCAGAGGGGTAAGATGGCCTCCACATGGGCACACTGGCTATCCCTCCCAGGATATATGCCTTTCCAGCCTCTTCCCTTTCAGTCACGCTGTGCTTTGAACCCATGCCTTTCTGCATCCACATCTGAGTCTTATTTTGCAAATTACTCCTCATCCTATAAGACTTAACTAAAAGGCTGCATTCTCCAGAAAGGCTTCCTCAACTTCCACTCCTGGAGCATTTGCATGTTGCTTTGGCACTGAACATATTCAGCCTTGTATTATGCTTACTTGCAGACATCTATTCCTCTCTCCCATCTATCCATTGGGTAAATCCCTATGTGGGCACTGGTAATACAGAAATGAGACAGATATATATCATGACTTCATGTTGCTAATGGTGTAGTAGAAATTTAGACTATCAACAAAAATCGTAATACTTAATATTGACTAAACATTATGTAGTAGACATTGAACTTAAGCACTTTATATAATTATCTCATTTACTCCTCACAAGTGACCAATCAAATGGCAATATTAGCCCTACATTATACATGAAGGGAAGCTGCTAATAAGTGGTAGAGCTAGAACTGAACCCACACTGTGTGAGTCCAGCCTGCCCTCCCACATGCCTACACTGGCTTCTCTTAAAGCATCGTAACTAAGTGTAAAAAGTGCTCCCATCAAAGTATAGCAGCAGAGTGCAGCTGTGAGAGTCCATGGTGGGCTCCGAGTTGGGAGAAAGGGTAACTGAACTCATCTTTACTGGATGGTAAACTTCTGATAGGTGGGAAGCCAGCCTCCTCTATGATTATGGAAGTAAACAACCCGCCCTCCACAACCCCAGGTAAATCAGAGAGCACTCTGTGTATGGTAGGTACCTGACAAATATCTGTTGAATTGATCAGAAGAGGCCAGAAATGTAGTTACTTTTACAAAATTCTACTCAATGTTTAGGTAGAAAAAAACAAACAAACAGATGTTCTATAAAAACATTCCTCAGTATTTCCTTGCACTTCTCTCTCTTTTGTAGAGGAAGCAGGGCTATCTTTTCAGATCTTTGTGAGAGCAACATAATCAGGTCACTGAACCAAGTACGACTCCAGTTCCTGCTCCTGTGGATCCAGAGTCATGTCTAAACGGTCTATAGAATCCATGCCCACATCAGGATACCAGCTCTGTTTCCAGTTCACACAACATTCATGAAATCCCCAGGCCAAATCCTGCAGCTTGGTTATTTTCTAACTCCAGAGTTAAGCTGATGTGGTAAAGATCTGTTTACTAAAACCAAGGACCTATGATGTGCTTTGTACACATTTCAGGTCACATTAGAAACGAGGGAAAGTGGAATAAAAGAGACCAACCTTCTGATTTAAAATGGCTTTCACTGCATCCTCTACTTCCTCCTGATTGTTGAGGTCAACAGTCCACACATGTGGCCGCCCGATGAAAACTTCAGCGTAAGGATGCTGGGATGTCAGCTGGAAAAGAACCAAACTACTCAGTCTCACAAGCAATTTTTAAAATAACCTGTGCTAGATGGAGTGCTATGCTTTTCATGGTACTGAGTTATAATTGTGTAGGTAACAAGACATTGTGTCCTTCCCCTTGATGATTGAAACCATCCATAAGCAGATAACACAACAGTGATGGTTCTGTATCTTGAATCCCACTTGGAAATAAGATAATGTCACAAGCAGGTGACAAGGAAGCTGCTACAGGAGGCTTTAACCCCCAACATCACACCAAGAAATGATGAACAGTTTCTCCTACCCAGAACCCAGCCCCGAAAATCACCTATTAATAGATCAAACCAGTATCTATTATCCTGGCTAAGACAGAAAGGTCAGCATAGACAATTACAAGAAAAATCAAGGCTTTTAAAGTCCCAGGAGGCTAAGTCATGGTGCATACAAAAGGTGATAGAAAAAAATGACACCATCAGAAATACACAGAATTTTTGGGATGGTTTCAGGAATAATCATTAGCATAATATTCAGAGAAACAAGGAATGGCAGTTTTTGTCCTAAAGGGGGTTTTATTTTAAAAACAACGTGTGGTCAAAGAAACCAAGTGTGAACCATGACAACTCTGAATTCACGAAGTGTCCATTCTTCTTTTGTTTTTTCCAAAGGGTCTTGCTCTGTTGCCCAGTCATAGTTCACTGCAGCCTCAAACTCCCGGGCTCAAACGATAATCTTGCCTCAGCATTCTGAGTAGTTGGGACTACAGATGCACACATCATGCCTGGCTAATTAAAAACAATTTTTTTTTTTTGTATACACAGGGTCTCTGTATGTTGCCTAGGTGGGTCTCAAACTCTTGGCTTCAAATGATTCTCCTGTGTCAGCCTCCCAAATTGCCGGGATTACAGGCACAAGCCACTGTGCTCAGCTGAGTCCATTCTTTAATACAGCTAAATTTATCCCCCGATTTTGTTTCCACCTCTATCCTCATATCCCTTTAAAGTCATGTTGTAAAGGGAGCATTCTAGACACATGTGAGAGCATTTTCAGCTACCATAATAACTGGAGAGTGTTACCCTTAGTCTGTGGGTGGGAACCAGGGATGTAAGCTGCTTCACAATGTCCAAGGACAGTCCTGCACAGGAAGAACTGTCCACTGCCCACGAAACTTTCAAATGCCCTGCGGGGCTTTCACGTGGGCTTAGAGAATCTAGTTTTTTATTTTTTAGTTTTTTGAAACAGAGTCTTGCTTTGTCACCCTGGCTGGAATGCAGTAGTACGATCTCAGCTCACTGCAACCTCTGCCTCCTGGGTTCAAGTGATTCTCCTGCTTCAGCCTCCTGAGTAGCTGGAACTATAGGTGCGCACCACCACGCCTGGCTAAGTTTTTGTATTTTTAGTAGAGATGGGTTTTCACCATGTTGGCCAGGTTGGTCTCGAACTCCTAGCCTCAGGTGACCCGCCTGTCTCAGCCCCCCAAAGTGCTAGGATTACAGGCATGAACCACCATGCCCAGTCAGAATCTAACTTTTTGACAGTTTGAACATACATTGAATTATCCAGAGACATAATCACCATGTAAATGAAGCAATATCTCTGCTCTGTTTTATCTGAAATGTCACCAATGGGCTGTCACCATTTCAGAAAGATCAAAGCAGCAAAGTCAAGGCCACTGAGGATGTCAGAGTCTCCAGTAAAACATACTCACATTAGTCTGTATTTGGAGCTACCACATTACTGGCAATTCTGTTTATATGTGGGTATATGTAAACACACTCAGGCTTCACTCCTCCTTCATAATGTCAATTGTAAGTAAAAAGGCTGACCATATTCAGCTGAATGTTTCACTCCTTTTAAATAAAAACACTCACTGTGAGGAGGAACAAGGCATCATAGTGCCTGGTACAGCTCTTGGGTATGGGACAGTACAATTCTTGACTCCATAATACTGAAATATGTATTGCTTTATTAGAAATTATTTTCCTTTTATTTCTCCTTTATATTTGAGTTACAGAATTATTCCCTTTTGAAATTACACATGTAGGCAACGTTATATAATTTACAAATTTCATCTCATATTTATAACAATAGGAAATACTGGGTCTGGCAGTGCTGAGGCATTTGCTTTGGAGGTCAAGCTGGCTCTTCTCTTCTCCTCAGGCCTTTGCTTTGGAGGTCAAGCTGGCTCTCCTCTCTTCCTCAGGATACTCAGAGGGTTGGAGGAATTAACTGGCACCCCTCCATCTTTCCCTTAGCCACTGTTCTTTGTATCCTACCACACCAAGGGCATGCACGTGCTATTCCAGACAGGAAGCCCGACAAGTTGCTGGGCCCAGCACTGAGCCTCTGCTGGCTGCAGGTTATCTGGGCCTCTACCCAGCAGCAGCCCGTCATCAGTCTCTTCAGTTTCCCGCCTTTCTGACAGGTGCCCTCTTCCTCGGCTCAGCCCTATGGTCAGTGATGAAAGCTACAGACTCTCTGCAGGCCTCATGGAACTCAGGAAACTTCCATTTTTTTTTTTTCTCTGCACACGTTTTGAATTCAACACTTACCAAGGAAGCCCTAGGCTGGGCCAGGAGTCCTGCTAATCGCCTGCACAAACGTTATTTCTCAGGTTTATTATGCATCAATGATGATTCTGAGACTGACAGGAGATTACATTTCCCCCAAGACCCCACAGCCGGAAAGGGGAAGAGCCAACTTCAAATCTAGGTCCTTCAACAACTTCTTAGCTTTGAATAAAAAGAAAGGTGACAATTTTAAAGGATGTCTTTGAGTTCTTAAGACAAAGGCCCGCACTTTGGGAGGCTGAGGCGGGCGGATCACGAGGTCAGGAGATCGACACCACGGTGAAACCCCGTCTCTACTAAAAATACAAAAAATTAGCCGGGCGTGGTGGTGGGCGCCTGTAGTCCCAGCTACTCGGAGAGGCTGAGGCAGGAGAACGGCGTGAACCCGGGAGGCGGAGCTTGCAGTGAGCCGAGATTGCGCCACGGCATTCCAGCCTGGGCAACAGAGCGAGACTGCGTCTCAAACAAAAAAAAAAAAAAAAAGACAAAGGCCCAATGTAAACACCAGCCTTTTAATCCAGCTCTTAAAACTTGCCAACCTAAATTCAGGACTGAATTTATGCCTGTATTTTCTGAAGATGAGCAAAATGTCACATCATTTTCATTTTGTGGCCTGGAGAACTAATTCGTTTTTCTGACGGAATCAGAGTAAGTTAAAGTTGCCATCAATGTCACTATTTAGTAATTTACATGTCAGCAGTCTCCCTCCTCTCCTGCCTTTTAAGGTCTCTGCTTATTTACAAGGTTGCTCCAAGCACTTGGAAAATACAAAATACTGAGCTATTATCCTTTTATTCCTTTTATTCATTTACATTTACTGAAGGTTACTTAACTTTATGAGTGAGGCATTTTGTGATTCATTAGTTCCCCTCTGAATGTTACGTTCCTTCTTGTTAATTTATTGAGAACCGTCTAAGACACTTCATTGTATATCAATCAGTAAATTTACTCGAGTATAGTTTGTAAAAGTAATGAAAATCTTATTAAATATGAGACATTACTTCAGAGTGGCTATTAAATCTCCAAGGAGAACATGAGTTCTCTTTATGGAAAACACACACACACACACACACACACACACACACACACACACACACACACACACCCCTGAAGCCAGAGTATTTCTAATGGCTTAAAAAATGTCAGAAAAATGATCAAGAACCTACTCATATGTTTCCCAATATAAAGATAAAAATCCAATTTATATTAAAATGTAACCTGAACCAGCCACATTACTTAAGGCCTTGCGGAACTATTCCCTGAGTAGACATCATGGTTTGAAAAATGGTCCAGTGCAAAAATAAAAACAAAGCTAAACCCACATTTAGATATCCAGACCTTTTCTTCTCTTCAACTGAAGGCAAAGAGACATGTATGCAGTTGATATGATCAATTTAGGTGGATCAATTATTACTTAATATGAAAGATTTGTATGGGCAAATACTTTTGTAATGCCTGTCAGTCTCAGAATCATCATTGATGCACAATAAACCTGAGAAATAATGTTTGTGCAGGTGATTAGCAGGACTCCTGGCCCAGCCTAGGGCTTCCTTGGTAAGTGCTGAATTCAAAAGATTTGTAATTATGTATACTCTGGTTACAATGTTTCCATTTGCTAAGGAAAAAAGATAATTTCTAGGGATTTTTGATTCTTAGAAATGAACCTGTTTACAGCTCTTTTCCCATTAAAAACTTCTTTGGTTACAGGGATTTTGCGGACTTTTGTGAGCTGGCAGAGCAGGACAGGGTAACCCATCTGGCCATGAGATCAAGCTCACTGGTCCCTCTCAGTGCTGTCTGATGTTGCTGGAGGGAGCTAGATTTCAGATGGAACCTGCCCTCTTGCATAAAGCAAACTGACCTTCTTGGGGTATCCCTGACTTGTCAGTATTCATGCTTCTCAGGCTTGAGATCCGCTCGCCTCCTTTTCCTTTAAAGCACAGCTCCTCCACTATCCCCTTGGCAGCTAACCCTGCACATCCTCCGCCCAGCACAGCTCCAAGTTCACTCCCCTCCTGAATTCACTGAGCTATTTCTTCATGCACTTCCATGATTATGCATTTGTCCTGTAACTCTTTTGTATCAGATTTGGAGCTCCTGGAAAACAGGAAATGTACATTGATGAATTCTCCCAGTGCAGCAACTGGTACCACCCTGCAGGGATGCATTAAACACCTGTCAACTCCCCTCTGCATCCTGCTCTCCTGGGGGAGCCTAGGACTGATGGAGTCATCTGTGTGAGGTCACTTGCTGAGCGACTGTTGAAAGGATCCCACAGTTTCTCTAATAGAGTCACATTTAAGGGCTGGTGGAATCATCTGAAGGGATGAAGGGACAGGAGGAACCAAATGTCCGTGTGACAGCTCCAATGCCTATTCTCTTCTTACAGCATGAAGAATGAAAACCTTCCATGACCTCAGCAAAAAGTAAATTACAAAATGATGGCAACTGATAGAAAACAATGAAATGCTTTTCTTGGTAACTTCACGCTGGCTGATCTGATCCATGTTACATTACATCATTCACTGGGCAATGTTCAGATTGTGTTTAAGAGTGTCCTAATTTTTTTTTTCCAGGCAAAAAATACTCAGTGGCCACAGTGTCATTAAAACCTTTAGAGTCAGTTTTAACAAAGTGTGTCAGTTGCCAACTTAATCTCAGCTACTTTTGATTCATTTCCCAAAGGCTTGTATATAGAAACTGCAATAAGAGATGGACTTCTTTGCTTTCCGTGTATTTAAAAAATCATGAAGGAATCAGAAAATCACCATCAGAATACCACAGCAATAATTGTTGTAGACATGATCCAGTTCTATATGATACAATAAATACTGTATTTATTTGTATAGTATGTGATACTATACAAATCCACTGCTATATGATACAAAAGTTTGAGGATAAACAGGATATTCTAACATAGCCCCAAAGTATTACCCCTACCATAAAGAAAAGAGTAAAAGAGTAACTTCATAGTGGAGAAACCTGGGATCAATCAGTACAACATATTGACATCATATGCCCACTAACGTGATGTGCTGAGAAAGGTGCATCACTTCTCAGATATTCTTGCCAAAAATGCATAACTTCAGCTTTGACTGATGGGAAAATATCAGTCAAATCTAAATTGAGAAACAGTGTACAAAAAGCTAACCTGTGCTCCTTAAAAGTGGTAAGGTCATGGGTGATAGTGAAAGACTGAATTGGCACAGATCAGAGGAGACTAAGGAGACACGACTATTAAATGCAATGTGGGTACCGAATTGGATCCAGGAACAGAAAAAGGATCTCGGTGGAAAAACTGGTGAAGTCCAAATAAAGTCTGTAGTTTAGATAATACTATGGGACCGATGTTAATTTCTTGGTTTTGACCACTGTACTGTAGTTTTGTAGAAGCTGCCATAAGAAGAAGCTAGATGAAGGGTATGCCTGAACTCCGTATTATTTTTGCAACTTTTCTGTACCAGTAAAATTATTTCAAAGTAAAAAGTAAATTCTAGCAAGTCTACTTGTAGGTACATTCCTCAAAGTATTGAAAGCAGACACTCAAAATACTTGTATACCAATGTTCATAGTAGCATTACAATGGGCAAAAGGTGAAAACAACCCGAATGTCCATCAACAAATGAATAAACAAAATGATTTATATATATATTCAATGGAATATTCAGCCTTAAAAAAGTAGTGTGTATATATTCATAAAAAGGAATAAAATATATATATTTTCATAGAAAGGAGTGACATAGGCCAGGCATGGTGACTCATGCCTGTAATCCCAGCACTTTGGGAGGTTTAGGTGGGGGGATCACTTGAGCCCAGGAGTTGGAGACCAGACTGAGCAACATAGTAAGACCTTTGTCTCTGAAAAAAAAAAAAAAAAAATTAATTTGCTGGGTTGTGGTGGGGTGTGTCTGTAATCCCAAGCTACCTGGAAGGGTCGCTTTAGTCCAGGAGTTCAAGACCAGCCCAGTTAATACAGTGAGATCCCATCTCTACCAAATATAAAAAGAGTAGCCAGGTGTCGTGGCACACACCTGTAGTCCCAGCTACTCAGGAGGCTGAGGAAGAAGGATCACTTGAGCCCAGGAGTTTGAGACTGCAGTGAGCCATGATCACACCATTGCACTCCTCCAGCCTGGGTGACAGAGCAAGACCCTGTCTCCAAAAAAATAAAAAGGAAGGAATGAGATTCTGAAACACGCTACAACATGAACAAACCTTGAAAACATGCTAAGTTAGTGAGCCAGACACAAAAGGACAGACACTATATGGTTCCACTTATATGGGGTACCTAGAATAGGCAAATTCACAGAGACACAAAGTAGAAGAGAGGTTTACCAGGGATTGAGGAGTGGGGAGAATGGGGAGTTAGTGTTTAACGGGTGCAGAATTTCCGTTTAGAATGATGAACAAGTTCTGGAAATGGATAGTGGTGATGGTTGCACAATATTGCAAATATGCTTAATGCCAGTGAATTGTACACTTAAAAATGGTTAACAATTTTAACCATAAATGGTAAGTTTTATGTTGTATATACTTTATCTCAAAATGTTAAACAAACATGGAAAATTACAAATAATATCTACAATTTGGGCAGAAGTAGAACTTTAGAGATTTCCTAGACCTAATTTCAAACGTACAGGTGATTTTGGCATAAAAACAGACATACAGACCAATGGAACAGAACAGAGAAACCAGAAAAGAACTGATTCCCAACAAGGCTGACAAGAATACACAATGGAGAAGGAGAGTGTCATCAACAAATAATATTTGGAAAACTTGATTTCCACATGCATAAGAAGGAAATCAAATCTTTATCTCACACTGTCTACAAAAATGAATTCAAAATTGATTAGTCTTCAATATAAGACCTGAAACAGCACAACTACGAGGAAAAAAAACAGTGCAAAAGCTTCTTGACACTAGTCTGAGCAATGATGTTTGGGTATGATATTAAAAGCACAGGCAACAAAAGCAAAAACAGGCAACTGAGATTGCATCAAACTAAAGACCTTCTGCACAGTAAAGGAAACAATCAACAGAGTGAAAAGGCAACCTATGGAACAGGAGAGAATATTTGCAAACCACATATTTAATAAGCGGTTAATTCCCAAGTATATAAGGAACTCCTACAACTCAACTGTGAAAAAACCCACCCAATCAAATTAAAATATAGGCAAATAACCTGAAGACATTTCTCAAAAGAAGACACACACAAGGCAAACAAACATACGAAAAGGTGCTCAACATCATTCATCATCAGGGAGATGCACATCGAAACCACAAGGACATAGCACCTCATGCTTGTTAAAATGGCTTTTATCAAAAAGACAAAAGGTAACAAGTGTCTGGCAAGAATGTGGTAAAAAGGGAACCTTGGTACCCTGCTGGTGAAAATGTAATGTGCTACAGCCATAAATGAAAAAGAAAATGGAGGTTCCTCAAAAAATAAGAAATAGAACTCCACATAATCCAGCAATCCCACTGCTGGGTATATATCCAAAGCAATTAAAATCAGTATGTTAAAGCAGTATCTGCACTCCCATGTACACTGCAGCATTATTCATAATAGCCAAGATATGGAAACAAACTAAGTGGCCTTCAGTGGACGAATAGATAAACAAATTATGTGTATATGAAATATTTAGCCTGCAAAAGAAGGAAATCCCATCACTGGTGGCAACATGGATGAATGTGGAAAATATTATGCTAAGTAAAATAAGCCAGGCACAGAAGGAAAATTCTGCATGATCCCACATGCAGACCAGCCTAGTTGAACTCACAGTTCAGCTCACAGTAAAATGGTTGAACTCACAGAGCAGAGAATACATTCGTGATTCCCAGAGACTGGTGCATGGGGATATGGGGAGATGTTGGTCAAAGTCTCAGTTATACAAGTTGATTAAGTTCTGGAGAGCTAGTGTGCAGCATTATGACCATAGTTAACAATACTGTATTGCATACTTGAAATTTGCCAAAAAAGGAGATCTTAAGTGTTTTTACCATGAAAAAAATATCTATTTAGTATGTAAGGTGATGGATTAGCTTGATTGTAATGACTATTTCACAATGTGTATATTTATCAAAACATCAAGGTGTACACCTTAAGTATATTTTTTGTCAAAAATAAACAAAAAACCCGAGGGATGATTTACTACTTTCTTTTCCACCCCAAATGCCAAAGTTTCAAAGAAGTCAGTCACATGCTAAAGCAGAGATTCCTAAATTGAGATATTTTCACTGCTGGGCAGCATCTTTTTAAACTTTTCAAAAGAATAGGTTCATGGCAGACTGAATGTCCCTGGTCTCTGTGTCCTAGCACTTCCTACAGCACCTAGCACACAGATGTACATTAAGTATTGCTGAGTTATAAATGAACAAACTGATCTCTTAATACAAAACCACTCCCCAAATGAAGAATTCAAATTTATTATTCTAGCAGAAGGAAAAAAAAAAAACCACACACACACACACACACACACACACGTGTGTGCATAACTCTTGTCAAAGGTTATCTGGGCCACAGATTAACCTTTTATAGATAAACAGAGATCTCATTGATCTTCTATCTCCTTTGGCCATTTCACCAATGACAGGAAGGGTCAGAGAAAAATAACTCTCCAAATAATCAGTTCTATAAATTGTCAAGGTTTCTGACTGATCAATAAAAAAATAACCATTGAAAATGCATCTTATATACTATTTGGGAGAGAAAATGACTCAGAAGGGTTTAAAAGTAGAACTGAAAAATGTATGTTTTATAAACTGTCCTTCTACATTGATATGCCATGGGAGGGATGCTAATCAATGTAATCCCCCAGTCAAAGGCCCTGAATGACAAGGATGCTGCTATGACTTCCCTTCATAAGCTGCCTGCAGAGCCACTTACTACTAACTACATAGAAATAATCAGAAAATCAATCTTATGGCTTCTTGCACACACCTCTTTTCGACCAGATGCAGAAACACCCAGCTTGATCACTCACACGTAGCTGTAAAAGACTTTTGTTTATTGCCCTAAATCAAATCCAACTACCCTCAATGGTGATTCATCACACACTGCAGATTTTCAACAGGATCTCTGAAGGCAATTCAAATGAGGCTTCTGTAAATGGTTCTAGCAATGGCAGGATTACTTCTTGGGATGGTGTGTGAAAAAAATCAGTCACATTATTTCAATTATCCAAGATACATATGGTATCCTGACGCTGATGGCTCTTTGAAAACTCCCACAGCCCACTTTTTATTCTCCAAAGCCCATCATGGGCAGCAGATTCTTCACAAATATCTGCTAACCAGTTGATCTCACTCCCTAAACTTCAAACATTCAGGAAACCAGAGTTCATCTACAATCAGAGGCTAGAATGTCTGAGTTTACAATAAGCTGAAGTGGGGGTAGAGTGTCAAGATCCCTTACTTGGTGAAGGCAGAAGTAGATTCAAATCCTGCCCCTAACTCGCAAAGTGATGTGATCGTCATTTGTCTCTCTGAGCCTCTACACCCTCACCCTCCCACCCAACCATGTTAAATGAAGTTAATACCTACATTAGCACTCAATAAATAGCTATTATTCATATTATTCAAAGTGGAATAATTTTGATAGATGCTTACCTCTCTCAGAGTTGGCTTGCCAATGAAAAAGTCTGTGTTTTTGCTGCTTTTGGGTGGGTTGAACTTGGGATTCAGAAAAGCACATCCATTTGCGATAGCCTCCAGGGGAGCTGGGCCCTCGTAAGGGAACCCAAGTCCAACAAACAACTGTAAGACAGAAAACCACACAGCATATGAACACATCAGGCAGGATGGGCATTCCTGGCTTGCAGGCGGCGATTCTGTGGCCCATTCCCGTGTGGACACCTCACTTTGGAAGGCTCCCAGGCCCTGGGGGGTGGGGCAGAGAGAATTCAGCTTACACCAGGATCTGAAAAACTATGAACTTTTAAAGTCTCCACAAAGCTACTCAACTCACTATGCTGTCCTCCACCAAGGAAGTAAAAAATTAAGTGTCTAGTGGTATCCACGGGGTAGGGAGGATGGAGTATTAAAAGAAAAACAACCACCACCACCAAGACCCAACAATAATCCTTCTGTAACTCACCAGGAGACATGACTGGAAAAACACTTGCTTAACTACACAGAAGGTTTCTTCATTGAACCAAAGAAACAACAGGCCCTTTCAGGAATGCTGGGCGGAGGGACAGAAAGGTCACTTGGAGGTTTGACTGCAGTTCAAACGGAACTGCTTTAAAATGATGGTAGGTCAGTAAACACAGGTTTTCATAATGGGGTTTACACTGGGGACACCAACATCTTGGTGTTGATTTTCCCCTCAGAGGGGAGAAAGGGTGCCGTGTTGCTGAATCCGCAAGGCAGCTGCTTCCCTCTCCAGCAGGCAAACCATGTGCTTCCCCCAAGACAGACCATAGATGGCAGCAACAACTTGCTCTCAGTCCTCAGAGCAACCACAGCAGCTGGAAGCCACGATGACAAAGGGGACAAGCTGCAGTTCAGTGGTGCTGATTTCCTGGGTCCAAAAATGAAATAACTGCTCCCAGAAGCGCCTCGGCACATACTGTCGCAGTAGGTGTACTTCACACTGCTGGAGCACTGCAGGTTGTTGATGGGCAGGGTCCAGGTCTGGGCTTGATGAAGCTGTGTCCTCTCTGCCCACATCAAAGAGCCTGTTCTGTTCCAGCCCCCAGGGGCACATTAAGTGAGAAAAGATAACTGGGCCCCAGGGCATCCTTTCCTTCTGCCATCACACAGAGCATCACCCAACCACAAGGCCAGGCATTGAGAATGAAGGAGATGGCTCAACTAGATTTAGCTGCAAGCTTGGTTCTCTTTTTCCCTCGGTCTTTTCACAGCAATCCCCTCCTTCTCACCAGCTTTCCTCTCTTAGCAGCTGCTCTAATTGGACGATCGTTTAGAAAGGTTCAGCTGGAGGGTGCCAGGCCCAAGCTGCCGGGCTGCATGTGTCAGGCCAACCCTGAGCACAGCCCATGGGTGACATACTGGAGAACCAGGTAGCTCCTGAATGAATTCTGGGGCAAAGCACTAACATCTCAGGTTTTCTGGACCTATTTACTTTTGTTTTGTACAGAATAGGGTACTCAATCTTTTTGGTTTTTTGAAAGAATAAATTTTCGTTTCCTGGAAACTGCGTGATCACAATGCCAGAGATGTCCACAGGGCAGGGAGCTGCGAAGAAAAGAAGCTTTGCGAGGCCAGCAGAGCCTCTAATGCTGGCTGGGTCATTTCCCCCTTGGGCAGCAGAACCACCAGAGATCATGGGTGGAGGGGGGTGGTGGTGGTGGTGAGGAAAACATGGTAGGCAGGAGCCTGGAAGCTGCAGGATGAACGCAAAGCTCTACTACCATTAGGAAGCTCCTGCTCGGCATCTTCCTCTTATTATACAGCTAACAGAAACGAGACTGTCAGAGAGAACTTCTAACTATAGGGTGTGGCCTGGGCATGTGGCTCAGGCGTGGGGGAGATCTGACTGCTACAGATGAAACGGATGGAAACAGTGGGATGTACTGGTCCCACGACATCCCAGCTTTATGGAATATGAAGAATCCAGGGTTGTTATCTACCAGACTTGTGATCTCTGATTTGCCCTCTCCTATCAGACTTTGGAGAGGATGTGGCGGCTCTCCAGTGGAAAACAAATGATCTCTGTCAGGTCGTGGTTGGGCATAAGATAGCACAGGGAGTCCAGATCCTTCTGACTGAGGAGAAAAGTGCCAGAAGACGCAGATCAGGACCTCTGCAGGTTTAGTCAGAGAACCCATAGTGCCTCCTGACCTCTGAAAATCAAGGCCTGCCATGAAGTGTGGATACCTTCATCAACTCTAAATTTCAAAGAACAACTTTGGAGGAAATGCAAGCAGCACAATGTTTGTCTATTTAAATAGAAAATCTTGGGAAAAATTTAATTAGCTTCTTTAGATCAATCTGACCCCATTAATTAAAAGGATTTGAGGCTGTTGCTTAATGGACTTGAATGTGACCTAGGTTTAATTATATCTGAATAACAATATGAACCATCTCTTCTGCCCTGTGGGCACCAGAATATCTCAGTATACATAAAATAAAAACTTTATTAACTTTCCCAAAGCCTCATATGTTTAGAATGAAGCCTAAGCAAATACGATAATTTCCTGGCAATGAGTTTTTTTGTCACACAATTAGGATTGTAGGAAATACATTACTTGGAAACACCAAAATAACAGTTTTTTTTTGTCACTTCAGTCAATAAGCAATTTTTTTTCTTGCTTCCTGTGTGCTTATTACCTGTGACATTACAATGGAGATGTATTAAGGTCAAATAGCACATATGAGGTTTGAATGAAAACACAACAGGCAGAGAGAGTTCATCACCACCAAACAGCACTCTGTAAACTTCCTTGCACTTATGGTCTTGCCACACATTGGCACCTTAACCACATTGAATTGCTTTTCCCCTAATCTCCTGCTATTCTGCCTACTTACCGATTTCCTTAGCAAGGAGGCAAGAGACACACTGCAAGAATGTACGTAAGTGCCAAGGCTTAACTCTGCTGGAGAAAACTGGCCATATTTTATTTATACTTCGCCTGGCCTTCAGAAGCCCAGAATCTAATGAGGATATTCCAGATGACAAAATATCTCCATGGCTGCAACTCCAGCTCCATCAGTGAGTATTTCTACACAGAGGGATTGTGGGATCTAGGATTAAATTTTTGAACTAATGCTAAGCAGAGAGAACAGATGAAGCACCATACGTTTTCTTCACAATATAGGATTGGGATGTTCCAGTAAAACCACTCAGATTTTTCCCACTCTGTGAAAGAAGAAACAATTGCTTTAAACTGCTAAGTGGAGTACTTAAAGAATCTTTTAAACATGGATAAAGGGGGTTCTTATCCATGGGCTTGTTCAGTTTCACTCTTGATGGGGAACATTGAGGATAATCATAAATAGGAAACACACAACACATACTTTCCTGGCCAGTTTTAATTAGCGAAGTTGGCATGGTGACTCTAGAAGGAAACTGAGCAATGAATCACACCCCTGGTTCACCAAATGAATTGATGAATCCATTATTTGCACAAAGTACCCAAAACAATGTGGTAACTAACAGCGCAGGTTCAGATTAGGCTTCAAGGTCTGCCTCCATCATTTCCCAGGTGAGTAACTGTGACACACTTCTAGGTGCTTCTGTCTACGGATTATTTAAGGCCCATTTATAATCTATTCTATTTATAGGACCTTAGTCCAGGTAACAAGCTTGCTAAACCTCAATCTTTTCATGTGTAAAATGGATAAAACAATAGTGCTTTATTTCATGGGGTTGCTGTGAGGATTACATGAGGTAGTACATGGAAAGGATTCATTCCAAGTCTTGGCACTTAGTAAGTGCTGGATAATCAGTCACTCAACTTCAAATCCATATGTAACTTCACACAGCTGCATATCATGGCCTTGTATCGTTTAGACGGAGTTTAGGTGTGCAGGAGTTATGTTTGTGGGTTTTTACAAGATGTTCAGCACCTGCATGTATATTTATGAGTTCTCATTGTTTCATAAAGTATCTGTACTAAAAAAGGGGCAGGGATATTCATCAGAAGAGAAAGATAAGAGATGATATGGTTTACAGTGACTGCCACTTAAGCCAGTCCCACGAGTCACATGCAATTATTGCTAAGCTTTGCTTGTTTATTTTTATACAATGACTGGGAATCATTATATTAATGTTTCTGGTAATAGGCATCCCTTTTATATCTTAAAAATAACCCAGACAAGGGATGGGTATGAAGAAAACAATTTTTCCAAAATGTGATGCTTTCATGTAGCCCAAAGGGTCCCTCTCTGGCCATCTGCCTTCTTTCAGGTACCTGATGCTTAAGGAAGGGATAAACAGTGGCCAGACTCTCTTCCATCCAGGCTGGCTCTATCCTCCCAAGGGCTCCACAAGCCCCTGATTCACGTGACCTGAAGACTCTCTAGGGAAGAGCTGGAAGGGCCATGGAGGCCAAGAAAAGAAGACTCACCAAGCATGTTTATATGCCCAAAGCAGACTTTTGTCAGAGTCTGCTGCTAAACCAAAGACTACTTCCTGAAGACCAGCTGGCTGATTATGCCCAGCTACCTAAATACCGTTTCAGAAACAAAGACCCAAACCACAAACAACAGCATCAGGATAAAAAGTTCCCGAGTTTTGGTCATTTGAAAGCCCCAATATAAAATCAAATGCATTACAATTCACATTGTAAATTTATTAACTTGGAGATGGGGGAGCAAAAGAGTATTTGCATAAATTTAAACCTGTAGATGCTGAACATGTTCAGCTGGGCCAGCCTCAAGTGCTCCCCATTAAAAGTCCACTCAGGCTTCATCTCCTGGGAGGACCCTTTCCTGACCACGCCTCTCTCACCCAAATTCCACACCAGGACAACCCCTCAGCCGCCAACACGGGAGGCAGCAAAACAGGCTTATTCACGACTGGAGCCTCAGTGGCTGCTTCATTAAAATGGTACCGTTTATAACAGTACCAAGATCATTGGATTTTTGTGATGCAAAGAGAAAATACACAGAAAGGGCTTAGCACAGGGCCTAGTACATGGTAGAGGGGAGAGATAATGGCTGTTACTATTATGGTAAATCCCATAGGCAGGTGCATTGCAATAGCATGGAGGTGTTAAACTGTAACTGACAGTGGCTCCTGTCCTCTGAATGGAACTGCCCCATCCACTACATTGATTTCACAAGTCACAGAACCACATTTTACACAACTGAACTGTTGGCCCCACTCAGCGTGACAGTGAAGTTTTATGCTGGTATCATTATTTCATATTATGACTAGTTCTACCTGTGTACTTTCCACATTGTTATAGTTACCTGCTTTCCTCCTCCAGCATACCTGTATGCTCCTTGTGGGCAAAACTGCTTGAGTCATCACTGTCTCTAGAATGGCTAGACTAAGGCCTAGAATGTATCTAGTACTTAATGTTATACTTACTTGCTGAATAAAAGAATAAATACTGTGAGACTGGATCTTTCACGCAATCCAGTGTCTCTGTGCACAGAGGTTGAACGTGTTGTATTTATTTGAGTGTAGGGATGCACTTTTGCTCTGCAAGTCAGACAGGTTACTGACTCATACCTCTGTACACTCTTCAGTCTACATACATGTGTAGATAAGGGGGAGGGAAGGAGGCATGGATGTGTTCATACAATTTTTTCCCCATCTAGATGGCATGGGAATGACTTGAAGTATGCTCACTAGGATGAAACCTGCTTCAATTGGCTGCCTGAGGGCAAATGGGACCCAGTATCTGTAACGGAAACAGAAGAAGGACTGCTCCTCCTAAGGAAGCAAGCTCTTGGGCTATCACTCACAGGGCCTGGAGGTGGAGGCAACATCACAGACAGGCAGGCATGGGGTATCAGAAGGGTAGTGTCCCTAGCTGGGGAGATCTAAGAGATCTAGGTGCAGGGTATATGAGAACAGGAAGAAATCTCAGAGATCCCAGATGGTCAGTGTGTTTCATTTTGACTCCTTCTTTCATTCTTTATACAATCATCTAAATGCCTTTGATAAGCCAGGCACTGTGAATGCACCTGTGGATAGAACAAGAAAAGGCCCTCTGCCCTCATGCAGCTGCATGAAAGTCTGCTGCCTCAAGCCCTGGGTTTTTCAGACAGCCTTTTTTAAAGACAGGGTCTCCCTCTGTCACTCAGGTTGGAGTGCAGGTGTCCTCGGCTCACCACAACCTCAGCCTTCTGGACTCAAGTGATCCTCCCATTTCAGCTTCCTGAAAATCTAGAACTACAGGTAAGTGCCACCATGCACAGCTATTTTTTTTTTTTTTGGTATTTTTTGTAGAAATGGGGTTTTGCCATGTTGCCCAGGCTGGTCTTGAACTCCTCGGCTCAAGCAATTTGCCCGCCTCAGCCTCTCCCAAAGTGCTAAGATTACAGGTGTGAGCTACTGCACCGCACCTGCCTCAGACAGGTTTTGTGAGCACATCCAAGCTCAGTAAGAAGAGACATAGTTGGTGGGGGGCAGGGTGGCACAGTCATCAAGAGGATGAGTCAGAGGGAGCACTGCATATTTGCCAGGCCTGCCCAGGTTCCTAGCTGAGTCCCACAGGTAAGCTGATAAGCTGACATGATGGGGAAACAGTACCGTCATGACCCAGCCAAGTCTTGGAGAGGTGAATGAGTGGAGGTCTGGGTACAGAAGGGGTACAGCGACAGTATGTACAGAAGCCGTAGCTTTGCCTGTTTTCTTCCCCACAGCCAGAATCTGTTTTCAACTGTGGAAAGGACGGTACTGGTCCAGCTCACAAAGCACTCAGTGAGTTGCAGATGCAAATGCGCTATTCAGTATCATATATGAAACGGAAGACTGGGGGAGGTGGACATGAGAGGTTAAAACCAGGAAGATGAAGAAATAAGCCACTTTAAAAGAGATGGAGATTTAAACCAAAAATAAAAACATGCCACCCTAGTGAGTCCTGGCTTAAACTGCACTCCTGGGGTTTGCTGGACTGAATGACTCGGCTGTGGTCCTGTGATAAATAATTCATTCATCCAAACTTATACCCCAGTTAGAAGGGTCTGCTAGATTCCAAAAACTTCCTGGCTTTTTTAGTCCCAGTATTAGTGTTATATTGATTTCCTTCCATCTTCACAGGTTCCCTGAGGCAAGAGGCTACTAATGACGCCTGCACCCCTAATGGCATGCCTGGACAAAATTCTGCTGAGCAGAGGGTTTCCTAAGCTTGGTGCAGAGATTCAAAGATGCCTTGTAATGAAAAATAATGAGTCAGAAGCTGATCAAGCATCAATCATCTCTCTATGTCTCCAACTCTCTTGAGGAGATCAGCCCTGCTTCTTTCGCCAGTAAGGAGTCCAAGAAGTGTGTGAATCCCATTCATGCTGCAGACATTTGCTACTCGGCAGCTCCAGTTCCCCATTTCCAATGTGGATTAGAATAAATCGCTTTTAAATTCCTCATAGACAGAGAGAAAGGAGTCAGAGACAGAAAGGGTTATAGATGGAAAGCCTGACTGGTCTTTCATGTCATTATTTCAAAGCCAAAGGTTCATTCATTCTGGAGCCTGTGGCTGTGTGCTGCGTGTGAGGGGAGTCTCAGCAATACGCTGCCCCATCCTTGTCATATTTGCCAAATGTCTGAGCCATGATTCCACTCAGAGTATTTTAATATACTCTACTCAAGGAGCAGGCAATAGGTAATGGGATCAGTGACATCCTCTACACGGGTCCCAGTTTTTCAAGGATGAACATACACCCCTCGTGCTCTTTAACTCAGGCTGCAATCCTTGCTCATTAGACAAGCTTGGACATCTTGGCCTGGGCCTTCCCTGCCTCTTTTCTTGTCCTCCCCTGGACATCAGTGATCTCCGTTTTGGCCTATTTCCTAGTCTCTGACAGGGTAATGGATGGTAGGTAAGTAAGGGTTCTTTTAAAATTTGCGAAGCTGAGAGAGACATTCATGAGGTTGGGTTAATAAAATTGTGTGAGACGGTAATGACATGCTGCTGAAAACCAGCTCTGCCAAGTGTTTTTTAAAGGAGCTTGAGCTCTTTCCACAATCTGATGTGGAGAAAAGTAAAATGAGGCAAATGGCAAAAATAGCATTGCCATTAAAGGGCCCAGACATTCTGATGATTCTAAAATGTCGGCCTAAGACAGAAGGTGATGGAAAGCAAATAGTGAGAACTAGACAACACACTTCACTCCTGGATAACCAAGAACAGTCATCAGACTACAGATGACCTTGGAAGGAAATAAAATCTTAAAACAAACGAGGTCTTTGGCCAATAAGCTAAAGAATTTGTCAAATTATTTTATTTGTGGCATCATACAAATGCCTTGGACATAGAAAGGATCAAATGCATTTACAGATGGAGAAACTGAGGCAAAGAGGAGATATACATTCTTTTGGCTAGTGGATGTCCACTAAGCATTCTTAAGTTTGAGTGTTTATAAGGACAGTACATCAAGGGGCTAGCCGAGCTTTAATTTGCAATTTAAAAAATCATGAGTTAGGGCCACCTCCAAGACTTGACCCCGGTTTACTGTGGGCAAGCCAAAACTCTCTAGCCTATTTCCTCATGTTCAAAATAAAGTTAACAATAATACCTGCTCTATCTACCTCTTAAGGCTGTTGTGAGAATCAAAGAGGGTAGCATACGTGAATACACTTTTTATAAATGAAGTATCACATAATGATTGGACAATCGAGATTATGCCAAGAAGTCCACCTGCTCAACCTCTCTCCCCTACCTTGAACATGAAAACAAAGCGAGCCAGAGACTAGAGCTGAGAAATTCACTACTGACAATAAGCTTCCTTGTGCTTAGGACATACCACGAGAGAGATCCATGTGCCTTCTTCACACTTGCATCCCTTGTACAACACCTAGCACATTGCAGCTACTCAATAAATATTTGTGAAATTCATAAATAAAAACTTATTAATAAACCTGAGGAAGTTTATCTAATACATTGAAATACCAGCCAACCCTTCAAGGCCAAACTCTGGTTTCTTCACAAGTTCCTGAACTTCATTTGGTACTTCCATGGCAGCATTGCAGAAAAAACACAGACCACTGGGTAGACTTCCCTACAGTGTCAAAGCAACAGGTCATCACGCTACTGCTGAGCAAAATGATCCTCAGGGGCTTGCCCAGCTACCTCCATCACATGGTCTGAACTCTGCCTCCATCTGTGCCAATCAGACCCTCACATCCCCTCATCCAATTTTACCTCCACTATTTTTCAACACTTAGACTAGCTGGGTTGGCTTCTAGCTCTTTTCTGAATACGCCACCTCCACCTCCACCACCTGACTTTAACTCCTGTCTTGCCCACATGCCAGGTGTGTCTACACACCATCCATCTTTCATCTCTTGCATCTCTCCTGATGCTTGCTCTGCTTCCCGAACCCACAGGGACTTTGCCCTCATCTGAACTTCTTCACTGTCCAATGCGTACTTGGTGAACAAGGAGGTATGAGGAAAAGCTGGTTGGGAAACCCACTCCTTGAACAGTGATGATTGGGTTGGGGGTAGAGTTCAGCACCCCTGGCTTACTATGAAAGCTGCTGCTCTATTAGAAGACCTGTCCTTCCAGGCAGGGCGTTACCTTTTCCATTTGCAGCCTTATCCTTAGCCCCTTGCTTGACACCTAACACTGAGTAGGTCCTTAGTAAGTACGATTTTTGAATAAATCAATGAACAAAACTGTAGCAATCTCATTCCGCAATTCACTAACTTTTCAGCTGCCATTGGTCTAGCAAACTGCTGCCCCAAAATAGCCACAAGAGTTTATTGCAGCACTGAAAAACAAGCATGAAATATTCTGATCCCATTTTCACAGCCAATGGCAATAACCTGAACACCACATCCTTGGTGAATTTTTACCTTGGTTTCTCGAAGAAGAAACTGCAGGTCCCGTCCACTGAGGATACCATGGTTTTTCACGTAACTGGGAATATTCTTTGTGCTGGAGCCATAAACAGTTGCATGCACTTCCATGTATGTGTGAATAATGTCCAAGTAGATCTTCTTATTCTAAAGAAGAGAACAAGCAGACGACATTTGTCTTTGTCTTTCATTTGCATAACAACTTGTGTCATGGACTAGAACTTCTAAGACTAGAGGCCACAGACAGAGTTCTTAATATGGAGGTCACAGGAATGTGGCAATCAAACTGCTGAAATTTCTTTGAAAAGTTATCTGGCTGGACTTTGAGGACATAAACAATCATATGGCCATTGTATAATTTTTTAAGAAGAAATACATTATATGGCAACATATTACTGAATACCAACTGTATAATTTTGCAAGAAGAAATACATTATATAGCCAACTGTTTTGAAATATCATCCTTGCTTTGGAAATTACCACAGACCTAACAGTTGCTTTTGGCTCTTCCTACCTCTAGGAGAGGAAGTTTGGGGAAGGACAGCCGGGGAAGGCAGTCAGTTGGACTGGAATATTTACCCAGGGATGCTAAGCTGTCCCAGAGGAATACAAACATCCCCAGCTCTTGCCAATGTCTCTAGTGATGATTAACTCATGTTGTCAGAACTGGATCCCACCTAATTCGGGATCATGGGAAGATGAGAGTTTCTCACAGCTGGAGAGCTAATGAGAATACTCAGGTAGATAAAGATAGAAAAAGAGAATAAATGTAAATTTTGATGTGCCCTGAAACATTCAAGAGTAATTTTACTTATACTATTAGAAGTACAACCAAACCCCTTTTCTTGTATTTGCAGGCACTGAATTTTGAGGCACATTTTCTAAATCAAAACCACCTGTGAAGCTGATGCAAGTTCACCTTTTTTACCTCTGTGTTTCCCTGTGACTAAACTGTACAAGCTGGGGTTTGTGGGTTTTTCTTTTCCTTTTTTTGGGAAATTTTCAAAAAGTCAAGTTCTGTAATGTTTTCCAGTTGTATAAAAGTGGGACAAGGTTTCCTCATTCTAAGCCTGTTTTCAGACACTCCAGGCAAATCTAATAATAGCTGGTTTTGTGACTTAAGACCACAAGGGACACAGGGGTGTGGTATCAGCAGCCACAGAGTGCAGGGAAGCCTGGAGGCAGGCTCTAAATGAAGCGATTCATGATCTGGTCTCTGCCATTCACTGCCCTGGTGATATTGCAAAAGACCCTCAACTTCAGGGGAAACATTTCAAGGGATGTATCAAAAGTCTTCACGACTGGGAAAACTGCACAGTCCACATTCTTCACTTCATGAACCAGGATGACTTTGTTTGCAATGAGCAAGACCACCCTTGCCACCCTAATGTATGAATAAAATGAACAGTGGGACTGAAAGTTTAATTCCATGCCATGTCTGGTATGGCCGCAAGATGCTGAATTCATTACCTTAGAAATGTATACTTTTAAATTAGTACAGAAGCTTACACCTACCTGGCATATGTTAGTTTGAAGGGTTCTAGGATATGGTTCTTGTGCTAGATGTATCTGGTAACTCCTGCCCCCACCCACAGCTCCTGTTAAGTAAGCATGGGGGCTCTGTTACCCTGCGCCCACCGCTGGCTGCTAACTTGCCCATGGTGTGTCTGACCTGAGGGGACCCAATCCTAGGCTGGCCAGCAGCCCAGGAATGATGTAGCAGGCTCAGTAAAGCAAGAGGAGCCAACCAGATGCTCTCTTGGGAACTCAGAATCCTGTATACAGGGAGATTACTGCCAGATGGCCACTGGCTTTAGAGCAAAAAGGTCATTTGAGCATTGGAGTCTGGGCAATTACGAGCCAGATAACAAGTTCTGAGGAAGCTAGTTGCCAGTTTTGGCAGATGGGGTGGGAAAAGAACCAAGTAAGGGCTAAAGGAGAGGGGAAGACACAGACAGTCGGTAATAAGAGGGACCCAAGAGCGTGACTACAACCAAAACATCGCTACTGCAAGCATGACACAGAGAGAGAAAGAAAAAAACAGAGGAGTAGGAGAATAAGAAGGAAGGAGAGAGAAGAGAGTGGGAAAAGAAAGCAGAGAGACAGAGGAGAAAAAACTAGGGCCCGGAGCCGCTCTGGTTCTGATCCCACCCACGGTGGTTGCCTATCCTTAATTCCCCAGGTCCCTCTGGATCCTTACAATAAACGCAGCTCTTCCCAGACCCCACACCATATTTTTACTTGAGTTTCCCTGTGTGGATTTCACTCATCTACAAGGAGGCCTCTCAGGACATCTTGCTGGCCTTAAAGCAGGAGTTGGGCGGTACAGGCGGGGACAGGCATCTCTCCTTTATGCAAAAGGAGGCATTTCGCCTAAAAAGCCAGTTGCCAACTAGTGAAGATGGGCCAAAGGCCCCTAGGCTATGTCTGTGGTGAGCTACAGGGCAGACCAGTAACTGGCCCATTTGGTTCCTGTCCTGGAGAAAAATATCCACTGTAGACAGACTCAAAATTAGGGTTCCCAGACTAAATGCCTGGGAAAGTAACAAGGTACTAGATTACATATGTATTGCCATTAAATCCCAGAAAATGCTGGGGTTTCTTGAAGTATAACGGGGGCAAGTTCGGGCAAATATAAAGAGGTATATGTAAAGACTAATAAAGTGTATGAACTTACTAACTTTTAGGCATGGTAAAATCCAAAACTAGAGATTACCTTCAGAAAGGATTTACCAATTTCACAAACGTGAAAATCCCAACAGCTGATTAGAGGGAAAAATATGTTTTAAGCCTAACTTTAGCCTTTGACACTGATGTAACAATTAGGTACTTCTACCTCAGGTCTCTTGTTACCACTTGTAAGAGTTCTGAGTAGAATCCTGGTGAAGATGAACCATGCTGCCTATTCCAGGTAAAGGTGCCCCAGAAGCCTCTCATACCAAACTCCCAGCCAAGTACCTACACCAGATTTGCACCTGTGGTTCTGTCCCCTTCAGGCTCCATGGACACACACGTCGAATTAGTCACACAGTCCTGTATATTATGCCTCCATAACATCAAATTGGTCTCCTCTTCTCCAGGGTGGAAGGGTCAGTTCTTGCCACCAAGGGGCTCAAAGGATCCCCTTCTGTCTTCACGGACACTCTTATCTTTTGTGTTTAAGATGCAGGATATTCAGGATTTTTAAAATAAAAGGTGTCCTTGTCTGCCTTTCCCCTACGCATGGGAAGCCTCAAAGTGGGGAGGGGGTTAGAGGTAAGAGACATTTTCCAGCATACACTCCCCCTTCCCTTCCTTACTTTGGTCATCCAGGCCCAGGGTGAAGGTGACCATAGGTGACCACCATAGACCTGGATGTCCCACTGATCTAAGAACTGGATCAAGATCACTTCTTAGAAAGCTTTCCTTCTCCAACTTAAGAGACTAAGGTCAAAGAAAATTATCTGCTCTAAAAACTTTATCACCAACAGATCTCTGGAGATGCAGTCAAAAAGGGCCTGCACTGAGTATCACATCACAGCATGCAACCACCTCTGTCGCCCAAAGGTTCCAGCTGAGCAACCAGCAGCCCCACTAATGCTTTTATTCTCTAGTTCAATTTAAATTCTCATTAAGAACAACTGATCTAACTGATTAAAATTTAAATCTACCTAAGCTCATCTGAGGGGAGGAGATGCAAAGGGAAAGGAGAGCGCGTGCTGGAGTCAATGAGCAGTGTTGTCAGTGTCTCGTCAGTTGTTTATGGTTGTAGCTGGAGGCAGGTACATGTTCAGAACCAGTCGTAAGATATTTGGAGCTTGGAGAGAAAGCTTTAGAAAAACAATTCAATCTATGCAACACTCCTGTAAGTCCACAGCAGGGGGAAGTGGTAGAATGCAGAACCAGAGAATCAGAAGCTTTCCCCAACTTATTTTAAAACATTTTTAAATTGATAATAATTGTACATGTTTATGGGGTATATGTGATATTTCAATACATGCATACTACATGTGATGATCAAATCAGGGTATTTAGGGTACCCATCACCTCAAACATTTATCATTTCTTTGTATTGGGAACACTTCAAATCCTTTCTTCTAGCTAATCTGAAATAGACAATATACTGTTGGTAACTATAGTCACCTTTGTCTACTATTGAACACTAGAACTTATTCCTTCTATCCACCTGTATGTTGGTACATTAACTCACTACTCTTTATTCCCACCTACCCCTTTTCCCAGCCTCTGGTATCTATCATTCTACTTTCTACCTCCATGAGGGCCACCTTTTTAGCTCCTGCATAGGAGTGAGAACATTCGACATCTGTACCTTGCTTATTTCATTTAACATAATGATCTCCAGCTCCATCCATATTGCTGCAAACTACAGACTGCCATTTTTTTAAATGGCTGAATCGTATTCCATTATGTACACATTTTCTTTATCCATTCATCCGCCGATGGACACTCAGGCTAATTCTGTATCTTGGCTATTGTAAATAGTGCTGCAATAAACATGGGGATGCAGATATCTCTTTGATCTCCAACTTCCTTTTTAGCTGGTGAATTAGGGTATAGGAATGTTCTTTGGTGAATGGCAGTGTCCTCCCCAGTAACACCCCTGCTCCCCTCTGCAGACACACATATTTCTCCTGGACATCATTTCCCCTCATTCACGCAGCACCTTATGACTTGTCATTAAAAAATTCTGCCGCTCAGCCCAAAGTTGGCTCCTCCAGGGTGAACATCTGTGAGTCTTAGGCAGCAGCAGTCCTCCCTGGGAAGTGCTGTCAATCCCTCTCCAGGGTGACAAAACCAGGCTGCAGAGGCAAGCTTGTGTCCCACTCCATGGAGGGCAGAGAAAAATTTAAGTCCTACAGAGAGGGCCTAACAGGACAGAGTGGCAGGGTCTCGGTCCACAGCTCAGGTCATCCAAAATGCTGAGCACTGGAGCATTTTCAACTTCAGATTTTCGGGAATAGGGATGTTCAACCAGTTAAGTATTTGCTAATATCTCCAAATCTGAAAAAATCCAAAATCAAAAACACTTCTGGTCCCAAGAATTTTGGATAAGGGATACTCAGCCTGTAGCAGCTTCTCCTCTTTCCCCACAAATATGGAAACTGGCCTGTTACATGGTTTTACAAACATATAATAATGAATCCTATTTTTTATTTAAGAAACACAAGGCCATACAGTATGCATTGACCAGAACCAGCCATGAGAGTCCTTTACTGTTACTGTAACGTAACTCCTAGAAAGGTTGAGGTTGGGGCTGTCAATTGCACAGAATGAAGATCTTGTAAACCTCCCTCCACTACAGGTCACCTCCATGTGCTCTGCCAGCCCCCTCCTGCATGAACTGCCATCGTAATGTCTGGGCTGGGCTCGTTGTCTCAACAGTGGCACGCTCCTTAGGAGCCCTTTCAGGTTGCCCCTGCTCCTCTCTTTTTCAGTCAGTGCTCACACAAGCCAGGCTGCCCTCTGCTGCCAGATGGGGAACAAGCTTACCATGGGATGGGGTGATGGGGTCCTCCTTCCTAAATAAAATCGCAGAACTACAGGGGCCTTAGAAATCTGTGAGGTGAACCAAGGTTGATGGCAAACAGGACACAGGAAGGAGCAGGGCAAATAAAACCCACCTCCTTTCTCTCCTCCAGACTATTCCACTATTCCAAGGTAGAGCTCCTCCTTGCAGGCCTTTGGGGAGAGTCCACGTAGCCCAATGTGCTGCTGTGTCTCTGTGACCCCTGGTGAGGCAGGAGCCAGCATGGTCAGACACACCTTCTGTTACCCTGCACTTCCCTTTTCCTTCATCCTTGCTGCCCTGGATTTGCAACTCCCTCTGCAGCAAAGTATTGGTACTTTAGTCTCTGTCTCAGGCCCTGCTTCCTAGAGGCTGTGGGCTGAGACATTGTCTGTAGGCTCTCACCCCTTCAACCCATCCTCCTTATTGTCACTAGTTTCCAAAAGTCAAAGTTTTGTTCCCCTATATAAAGAGCTTCCCAGCACTGCACACAAGGCCTTTCACAATCTGGGCTTCCGCAAGCTCTCCAGCTTTAACTTCAACTATTCCCTCTGCCACCTGCTTAAGGTCTCTGCCTACACTTAACTTATCCCTCATTCCCAAACCTCTCCTGCTCTTTCACACCTGGCCTGCCACTGCTAATGCCCAAAAGACCCTTCTCTCCTCCCTCCTTTTCTTCTGGATGGACTCCTGCCTCCTCCTCTTTTACAAGCAGGCAGTCCTGGATCCACCCAGGTGAAGGTCATTGCTGTCTCCTCTGTGCCTTAACCATCTTCCTGCTTGGGCTGCACTGTCACTGGATGTTCCCAGATGGCTGGAACTGTGAACTTCTCCAGGGCAGAACCAGTAGGCTCGGCAGAGGCCTGGCACAGGGCGAGCACGCAGTAAATACATACTGGCTGAGTGAAAAACACAAGGAGGGCAGGCACACAAACCACAAAGCACTTATGGACTTGTGGGAAACACCGATCTCGGGCATGGCACATTCCTTCACTTTCCACCTGCTTCCAGCAAATGAGCTTAAAGTCCACGACCACCTAAGTGTGTATTCTAATCAAAAACAAAATAAAAAGAGTTGTAAAACTTAAAAGGTATATTTTATAGTGTATTCATCCTCCTTTTTATGTTGCTTCTAAGTACCACATTCACTTAGGAACTGCAAGGCAAACAAAAAAGAAAAACAGAGGAGAGACAGACAAAAAGAAACTACCTCATCTGCTTGCTCCTGAAGTCTAAAATTCAAAAAAGATGAGAAACTCTTTTATTCCAAGATTGGAGGTAAGTTCTAAAATGCAAATCTTGTGAATTTCAGCAGTGTAGCAGAAAAGATTTACATTTCAGAACAATTTAAAGTCTCTGCAGTCCTTGGCTCATTTATCTCAAGTAACCACCCAAGGTCAAGGTATATATGTATGGGGTGGTCCTTGCTGTGTCCCACTCAAACCTTGCGGGGCTCTGAAAAACCCTTGGAAGCTAAGAATCTCAAAGCCTGTTCACCTCTGCCTCTTCCTTCCCAAACCCTTACCTCTCTAGAAGAAAAGATGGTGCTCAATGATTGCAGTGGCACAATAAGGGGAACCTTGCTGTCTTGTTTCCAGCCCACTCTGTGGTCCACCTATTGGCCCACGGGCACTAAAAAGAGGGGAGTCTGCTTCCTTTCACGTACTGGCCTCCACATTTAGTCTTGGCTTGAGCTCATCTGGTATAAATTAGGATTCATCTTGGGCAATGGGTCTCAAGTATGATACTGAGTGGCTCTAGAATTTGCCTATCTGGGGGAACCAGCGGGAGGAAAGAACAGCCACAAGCACTTATTATTCTCTACTGTCCAATTAGGTGAGAATTTTGGTTTCTGGTCCAAAGACAGACACAGGGAGATTTCTGAGGCTAAATGGGTGGTACGGAAAGAGCAATCGGTCCTGTATTTGCAACTTGATGGCAAATGTCTCATCTATAAATAGGAGGTAATACCACTTCATGGTTCTTTTAGACAACTATGACATGTGCAGTGCTGAACCAGCACTGGGAATAAAATGCATTTAAAATATGTTTAAATATGTACCCCTGCTTTTAAAAACAAGGTGCTAATACTACTCCAAAGCCATAAAATGGGACAAGCTAGACATGAGAGTCCTGAGCTGACTAGCACCTTCACATCACGGCCCATGTGGAACCAATGCTTATGCCCACTCTACATCTCTCAGTCTGAACTGGTCAGTGTGGGTCTCTATTTTCCAGCACTTTTGTTTTTCAGTATTTTCTCTGCCTTAGCACAGAGCTTTCTGCCATTTAACGAATGGCTCTTAAAGGACCCTGGGGAACCACCAGCCAGTTTGTGAAAACAAGAAACTCTTTGACATGGCCTCCTTTCTGCTTTAAGAAGGGCAGGAGGCCTTCAAATTGCAGAGCTGGTTTCTCTTTTCCTCAATGCAAATGCAGTCACTTATGGATAATGATGTTCCTTCATCTACTCTGATTGGCGTGGTCCTAAAGCAACAAAGCCCACCAGCTACACTACCATGCAGAAAACAGGCTGGTAGGTTGAAAACACACCACCACAGCCCAAATGCGTCGGCAGACTCCTCCATGAGCTTTGTTTTCTACCTATCTGGGCAGTAACTACAGAAAACAGACTGTTTAGTGACAAAGAGGGCTGTCACAGTGGAAGGTTTTGCCTTGGTAAACTGAAATTGCATGTTTTATAGAATCCCTAAAGGGTCAGGAAATCATGGACTGAATATCCTTTCCTGAAAGGGAGGAGGAGATACCTTGATGAGCTTTGGCCAGATACTGTTTAAAGGCAAGGGAGAAGTGTCTCCTATTATTACAGGACCATCCTGTGAGAGTTGTCAGGGAAGAATTTTGGAAAACTGCATGGTCACACTGGCAGTGGGTGTGATGGGGCTTCCTTTGACAATTAAACTGAGGCCCCAAAGGCCAGGAACCAAACCACAGAGGCCAAGTACCACCCAATCACATCAGTAAAGAATAAATTAAAAATAATGTGAAAAATATAAAATAATACATTAATATTTTAAATCATTTTAGTGTATTTCTTGGTAACAAGAAGGGGGTAGAATTCTATCTATATATTGGTCTCTCTTAGTAAGGAATAACATTACATTTTGTGTTTTCCAGTATTAACTGTTGTAAATCTGCGAGGGATTCCATCAAAATAATACTCTTCATATATTCATGTTAAAGGACAGTATTAGATGTCAATCGATCTTTACTCAGTTGATCAAGAAACATTTTTAAAATTAATTTCAAAAAGTTTTCATATGAAGCAAAATATAAAAATAAGAACACACACAGTGACTGGCAGAACACAATTTCTGCAGGCCAGGATGAAAAGTAATTGCTTTCTTGTAATTTCCAACTTTCCTACTTGTAATCATCTTACAACCAAGGGAGAAAGGTAAGACCTGTCTGCAAAATCACATTTGGCACCTCCAATGGGCACGTCTCATATATAGTAATTATGTAGAAATCTGGGAGGTGGGATGAGTGGAGAAGGCCCAGTTTCACTGGGAAACCAGAAAGGGAAAATGGCATGTGAGGCAGGACCCACTTCTGTGGGATGGTACACACCTTTACCTTTCATCCCAAGGGCCTTACCTTCCTGCCAGTCTCTCAATGTTAGGAATAAAAAGGGCAGCCTGAATTCAATGCACCACACACAAGGAAGGAGTTTATATGCCACTCAATATGCATGTGCTTCTCCCTGGATCCTTCCAAAACAGCAGGTGGTGGGGGTGGGGGCGGGGTGCAACCAGGACCGCTTCATCAGTTTGCTTCTGAATTACATAAAACACGAGACCAGGCCACCACGTTGTGGAGAAGCATGGCGGCACAGAATCAAGGGCTGAAACAATTTCACTCGGTGCTTAATTTACTGTAAAATAATCAATCATATGATTCCAGAGTAGTATTTGGAGATGTTCCTCTCTTTGAAGCCCCAATAGATAATAAAAGGCACCTCTCTGGGGACACCAGGACAGCCAGATTCAGGCAGGTTGCAATGCCCCTTCTGGTGCCATCCCAGCTCTTGACTTCATTGTCTGCACGGGGGATGACAGACTCAAAATAAGACATAATTTAATGTGCCAGGAAGCTCTCATTGTTATAATAATTATACGCAGGGTAAACAGCACTGCTTCAAAAAGACAAGACTTTTTGAAGATCCTTATGCTTGGCAGCTCTTACCAGCAGTCTCACAGAAGGGGTGGCATTAATTACTCAGAGTGGAGACAGGGGAGAAATGATCTCTGTCTGTAAATAGCCTTTACACAGGCAGGCCAGCCCTCCCACACTGATCTGAGGTAATCTGGCCTTTTCTGGGGCCCTATCCATATTTGTGTAAAATTTAGCAGGCAGTTTGGGGTCAAGAATGAAGTAATCTGTGTTTTTATTCCAGTTCTCTGACTAACTTCTTATGGGACTTCGGCAAGCTCCCAAGGTTCAGTTTTCTTATCTGTAAAATGAAGGAATATTAAACCTGCCCTATTATCTCACATGGGTGTTCACGGAAACAAATGAGATTTTTAAATTATTATGTGAAGGCACATTCTTTCTCTCACATACTCGCTCTCCCCAAGGCTCATGCATCTGAAAGAGCTCTACCCAGCACTTAGTTATGGCTGAGATTGGGCACACCATGGACCTCAGAGGATGCAATGCCTTCGTGTGGTGTGGGGCAGACCCATCCCTCACCAAAGGGCTTTCTGTCCTCGATGCTGGGCCCACTGACCCAGGGGTGCCCCCTTCTGGGTGGGACGGCACAGGCTGGTTTCCACTATGCCACACCACTAAAGTGCATTTCTAGTTTTAAGCTCTAGTTGTAGGGCTGTGCTTGCTAAATTTCCTTGCTGAGGCACTCAGCCCCGTGCCATATGCATTAATACCCATGGCTTCATGATGATGGATGTGTCCATTGGTAATAATGTACATAATCTCTCCCCTCAGAATACCAAGTGTCAACACACTGTTGTTGTAGGCAGGGACTTGACATGTGACAAACCAGGCCACTTAAAACACAACACTCTCTTGGGCTCCTTCCTTCCCCTGCTCCCACCGAGCTAAGAACAAACTTCTAAATTCCAGGCATGATCTCTTTGTGTTTGAGGTGTACAGATTGAGATTCTGATTCAGGTATAGCAGTGTAAGGTCCCTTTAAAGGACAGCTGACCACCAGGCTTTAAATGAAGAGCTGATTTTTAAGACAGAAGCTAAGAATATCCTCTCCATCCCTCTCCTCAAAATAAATCACATGCCTCTTGAAATTTATTCACCTCATTCCTGATTTCTTAAAAACATGAAGATAGCAAAATAAAACGGATCAGCCTAATTAGAGTGCCTTCGAATCTAAAATGCTACAAATAAACATATTTGAAAGGAAAAGCAGCTGAACTGTCTAATTTGCAAGCAGCAGTTTGAAAACAGAAACAATTAAAATACACTGGTAAAGCAAAGCTGAGGTCTCATACTCATCAATGGTTTCTGAAAATCTCTCACTTTCTACGTCCTCCCCTGCCCCCCATTTCTCAGGCAGCTTGTGAGTGCTGAAGCTCTGCCCTGTTAGAGAGGTGTGTCTATAAGAAAAAGGGATAAGGACCCAGAGCCAGGAAATCAGGATTTCGAACTTTGGCATTGCCCTTTGCTGGCTATGTGCCCTTGGGAAGTGATTTCACCAACCTGCACTCAGACTTTTCAGGTAATAACCATCCTCCCTCCTGGAGAGGTCCAAAGGATCACATTAGATAATGTGGTTAAGTGACTCAAACTACAAAGGATTCTTCTCATGACTTCTCAACCTTGTGGTTCTATTCTAGCCAAGTCTTTCTTCTCCATCCCATGTCCAGGATTGTTACAGACTAATTGTCTGTGTCCCCCAAAATTCATGTCCCTGTTGTTGAAATCCTTATCTCCCCTGTGATGGTACTAGGAGGTGGGGCCTGTGGGAGGTAAAGAGGTCACAAGGGTGAAGTCCTCATGGATAGGAATAGTGCCCTTTTAAGAACAGACCAGAGATCTAGCTCACTCTTTCCACCAGGTAAGGATAAGACATTGGCTGTCTGTAACCCAGAAGAGGGCCCTCATCAGAACCCAACCATAGTGGCACCCTGATCTCAGACTTTCTGCCTCCAGAACTGTGAGAAATAAATTTCTGCTATTTATAAGTCACCTAGTCTATGGTACTTTATCACAGCAGCCCAAACACTCAGCCAAGGCTAACTAACTGTAGTTTCCAGTCTTTGTTCAAGACACTCTCTCCTGCTTAGAAATGCCATCCTGCCATTTACCACCCCAGGTAAGACCCCTTTTGAAGAGCTCCAAGTGGTAGCCTCTTTTGGATGGTTTCCTCAAGCAGATCACTAATGGCACCACCTACCTCCTCAACTCTCTCAGCACTCAATCCCCATCCCCAGCCTATGGAGCCCTAATCCTCTGCTTATTACTGTCTCCTACCTGGTTAAACACTGCTTGAGAGTTCAATATGTCCCCTCCTCTTACTTGATTCCAAGCTTCAGTGGGGCAAGGACCTGATCAGATAGTCTAGATCAACAGCATCTGAAGTTGCTCAATTGACACATGCTAAAAGAAATAGGAGTCCAAGAAACAAAGACCTTTAGGGTCTGAAACAAGACAAAGGAGAGGCAAAAGACTGAGAGTTGGCATAAAAGATGCTAAAGAAGAGACGTTTATCCAGTGAAAGAAACCATATAGAGAGGTTGGAAATGGCCCACTTCAGTGGAGACCTGGGCCCAAATAACTTGCTATTTTAAAGGAACTCTGCAGCAACTACTTTTACCAAAAATCAGCGACCATTATATTTCACTTAGATTTGGGGGCAGGAGGGTTAGGGGGAAGTGTTTTCAGACAGAATACATATCATGTGACATAAATCTGTGTTTATTAAGACAGACTCCTCCATGAAAATAACAGTGGACATACGACAAGGTTAGTCTTTGGATTAGTCCTACATTTAAAATAGTTACGGTGTTCTGCCATGTGATTTGAATACAATTTAATTGCTGAAAACAAAAGAAATATACATTGAAATAAAAATTCCTTTCTATATTTTCTGACTTAAAAAAGATAGCATTAGGAGATACACCTAATGTAAATGACAAGTTAATGAGTGCAGCACACCAACATGGCACATATATACATATGTAACAAACCTGCACATTGTGCACATGTACCCTAGAAAAAGTACAATAAAAAAACAAACAAAAAAAGTAACTGAAGTTGGATATTGCTTTTGGTGTTTGGTTTGATTGGAGGGTAGCTGTTTTGCTGGCACCTCAAGCAGTGCCTGATTGAAAAAGTGAACCTCAAAGGGGGATGCACAAGATGATCCACGGGGATGCACAAAAAAATAGGAACGTGTTTCTTTACAGTGTAATATTTGTATACCATACATACCATTATTCTACTCTGCATTTTTATCAATAAATTAGTATCCACATATTAAGAGGTGAAACTCAGCATTTTTTCATTGACATGGCTCCAACAATCAAAAACAAACTGAAGACCCAGTGGCAGTCTGAAGCGTGGAAGGGAAGGCTTGCAAAAAACTGCAGGAAGGATTGGGAAAAAGTGATGAAACCACACCAGCGCCCTGCCTGTCCTAGTTATTCGCGTTCTCAGTTTAGAAAGAATAATTGTAAAAGGAGAATGATGATATTTTCTGAATTCCAGTTGAATGTGAGAAAGGGAAAATGAACACATTCAATACAAGCTTCACAAGCGGAGGTATTTGGTCTCCTGTGTCCTTAACAGAATTTCAGAACTCAAGACCACATAGCTTCTCTCCAAAGGAGTCACCCAACACTTACTTAGGCAAGAATACAAGAACTCCAAATTTATGATAGGACCAGCTTGCCATAACCTGTATGAGTTTTGATTCCAAACTTATTCAGGTCACCTTCACACACCATTAACTCAGTTATCCACCAAGCCATTAGACACCATATGTGTATGACTACAGGCCTCAGGGGCTCCAAGAAAGAATTAATCACCAGGGAACCTATCTAGCTGGTTGGTCTGATAGTTCAGCTGGGAAAGCATATGGAGTAGCACAGAGGCTGAGGCTAAACTCCACTTAGAAAAATTAAAGTGAGAAACAGCCTTCCTTTAAAAAAGGAGCAAATCTGGAAAAGACAGAGGGTGCGAGCTTAGTGCAGATGTTGTCTAGGTCTGTTTCCTGAGATGACTTTTCAGAGCTTCCCAAGCTTAGTCTTTACAAGCTCTATTTACTAGTCAATAGAGCATCACTCGTCAACATAGAATGCAATGGACTGGGAAACAAATATATTTAAATTGAGTTCATAAAGACACTTAATTAGACTATCACTAGCAAGTACTAATGAACTAATGGGTCTAGGCAGTTATTCTTAACGGCTGCTAACATGAAGAAAAAAGCAAGACAACCGGACGTTATGTGCCTCCTGATGCCAATACCTCAAAACCCCTTATAAAGTAGTCCCACAAAAATCAATCCTGGGCTGGGGGCGGTGGCTGATGCACTTGGGGAGGACAATCCCAGCACTTTGGGAGGCCGAGGTGGGCCGATCACTGGAGATCAGGAGTTTGAGACCAGCCTGGCCAACATGGTGAAACCCCATCTCTACTAAAAATACAAAAATTGGCCAGACGTGGTGGTGTGCACCTGTAATAACAGCTACCAGGGAGGCTGAGGCAGGAGAAATGCTTGAACCGGGAGGTGGAGGTTGCAGTGAGCCGAGATTGCACCACTGCACTCCAGTTTGGGCAATACACAGAGTGAGACTCTGACCCCAAAAAAAAAAAAAAAAAAATCAAACCTGAATTTCATCAGGCTGCTGTATCTTATCTACCAACTTCAGAAAATATACTGGAGAAAGACCACAGGTATGCAATTAGTAAAATTTAGACTGTGGGCAACTCTACAGGATAAATAACCTGGTTTAACAAATAAGCTCCCGTTAAAGGAGACTTAAAGAATCTACCCCATCACAATGTATGGATCTTATTTGCATCTTTATTTAAATAAAATGAAAAAATTGAGACAATCTAAGAAATCTGAACCCTGTATATTTCAATATTAAAAAATTTACAGTTAATTATTTTCAGGTATAATAGCAGTGGGTTTTTTTTTTTTAAAGATTTTCATATCTTAGAGATACATACTATACTGAAATACTTTAATAATGAAAGAATAAGATGTCTTGAATTTGCTTCACAATATTCTGGGGGCAGAGGGCAGATAAAGAGGAAACATGACTGGCTGTGAGTGGATCATTGGTGAAGCTGGGTAAGAGGTACATGGGGGCTCATTATACAATTCTTTTATTAGAAATCTTTCATGGCAAAATTTAAAGAAAAAGAGTCACCATAGTTTATTCTGAGAAAAGATTTCAAATACTCAAAGTGGAGAGAAAGAACACTTTCTTTTTCATTGTCTTTGACTTTTTGGGAAGAGGTGGCAATTTTGAGCTTTAGGGACCTTCCATGTTAGTTCCGTGCTTCCCTTCTACTCATCTTTTGTGCATCCTTCTAAAATCCAAGGCTCTGATCTCCACGAATTTTAGCTGGATATTTTGGAGTCTCCTGACTTCTCATTATTGGAAGAGCTATCATCAAAGAATTACATGTGGAAAGTACCCTGATTCTTTAACAATCACCTTATAAGTCACCTTCCATTGGAGGTCTCCACTCTTAGTCTTGTATTCAGAGGCAAATTCCCATCACTGGACTTTGGAGCTCTTGGGTACACATTTGAATACTCAACCATCTGTGGCTATAAATGGGCAGCTTTCTCTCAATATTCCTGTCTTTTTTTGTTCCCCTTCACCAAACTCTTTTGTGCTGTTCAGAACCAAGTCATTAGGATGATGATTCTTCTCCTTCCCTCCAACGTGAGGTAGCATGCAGCAAGAGCTTGCTAGGTGTTTTGTTACCAGCTGCAGGAACTTCTAGTAGAAAATGGCTCAGCCATGTTAGTGGGCATGTTGCCTCCTGTGTGCTCAGCTCTGTAAGAAGACTTTACTTGCCTCATTCCAGCTAATCCTTACTTAGGTAGAATAGACTGCTGTTTCCGCTTTACAGACAGACAAACTCAGGCCCAGAAACTTGCCAAAGGTCCTCTAGTCCTCTAATAAGTTAGCCGATAGAACCAGGATTACAACACAGTTCTTAACCAATACTCTATGAAATCTAGTTTCTGTGCTGGTTTGGTAAAAAAAAAAAAAAAAAAAAAAAAAAAAAAATGTATCATACATATCTTTTTATTTTTATTTTTGAGATGGAGTTTCGCTCTTTTTGCCCAGGCTGGAGTGCAATGGTGCAATCTCGGCTCACTGCAACCTCTGCCTCCCAGGTTCAAGCAATTCTCCTGCCTCAGCCTCCCGAGTAGCTGGGATTACAGGCATGTGCCACCATGCCCAGCTAATTTTGTATTTTTAGTAGAGATAGGGTTTCTCCATGTTGGTCAGGCTGGTCTCAAACTCCCGACCTCAGGTGATCTGCCCGCCTTGGCCTCCCAAAGTGCTGGGATTACATGCGTGAGCCACCGCGCCCGGCTCATACATATCTTTTATCTGGCCAAATGGTCTCTTGTGTATTCTTAGTGAGTTAACATTTTGTTATTTTCTATTTTAATTTTCACTCCAACTTTTCCTTATTTTGAGATATCCCATATATACATATTTCCTAAGCATATAGTACTACCTCTCTACCCCTTTATCTAATGCAAAGATATCCCCTTTTCCTTATGAACAGAATCTCAACTTTTACTTGGGGCAGCAATAGTAGTTGAAATTTACCTACTCCTAGTTACTAGGGAGATTAGGAAAGACTAGATACAGCTTCAGAGAAAGCTCTTTAGAGGGGGCTGCCTCAGCAGGGAAACATACACTCTTTTATCCTTCTTTTCTTGCTTTTGCCTCCTAAGTGAATTGAGGCCCTAAAGGCTAGAGCTTCAGCAGCCATCTTGGACCAAGAGTGCCTCTGAGGGCAGATGCCATTACTAAGGTGGCAGTTGAAAGACAGAAACAGCTGGAGTCCCTCATAACAGACCACTAAAGCAGTCCGATTTACTTATCTTTTTTAAGAGAAAAAGGAAATCCTTTAAGAGATTTTTTATGGTTTAATCTAATATTCACATTTGAATGCAATTCTTAATTTGATACATCAACCCATCTGCATGTTCTGACTACAGGAAATTTTAATGCCAACATTTGATTTTTTCTATGTAGTCCCTTGTTTAAATGACATTTCTTCTAACTTCTGAGGTCATTCCTGTTTTTTGCTTTTCCTATCAATGGTTTGTTCAAATATTTCGTATTTTGCCTCTGACAGCTTCTCATCCTGATGCTTAAGTGATTTTTCCATGGTCCAACTGCAAGCTAATTTTGCACACCTTAAAATAACACATTATTTTACTTTGCGTCAAAATTTTTACTGACATCTTTTTGACAATTTGTCACCGGATCAAAACGTTCCCAGTGCTTACTGTGCTGTGATTCCGCCGATAACAAGGTGCTTCTTACATCTTATCTCACCTTCTGAGATTTTGCTGTTGATTAGCACAGCTTTTTAGTTGCTCCATATTTCCCCACTCTATTAGAACCAATATGACCTTATTTTATATGCCCGAAGTAAAAACAAAAAAACCCTGCTAAATCGATCTTCCTTTCAATAAGCCTAATCATCTGCATTTCTTCCTCCTCCCCAAAATACTCAATATTATCTTCGTTGGCTTTATGTTTCCGTAGTGTCATACTGTCAAAACTTTTCATTTTTTAACTGTCACGCCCTATATATGTTTCATATGTATTTATAAATATCCATCCTTACGTGTGTACCTTTTAAAAACCATACGGATGTCTAGAACCTGATCTTTGAGGCTTACCTTACTACCTCGAAATTTGGTGGCATTAAAAACTATGTTATCCTCTGCCCTCCATTTGTGATTGAACATCCCAGGTCTACTCAATCAGCAGCTGAGGGCTTCTCAAGTCAGGAGCCAATAGCGAGGGAGTGAGGGGCTTTTGATGGCACAGGAAGGATTAAGTGACTAAGGACATTCTACTCACACTTTTATTCTTCCTTCTCTTTGCATTTAATATATGTTGTGGTATATACATGCTGTCTCGACATAAATGCTGACCTGAAATTCTTAATGCTTATTTGATATCTGCCTGATTTTTTGCTGGTTATTATGAGGCATGTTTTGCTGCTATTGCTGTTAAATGCATAACAGTATTTGGAGAGACAGACTCGGAGAATGAAGAAAGAAGTACAGTGGGTTCTGCTAAAATGTGTGTTTCTCTAATGTCAATTATCTCATAGACGAAGGATAAGTAGGAAATGATGTAAACAGAGCATGTAAGTCACTTTGGTTCATACACCATTTTTCTCTAGCACATTATTATTTTGTAGAATCAATAACAGCAGCTTAATATAAGACACATTTACTCAGCTACATGTAGTAATCTGCGGAGGGTACAGTACTGTATAACATGACTAGTTTTCAGCCCAGTATGTGTAGCCATGGCTCTTCCATGGACATGCCTCTGTGGAGTTCTCTTCCACCAGGAAAGGTCAGGTGCATCTTACCCTTCTTTCTATAAACTAAAAGTAGCCTCAAACCATTCCCACCCGCAGCATGCTAATTTGACCTTTTTAAAGGTAAAGTTTTATATTTACTATAGTATTTGCTTTTGAGCTTTTAAATGTTTTCACTCTACCATTTTTATTTGGATTGTTATTTTTATAACTGCTGTTGTTCAAAAATGCGTAGATTTGATTTGCAGTGGTTTGGCCCTTACTTTTATCATAAATTCTATCACTTTTAATCTGCAGTTTTCAAGATTTTTCAGAAATGCAGATATCATGATATAGCATAAATGCTTGTACACCAAACATCCGAAAGGTAAGTGTACTTCTAGTGCCATCAAATGTAAACTTGAGAAATTTAAGTTAAATGTGTAATTGTAAAAATCAAATAGTTAAAAAGAATCAATATGTTTTTTTAACTGAGATTTTGTTTTACTAATATGTGGTTCACAGTTCTAGTAAGAACTAGGAACTAGTAAGAACTAGGAGTTTGCTTCTTATGCACAAAGGGGACTGGCTCCAATGAAGCTGGTGAAGAAAGAACCCTGAAAAACTGAACCAGTTACATTCAACACATTTACTTTCAAAGGCAGGTTCCAAACAAACCCTCAATCAAGAAGGATAGTGGACAGGAAGCAACTTGTAGGGGCAAGAGCATTGTATGCCCGGACAGAGAGAGAGAAAAGGCCTAGGACTTGGGCACAGCGTACATCTGGCTGAGAGGATGATGACTCTTTTTTTTTTTTCAAGGGCCAGATAATAAATATTTCAGTCTTTGTGTACCATGAGGTCCCTGTTGTTCTCAACTCTACCACTGAGGCTCAAAAGCAGCCACAGACAGTAGTAAACAAATGACCTTAGGTGTGTCCCACTGAAACTGTATGGGACATCGAAACGTGAATTACATAAAATTTTTATGTCCAACATACCCTTCTTTTGATTCTTTTCTCAATCGTTTAAAAACATAAAAACCACACTTAGCGGCCAGGCGCGGTGGCTCACGCCTGTAATCCCAGCACTTTGGGAGGCCAAAGCAGGCGGTGATGAGGTCAGGATATACAGACCATCTGGCTAACACAGTGAAACCCCGTCTCTACTAAAAAATACAAAAAATTAGCCGGGCATGGTGGTGGGCGCCTGAGGCAGGAGAATGGCGTGAACCGAGGAGGCGGAGGTTGCAGTGAGCCGAGATCGCGCCACTGCACTCCAGCCTGGGCGACAGAGCCAGACTCCGTCTCAAAAAAAAAAAAAAAAAAAAAAAATGCTTAGCTCATAGGCTATACAAAAACAGGTGACAGGTATGTGGGCTGGAGTTTGTGAACTACTGATTTAGAGTTTGAGATTAATCCCTGTATTATTAATACAAAAACAACTGGATACCAGCTGCAGAAGTGGACAACAGCAGTATTTAAAACAGCCTGGGGCAGCCAGCAGGAACAAAATAATTTCAAAAGCAAATCTTTTAATGAAGTGCAGTTCAATAGCTAGATTAGTAATGAAGTACTTGACTAATACTCTCCTTTCAGTGCTTGATTTAAATTGGAGGCATTTGGTGTTTTATAAGAAAAATACAAAGTTCATTAAATTGTGTATTGTTTAAATAATAAGCAGAAAATTAAATACTCAGGTGAGTATGTTAATGGCTAATCACAGCAGTCTGACCTAACTACAGCAGACATCATTGCTCATTGTTTTTTATTCAGAAGAGGGAGAAATAGGTGATGAACTAATAGAAAAAATCCTCTGATGCAGGCAAAGTAAAAAGTGATACCCATATATCATGAACATTTTACCGTAAAACTATAACGCTGTCTCTGAAATCTCTTTAAAATGTCAGGTAAGTGTAAAAATACTTGCAGAGGAAGTTAAATGCAGACTCCACATTTTTGTGAATTTCCCCATTATTTTACTGATATCTTGACTACCCCAAATTTAACAGCAATATTTTAAAAGGACTCGCCTCTATCAAATCTTTCCCAAGCTACCAACTAAGTTTATATAGAAGTGAGTGCTCTTACTTTTCACATTTACATTTCATCAGTTTATGTGTTAATGATACTACACAATTACAACACAAGTATATGGCATAAACAGGTTTGGTAGTAAACTCGCTCAACATATGATGTGCACACAGCTTAAGCTGTGGGTGCAGGAATTCATGGTGTCTGTTAGGAGCAGTCTGGCCGCCCCAATGTTCAGTGGGCTGTTGGCCTCAGCAGGTCTGACAAAGGAAATGGTAGAAGTAGGTAACAAGGACTTTGAGAAGTGGAAGTCCACCAAGAGATCTTCTGGTCTACTCCCAAACCTTCACAGAAGTGTTCAATCCTGGAACGCCCAAGAATTAGCTGGGGAGGTACAGGCTTAAAAGCCCTACCTAAGTTTGGTTCCCCCACTACCTGTATCAAATCACCTAGAATACTCGTGATCCTAAGGCCCTATATTTAGCTTTACTGTAGCCAAATCCCTAAGGGTGGTACTGCTTTTGATCATTTCCACCCATGATTTTCAGGCACATGATATTTGAAAAACACTCTTTAAAGAAGCATTCCTGGCAGCCTCAATCTTCCTATTTAGACACAACAGAAGTCTCCAGAACAGTAGTTTTCAACCTTTGTTGCACACTGTAATCACCTGGGGAGCTTCTATCACAATGTCAGAGATTCTGATCTACTGATCTGGGGCTGGGCCTGGGCACTGGGACTTTATTTTTTTTTTTAGACATGGTATTGCTGTTGCCCAGGCTGGAGTATAGCGGCATGATCATAGCTCACTACAGCCTCAAACTCCTGGCTTCAAGTGACCCTCCTGCCTTGGCCTCCCAACATGCTGGGATTACAGATGTGAGCCACTGTCCCTGGCCATCACTGGGGTCTCAATGGCTCTCTGGGTGATTCCAAAGAGCAACAGCTTGGCTGAGAACCATAGCAAAACTCCAGGGGTAGCATTAAGAATGGGGTCAGACACTCCTCGATTCCTGAAAACCCAAACTTGTTTCATATAACCAGGCTGTATTAGAAAAATAATTTTTGTTTTTATTAAGAATATACATTTCAAATGTATTTTACCATAAAAAACCTATGTTCATGCTTAAGCAGGGTCCAGGAAGCAGCTAAAAATCAACTTCTAAAGAATTACAAATTGAAATGATTTAGAGAACAAACCTAAAGACCGAGTCCACAAAAGCCAATTACAAAATTTGAAGAAACTAAGACTAAGACTTGCATTTAAGAGCCTGGGCAGGATTTTGGAAAACTGTTTGCGTTTCCATGGAAAGCAGGAACCAACCACCCTTTCCTGGAACTATAATGATTCTATCTAATCTCTTTCTGTCTAATCTCTCCTGTCTGTCTGTCTGTCTATCCATCTTAGAGACAGGTCTTGCTATGTTGCCCAGGTTGGAGTGCAATCTATCTAATCTATCTATCTATCTAATCTCTCTCTCTCTCTCTCTATCTCTCTGTCTATCTCTCTATCAATCTATCTTCCTACCTATCTATCTATCTATCTTAGAGACAGGTCTTACTATGTAGCCCAGGCTGGAGTGCTATCTATCTAATCTAATCTCTATCTATCTAATCTAATCTCTATCTATCTATCTATCTATCTATCTATCTATCTATCTATCTATCTATCTATCTAAGAGACAGGTCTTGCTATGCTGCCCAGGCTGGAGTGCAGTGGAGTGCATTCACAAACATGATGATGGCTAACTACAATACAAGCAATCGTCCTGGCTTCAAGCAATCCTCTTACCTCATCTTCTCAAGTAGCTGTGACTAAAGGAACACACCACCATACCCAGCTATAATAGTCATTATAATCAGGCTATTCTAAATAGTCATTATAATCAGGCAAAATTCAATCTTCCCATGATTCAAGGAGTTCAGAATTCATTTCCACAAATGATTGCACAGGCTCTTCTATTTGCAAGGACTTCATCAGAATTTGGGATGGGGGAAGGTAGGTGGATTTTAAAAAGAGCAAAAAAGGGGGGGCAACTTCTGTCATTCTGTTTCTCTATGTTTATTTTTCATAGAACATATCACTGCACTATGTATGAATTTAACGGTGTATTACCTTCTTTTTCCTCTTTAGAGTATCAGATCCATAAAGGCAAGCATACAATGTGTTTACTGTTTCATTACCAAACCTTAGAACAGTGTCTGCTCTACAGCTGTATTTACTGTCAGTGAATGAAACCAGGTTCTTGCCCTCTGTTAAGTTACAAACTGAATATAACCAAGTTGGCTTGGGTGGGCAGAAATAAGAGAGCTAAACAAGACAATATCTGACCATACGCAGGATAGTGAAAGTAATACTAAATTAAGATATAATCAGAAAAACGAGGGCTACCATTCCAACATGGTATCAGTATTTATACTCTTCTCTCATGAGAGCTTCACAGTGAACGCGCCGGGTAATAGATGAAGAAATGGAAGCTCACAGAGACAAGTGGGTTGCCCAAGACTGCAAGGCTGGGTGGCAAGGGGAGAGGGAGAGGGTCTGCCTATAATCCATGTCCCTTTTTCTTAACCACTCCACTTGCATCACAACAAGGCCAGAAGGGGTGCACTTGCATTCTAACAACAGCATAAGGCCGGGCCAGACTGACACTACTGTTTTCTGTTAAAAGGCTAACTTCAGCGCAATCATAAATGATGAGTACATGATGCAAATAAAGGATAGTAGCTACCATTTGAATATTTACTATGCTCCAGAAGAAACTATGCCACGTGCATATTTCTAGCTTATTTCTTTCCACAATCCCATGAGGTAAGTATTATGCCTGTTTAACAGATGAAATTCAGGATGGGGAGAGTCTGGACCAGAAAATGATCTCTTAATCCCTTAGTGCTAAAAATCTCTAAGTCTGAACGACACGCTCCTTGTCTTAGGGAAAGGAATCTCCAAGCAAATCTTTCTTGGGAACTTACTACATGCCAGACACTATACTATGCACTTCTTGACATGCGTCATCTCATCTCTACAGCCCTATGACCCAAGTACTGTTCATGTCATTCTTGTTTTACAGGTGAGAAAACTGGGTTGACAGAAGTTAAAATATGCCCAAGGCCACAGGCCAAGTGACGGAATCAGAACAAGTGCAGAGCCACGGCCTAATCCTTTTGCCACAAGAACACAGCTCTCAGATGCAAACCACTTGATTTGTCCCTGTCCATGAGAAGTGCCAGAGTTCTTATCAAGAGGGGATGAAACAGACTTCATGCTCCTAGGACTGGCTGACTTCCATCCAAACATTCACATTTTATTCTCTTGAAATATGTATTTTGTACCTCCTGAGGCTAGGGCCTAGCCAGTCACCAGGGATACAAATGTAAGACCACTGGGTGCCTGCCCTCATAATGCCTGCAGTCCAGCCATGATCGCTCACTGGTAAAAAACCTCTGTCCCATCAGGGGCAGCACTCGCCCACAGAACCACTTTCTCTGGGCTTGCAGGTGCTGGTGTACCTGCCTAAAACTTAATTCTTTGAACTCCTTATCCAGCTGGCAAAGGGAAGCCGTTGAAAGTTACAGATGTTTCCTAGCAAGGACAAGAAACCGCTTACACTAAGACCTCTGTGTCTATTCCTAAGCTGTGACTCACCTATCTTTTGGGTACTGGCCACAATAACACTTCTTTATTTTATTCCTAAAAGAACAAAGCTGGAAAGGAATACTTGATGTTGGAGACGGAAATACTTGATCCTGGAGACAGGAAGACTAGCAAGTCATCACAAGATGATAAAATATGCAGAACAAAAGTACACGCGTTTCTGCAAGGGACTAAGAAAATATTTAGAAACGGTTTCATCAGACCATTGTTAATTCATTACAGCAAAAGTCTAGACATAGGGAGAAAGAACTGATGTAAGCAAAAGGTGGGAAAGAACAGGGGAGAAGACAAAGTGGGAGAAAAAGCCAGAAGGCCTGAGGCATCCATGTTATCGTGAGGATTTAGAGTAGAAAGGACTCAAATTATCCAGTTCCATCACCCCCTGAAAGCTGAGGGCCTCAACCACAGCCACAACATAATCATTACTATGTGCCAGGCACTGCACTGAATGCTCTCACATATCAGCATCTCAAGTAATCCACGCCAGGCGCGATGGCTCATGCCTATGATCTCAGCACTTTGGGAAACTGAGGCAGGTGGCTCACCTGAGGTCAGGAGTTCGAGGCCAGCCTGGTCAACAGGGCAAAACCCCATCTCTATTAAAAATACAAAAATTAGCTGGGTATGGTGGCACGCGCCTGTAATCCCAGCTACTAGGGAGGCTGAGGCAGGAGAATCGCTTGAACCCGGGAGTCACAGGTGGCAGTCAGCCGAGAGCATGCCACTGTACACAAGCCTGGGCAACAGAGTGAGATTCTGTCTCAAAAAAAAAAAAAAGAAAAGTAATCCAGATAACCCTGTGAGTTGTATATGATTAGTGTTCTGATTTAATGGTAGAGAATACTGAGACTTAGATTAGTTAAGGGTCCAGTAAAAGAGCACACAGAGAGTAAATGGCACAGCTTGGAAACAAATCCCGGTCTGTCTCTAAAGCCCATGCTCTTAACTGTATTCTGCCTCTAGGGTTTGACAGACACTTCTATGCCTGAGTGCCTTGTCAAGCAGATCTGACCCTGGGGAAGGTAAAGCTCAGACAGAGAAGAATTACAAAAGCTGAGAACCTTGTTGCCGGCTCTGCCTCCCAGTCGCAAAGTCCTGAGCTCACACATTCTGCTCTCCCATACAGTCTCCACCTCCCCACTTCCACTGCTGGGGTGGCAGGATCCTGATGCTGTAGAAGCCTCCTGGGAGCCAGATGTAGAACACTTTTCCTCCTGTAGCATCTTTCCACACCCTCTACTGACAAGGCTTGTGCCAACTGCAAAGAAAACATACTTCCAGGGGCCAGATCCATTTTCACTGGGCAATTAGAAACGATGAATTTGGAGCTGAATATCAATCCAATGAAAACTGGTACACTGGCTGACCCTCCACGCCAAGGCCAGGAAACAATGTATTTGAAGGCTTTCTAAGCAGGGCTGGCAGAAGAGGCTAGGTATGCTGGGTATAGCACATGCCACATGGACTCGGTCAAGAACTGCTGGAATTAAGCCCAAGGTATCTCCTTGGACATGTCTGGTATCTGCTAGTACGAGCATTAGTCATTTCTCTCTGAAAGAGGAGTTGGAGGCCTTTTCGCTCCAGCTAACAGGAATGGAAAAACAGGTGAGGAAAAAGTACTAAACATGAAAAGAGTTAATAGTTTTGGGAGTCCTTTGAAAGACCAAGTCACATCAGCTGGGGAAGGCAGGGCCCGGGGAAGGCAGGGCCCTGGGAAGACATAAACTATCTCCTGTATTTCTATGACCACTACCTACATTGCTTTTTTCCACGTAAGTGTTGTGTGACTTTGATAGAAACCAGAAGGTAAAGGAGCCGTGGTCATAAAACTTATTTTTCTTCCTTTCTACCTCGTTACTGGAATCCTGTACTCTTGAGGACAAAGATAGTGAATCCTGATTGATAAGCCAATCTCAATTGGCCCATCCCAACTTTCCTGGCCTCCCCTGCAGCCAAAGAATGGTCATGTGACCTAGGTCAAATAATGGGGGAAAAAAATCAGAGGAAGGGAAGCTTTAGGAGAAGCTTCTGTTTCTTGAGAAAAGACTCCAGCCCCTTTACCTTTCTTTCTGCTTAGACCACAGCTATGAGGCCTGTAGGCCTTGTGACACTATGGTGGCAAGCCAATGCATGAGGGATGCCAAAGGAGAGACCAAAGTGGCCTGGGTCTTTGCCGACATCCAGTGAAGAAACCAGCCCCATACCCCACACTGTTATATGAGAAAAATTAACCCTTGCTTCATGGTGGTGAGGTATTTTGCTAATTACAGCTGAGCACACTTCTAATTTATCCAAACAGGTTCCCAGACATAGCTGACTAGCTTGTGACAGTTTGCAAATAATTTTCAAAGCTGTCTCTTATCTGATCCCTGTGTCACCAATGTGAGCTAGGAAGAACACGTGCTGTGAGCCTGTTTTAAGGATAAAAACATGGTTTAGGTAGGTGAAAGGATCTGGGCAGAGCATGGAGATGGTTAGTGGCAGAGTAGGATTTGTCTGGGCCTACTGAGTTACCACCTTGGATGGTGCTGGTAGGAAGACCTACCTTGGCTGCTAAATGAGTACCATTTTCAGGGGGGCCTATCCTTGGATCATGGTCCTACAGAAGCCAGCACACTGTCACAACATATAAACAAGGGTAATTCAGTATTTTGGACTCTGGCCTCAGCTGAGAAATAAAGATTGGCCTGCTAGTTTCAGCTGCTTCCACTGAGCCACTGCATGAGGATGAGGGATAATTTCGTTCCTTCCCTAGGCCCAACAGCAAGGAAGGTTCTTCCAGACAGGAGGCATGCTGGGGTTAGAGGTTACAGAGGAGGAATGAATATCTGGTCCAAAGAGTGAGGGATCGGGCCATGAAAGTGGTTAAACCTCTGCTTCTCCTTCAAGTTGTTACTTATATTGTCACTGGTTTAAATGATTCATTTGCCAACTCCTTCCAAGTAAACATTATCATTAAGAATAAGAAAATAAAAAGACACTGTCTTTAGGACAATTTAGGACAAATTGTGTGTATCTCCAGTAAATGATATCCATTTTAAAAATGGTAAAGAAAAGGAGGGAAGAGGAAGGAGGAGAAGTGAGGGAAGGGGAGGAAGGAGAAGAGAAAAGGAGAAAGGGAAAGAAAGAGAAAGAATGAAGAGGGAGCATTTGAATTGAGTATTTCAGTGAAGACTCTCTTAGGCAGTAGGTTAAAATTCCACATCTCCCAGAGCCTGGTTTCCTCCTGGAGAAAGAGACAGTGCTGCTGCCTTATAGGGTTGTTGGGAAGCTCCTCATTATTCATTGTCGGTGTGCTGGCACCATCTGGAGGCCTGGCCAAACCTTAGCACGCCTTGAGAACCTGGAAGATCACTAACTGGTCTGGATCAACAGGGCTATACATTGCTCTAATTCCTTACAGCGGCAATGTTACTCTCTCGAGTGCCTGGGGGCAACCTGCAGGACCCTCTGGGGCAGCCCTGCACTGACTCCCACCTCTGTGGTCATGAAACACCCCAGCAGCCTGGAAGAGGATGAAAATACTTGGTGAAAGCCAGCACTACTGACTTTCTGGGCCCTCTCCAGTTAACGAGATGCGCTCTGACATAATTAGGGAAGTGAGATGAAATCCCCCCAACCCACATGTGGACTATCACTCCTGCCTTTTCCCTTAAAGCCCATCTGGGCTGATGAGATGTGCTCTACCACCCAATTTTTAACTTCATTTTAAAATTTCCCTCATTTTTCACTTGACCAAGTCAGTATTTCTGCTCTCCAAGCTCTCTAAAGGCAGACATATCTTTTGAAGTCCTGATACGCAAGTAAGTTCCTAATAACTGGTTCTGGATGACAAGAATCACATCTAGTGAAAACTGAAAACTGACACATTTCATCTTTGGAATAAAGCTTTGTTTCACTTGTTTTGCAATAAAGGCAAACAGTTGTAGCCCATTTTGGTTTCACTACTCTGCATAATGGATTTCAGGTTTCCACACAGAACCCTACAGAACCTTTCCTTGAAATCAGCACCATGCCAACATAAATGTATTTAGGCTTTTGGGATTTGAGAGGATGGGTTGGAGACAGAGGAGGAAGTTATCAAAGAGAGAATCCATTCCTTGTAGTCCAGTGTGTTGGCTACAGTACATGCTGTAATTCAAATCCTGACCACCTGAGGAACCTTTACCTCTATCTGCCTTAGTTCTTTCACTCAAAAATGGGGTTAATAATAGTATTTACTTCATAGAGTCATTGTGAAGGCCATGCCTGGAACATAGGAAGCACTAAAATGTCAGCCTTATCATCTCCTCAAGGAGCTCAATCTATCAAAAACAGAATCAAGAGGGAGAGAATCAAAGGCTGGCCAGCAGTACAAATTACAACTAAGCAGGGATAACTCCAGTGCTCCCTGGAGCTCTGCTGTCCCTCGAGGCTAGAGCAAGAGGCTCAATTTATCCAGTGCAGTGGCACAATCTCAGCTCACTGCAGCCATGACCTTCTGGACTGAAGCGACCCTCCCACCTCAGCTTCTTGAGTAGCTGGAACCACAGGGGCATATCACCACGCCCAGTTAATTTATGTATTTTTAGAAGAGATAGGGTTTCGTCAGGTTGCCCAGGCTGGTCTGAGACTCCTAGGCTCAAGTGATCTGCCCACCTTGGCCTTGCAAAGCACTGGGATTACAGGCATGAGCCACTGTGCCCGGGCTAGTCCTGATTATGTCGACTGCAGATGGACTCGTTCAGTACTGAGGGCTGCACAGCCACCACCAGATTTTGAGCATATGCTGCATATATGATTTTTATTTAAGTAAAAAATTGTGTATAAGATGTTAAATATGACCTTAGAAGCACATATATTAAAAATATTTTTAAGTTGGTTTATCACTGATTCTCAATGCCATAATACCGTTTCTTGCAATTGAAGGTTGAAATCTGCTTCCAACAAATATTCCGCATTGTAAAGTCTGCTCCCAATCTGTATTTTTTATATAAAACTCCATCAACAAGCTCTGTTCTTGCAGGGCCTGTTTCAAGGTGTTTATGACATGGATCCACACTGATGTAGAAGGTTCCACAGGTTAAATCTCATGATTTTCACTTCTATCAAAAATTTAAGTATTCCAAATGGCACGGTAAGCCCCCAGGTGCCAATCCATACTAACACTTCATATACTTGTGTATGTGTAAACAGCCACCGGAAGGAGGTCAGACTTCCTTCAACTGGCCCAATACATTCCACTGGCTTATATGAATCCCCCACCCTTCCCAGATTTAAGAATTACTTCTCCACCTCCATTTTAAAATCATACAACTAACTTTGCTTTTCTCTCCAGGTAAAAGGCAGAAATCTACACACACTTCTGTTTCCTTCTACTGCTGTGATTTTGCTTCATTGGCTGATGTTTTAAACAATGGTTGATAAGGATCATAGAGAACTCGTTCCAAGGCATCCTAGTTTTGGCGTGTCTGAACCTCTAGCAGTGCTGACGAGGAATGAACATTATTCTCCCAAGATGAAGCTGGAGCAGCCTCAGGGATTTTCACCCTTGAACCAAATGAAGCCCCCAGTTCTCCTTCCCCAGCTGGGAAGGCCTCATCGAGTTGGGAGGGTGGCAGTGCCCTTGACTGTTTCTCCATGCCTGGACTGCACCACCTCAGGAGGGCTGAGATGCCACGAGGAGCTCTGTGGGAACACTGGAAGGAGCACCCCAGTATCTCAGTACTGAACAGTGAGGCAATCTCCTGCCAGCCCAGCAACCTGCTGTCGGGGACGGACCAATATATAGGCCTATCTCCTCAATTTGTCACCATATTCTTAGAATATGGACTATGCCTAGAAATCTAATCCAAACCCTGTTTTCCTACAAGCTATACTTTAATAATGTTCTATTTAGGTGGAAAATCACATAATCAACACTATTACCTCATTCTTATAAATCTGTGCCCAATCACATTCAGAAGACCATGGCTTTCAGACTGTTTTAAATTCAGAGGCATTACAGTCCTGTCTCCCTTCAAGAACGCGCTGTCAACCCTTTCTTCACTTGAGGGGAACAATCTCGCAATGCTTTTCTAACAACCTCTCACACGGGTCCTCTGGCTTGTCTCCCTGTACTGCTCATCGTCTGGGCACCAAAGGCCCCAGGGTCCCTATGTGAGACGCTGCCTCCTCCTTGTCCATGGAGAACAGCTTCCACACACTTGCACTGGCTCGGTGGCTTCTGTCCATGGGCAGCTGCCACCCATCTCTCTTTGCTCTCAGATAGCAACTTCTTTTCCCATCCCTCAACACCACGGCTCCCATTTCGGCTGCCAAACTGTTAGGGTTGGAGTAATAGTAAAAAGCCTCCAGGCAAATTACAACCACAACAGCTGTGTTTACTAAGAGCTACAAATGAACTCATCCCAGCACTATTGGAGCAGGAAGGCAGTGATTCGGAACCTTCCAGAAGCGCCCCACCCTCAGGATGTTCACTGGCTGCCTGGGCCTCCAGCTTCCCAAGCCAGCCCTGGCTTTCACAGGAGACCCTCTGCTGAGCACCAAGGGCCTCTTTTCATGGACAGCAGTCTTGTATGTTTTCTTCTCACAGCTGCAGTGATTTGCACTTAGCTGTTTATGCTGCTGGGAGGGCTGCCAGCCACCCACGCAATAAGCAACTGGCTAGTGGTTTTCATGCGGGGGCACCAAGAAAACTACTCTCCATTCCCAGGCTTCTGGAACACCTCCCTAACCACCTGCGACAAAGGCCTAAGATTCTATCATCCATCATTCAAACCTTTGTACCATGAGTGGCCTGCTCTAGCTCTACAGTGTAAAGGTCACAGGAAAGGAAGGACATTGAGAAGAGTATGACTTATCCTAAAGGTGGACAGTTTCTTCTAAATGTCTCTGAGGCTTTACCACCTGTAAAACAGACACATGCTTCAAAAGGCTATAAGACAGTGCTTTAAAAGATCTAAAATTCATACAAATTTTTATTTGCATTCCTGGGTTAAAAGATAAGCATTCTTGAGAGATATATCGCTGAAACCCATATCCATGTTTTGCACCCCACATGGATTTATGCGATTGGCTGTTATCATGGAAACAAGGGGGCCAGTCCTTGGAGGCCGTGTGGTTGGTCAGCTGTACTGGGAAGCAAAGGCCTGCAGCGCTGGATGTGACCGAGGTAAAACAAAGGAATAGCAAGTGTCTTTTACAGCCTGATGTGGTTGCTGGCTACATGGCAGCCATATACCGCACATGGACAGGAAGAGATTAAGGTTTTTCTGAACTAGGAAAATGGGTGGCTACCTAGTGTGGCATTTCCCAAGCCTGCCTGTTTGGAGCACCTGTTGGAACACACAGATTTCCTGGTCCCTCCCCTGGAAATTCTAACTAAATGAGGGTGACAAGGGGCCCTGGCATGTGGATGCTGAACAAGTTCCCAGCTGGCACTTATGATCAGGCAAGTTTTTTTGTTTTTGTTTTTTTTAAACAAAACAAAACAACAAACACAGACCTAGGTTCTAAGAATGAACTTCAGCTTTCCTGAATCTCCCCGGAACACAAACTGGAAATCATCTTAGCAAAGAACCCAATACATCAATGCTATTCCAGAGGGCCATGTCAGAGTCCTGCCTGGACCTACAACCAAGCTATTGTTTGGAACTGTAAGCTATGAGAAGTTCTACCAGTTGAGTTCTAAGGGGGAGTTTTCTCTCACAAGTGGGAAGAAGTCCACGGACTATTCCATTATCAGAGCAGGGAGCTGATAGGCTCCAAGTCCCAGATGCAGGGCTGGTTGGCATGCATTCTTCCCAACCACCTTAAGCCCCAACCCAAAGAAGAAAACTGTGGCAATCCCAAGCATGATTCGGTAGAAGCCACAGTGGCCCATATCTGGGCTGGGGTGTCAACTGGAAGGTGTCAGTGGGCTGGGCTCTGACAAGGAGAAAAAATCTGCAGTCTACCATACAGATTTCAAGAATTTGGGGTATCTACTGAAGCTGTATGCTGACAAAGGGGACTTGGTTTTATTTTTCTCCCACCCCTATGCCCCAAAACTTGATAGACTTTTAAACAGGAGACCGGAAGCATGACTTGGCCTGGAACATGGAACTTGTTATTCAACTCAAAGCTTCTTCTGAAACCTCACAGATTTCAGAATGCTGCTGGGAGGGCTGCCAGATAAGGAAAGTGAGACCCAGAGGGCAAATGACTTCAGAGGACAAGTAGCCAATAAATGGCTCAACAGAAACTGAGAATCCGGGCATCTCCTTTGCCACCCAAGCCTCCTCCAACTCCTCTACGCCGTGTCCAATCAGTGTCTCCGGGCTGAAACGGGTACAAGAAGAAGAATGTGTGACAAGGAAACCTCATAGATCTAAGACGATCGCATAAAGCTTGCTGAAACAGGGAATGGACCAGTAGGGTGATGACAACGGGTGAGGCTACGCCCCGGGTCCCATGGGCTCCTAGTTCCACACTGATTCCTACTCACATACACTTATCAAACACTGACACGCTTACATAGGGGATGCCACATGGGATTATGTTATAGTCAGCATGCAGCCAACACCCATTAAAATAAATCCTTAAGGCTCCTGGATCATGGCTCTTGGAATCTTAAAAGCTAATGATTCATTTCTGGTGTTTCCCTTTGCATTTTATTTTTCCTCTGTTCCTCCCTTGCCTATTCCAATCTTATCCTTGAATTTAGAGAACAGGTTCTGTGATGTGAGTGCATTTTATCATGTGCTAGGCACAAAACAGGCACAGGTAACCATGGCTTGGTGAGTGGCTGCCCCTGGGGGCTCACCATCTCCACTGATGCCTACATTCCTCCCTGCCTCTGGCAAGCACCATCTCCAAGGGATCATGAAAAGATCTTTTCTGACTTTCCCCCCGGGGGAAATAAGCAGGAGACACATTATTTTCTAATTTTTAATGTTATTCTGGTTGGAACCAGAACAAATAGCTATGATCACATCAGACTTTCCAGTAAATCCAACAAAACTGATTCTAACTTTGTTATTTCAAAATATATGCCAATTTGACTTAGGGTGGGTTTAAATTTATCTGGTTTATTTATCTCTACATTATCTGGGCAGAGAAGCCTGGCTAAGTAGCCTGAAGAACAAAACAGAATGACAAGGTTTAATCTACTTACAAAAATGTGTTCTTTTCAAGAGTTCCAGTACATTCTTTAATTACAAAGGTCTTGGGTGGTTCATTAAAACAATGAGCTAAGAGCAGTTAATTCCTACTATGAAATAAAATGGCATTTCTCCAAATGACTCCCATTCCCAATTTTGCATTAATTTAAACTAAGCCCAAGTCAACCAAATTGGCAAGCTAGATAATTATATAGTTTTCAGAATGGGATTCTATCTCAGATGCAGCAGTCACCTAGTCCGAGACTTTAACCACCCTTTTCCCCAGTTAAATCTTACTGGAAAGCCAAAAGCCAAATCTATGCCACAGATATATTAGAACTGCTCTGTTGAGGCAGGACAGTTCCTGTGTGGCTGCTCCTTGACCTCCTATAATAGCAGACCCTAGGGCTCTAAAAACACACAGGTGAATAATGATTGATCTCATCCAGTTGTCATCAAATTTTTTTCTGTAAAGGATAAGATAGCAAATTTCTAGACTTTATGGGAACACATAAAAGTCTGTCATTCATACACACACACACACACACACACACACACACACACACACACACACGCACACACACACAATGTAAAAACCATAAAGCTATCACCACACCTAAGACAGCAAACATATCCATCTCTCCTCCTCTCCCCTCCCTAAGCAATCAATGACCTCTTTTTGGTCACTATGGAGTGGTTTGCATTTTCTAGAGTTTTATATGTATAATATATACAGAATCAAACTATATAAATGCTCCTCTTATTTTGAAGTCATCCATGTTGTTGTGTATAATAATTCATTTATTTAAACCAATACCTTCATTTATGCGAGTGAGGAAACTGAGGCTGGAGTGGCCTGTCCCAATCATATGACAGCAGAGCTGACCCAGAGCCAGGTTCCCATTTCCCTGTGCAGCATCCTGTTCCCATGCCATCTCCCTGCTAATCTCACAAGAGGTTTAGAAAAACTCTTGAAGCCTCTATGAGGTTTGTGGAATTTGCATGTGCAGCTCTGTTCCTTTTCCACCAGACTCCTTCTCCTGGTCTCCCTGGGGTCAGCAAAGTACACAGGGAAATGTTCTAGGCAGAAGGCATTCCAAGTTGTATGCCAAGTTCCACAGATAAATCAGTAACTTATGCTAAACCTAGGGGAAGAGTCTTCAAGTAGTTTCCGAGTGCCTACCACGTGCCAGGCAGCTGGGTAAGCAAAGCACGTGCAATTCCTACTCTCACAGAGTGCATAGTCCAGTAAGGAAGAGAGATTGACAAAAAAAGATAAATCAAATGATATAAAGGGAATAAACAGGGTGCTGTGCTAAGGAGGGGGAGGGGTGACATCTGGTTGAGGGCGCAAGTGTGGAACAGGGTGGTCTTGGCAGCTCCAGTTGGGGTGAGCCAGGTCAGGCAGCAGCCATTAAGGAGGGTGGTGGTCCCTGGTGGAATGGGTGACACACAGGACCCCTGTGGCTACAGCCCAGGAGCCAGAGAGGAGTAGGTACAAATGGCTGGCTTGCAGAGAACCTCACTAAAACACACTACCCAGACTGGATTTCACTGTAAACGTAAGGTGTTCTAAGTGTGAAATGAAATCATTGGAGAGTCTGAGCAAAGGAGTAGCACAATTCAGTTTGCATTTTAGAAAAGATCACTCTGGCTGCTGCTGTATGGACAATGAAGTAGAAAAGGGCAGGAGCAAGGGAAGTGGGGTCACATTTCTGAAAGTTCTGCTGCCTGATTTCTCAGGCATATAGGAAAGGGATCATGTGTCACTTCAGGGGATGCTTTAAAACCACAAAGTCTTTAAAGTCTAGATAAAAAGGAACTTTTCAAATTCAGTTAAGACTGGTTGACTTTGGTTGTTGCCAAGGCAGGCGAGGGCTGGACCACACCAGGCCCTGGGGTCTGGAGCTGGAAACTATTTGAAATGCTCATATCGGCTTGTTTACTCTACAGAACTGGCTGCAAGGCTGTCGCTGACTTGGCGATCCTGTGGTGGGCAGCCAGGAACAACATTTTACCTGTGTTGCCAGCATTTGCTCAGGGCTTCTGCTGTACACTTAGCTCACCCAGAGAGACCTTCCTTCCCAGCTTTAGAATCCTGCTGTAACCAGAGATCCACTCCCTCCAGGGTAGTGGCGGTGGAGCAGCTCCATGGAACAACTGGCAGCAGGGAGGCAAGTCTCCAAGAGAGGTCAGAGCCTGACCCTGGTTCTGGCTTTGCCAGTCATGTACTATAGGACTTGGCCATGTCACTCCCCCTCCTTGAGCCAGCTCCTCATCTACACACCGGGACGGTTAAGGAAGATAACAGCTGCCCTTGCTTCCTTAAAAGGCATCAGCCTGTACCACCTTAAATGATGGCTGTGAAGGGCTCCAAGAAGCAGAAACGCCATGCAGATTCAAGGCTCTTTTATTATCAATGCATTAGTTACTAAATAAGCGCTAGCTTTTGCTGAATGCCTACAAAGAGGTACCAGGCTCAATGCCTGGAGCTCCATCTCTAGAATGATCAGGATTTCAGTTAAGTTACACCTCACTTTTCCACATATTGGCCATCCACCAGCCTCAATCATACAGAAGAATACAATCAAGAACCCCGAAGAAGACCTCTGATGAGATCAATGCCAGGGACTGTTGGCCAATGTGTTCTGAGAGAGACCTGGTTTACTTGGGACGTGGCATAATTCAGGGATCAGAAAACTTTTCCCAGAAAAAGCCAGAGAGTAAGTATTTTAAGGCTTTGTGGGCCATACAGTCTGCCACAATTATCCAACTCTACAATTTTAGTGCAAAAGCAGCCATGGACAAGGAATGGCCATGGCCATGTTAATTGACAAAAACAGATGTTGGGCTAGATTTGATCCACAGGCTAGAGTTTGCCAACCACTTACATAGATTCAAGAATTAGAATTTGAGTATCTTTGGGCAGGCTTACATTTTCCATTTCCTCATAGGATAGAACTCCCTGGCTCACATCCCCACCAATTCCCACTGCAGCATTTCCTATCTGGCCCCGATAATGACATTAATAAGAGCAGCAAACATGTATTTAGACTTACTGTGCACCAGCTAAGTAATGTACCCGACCTTAGGCAGCTGGTGGCCCAGTCAGGATTTAAACCCAGCCATCCATCTCCAAGCCTATGCTCCTGATCACACTGCCCAGGGGCACCCGAATGTACAAACCAGGACAGCAGGACATGGGGAAGACACTGTGCCTCTCACCTCCTCTCAGAGCCCACTGCTCACCACAGCTTTACCTGGCTCTTGGGGCTAAGTGGCAGACATTAGAAGTAGCAAGGTCTGCAAACATGAAAGTAAAAATGAGGGTGACTGAACTAGGCACCTACAGTAGCAAAAAGTGACAGGCAGCAGTCTGACAAGAGCAGCAGGAAGACAAAGGTAAGTAGAAAAGGGGAGTTATTTATTTGCGAATTGGTCAGCTACTTTCTGCCACACACTGTACAAATCCCAACTATCCTAAGACCTTGCCGCTCAAAGCATGCTCTTCCGACAGCCCATCGGTATCACCTGGATGCTTGTGAGAAAGAGAGTCTCGGTCTCATCTCAGGTATGAACCAGAATCTGCGTTTTAACAAGATCCTCAGGTGATGTGTGCATTAGTAAGGCTGAGAAGCCAGCAGATATTACTGCCCCAACTTTACAGGCTAGGAACCTGAGGTTCAGGACAGTCAACCACCTTACATGTGGTTAAGTTGTGAGTCTGAACCCCAATGTGTGATTCAGAGGCAACTCTTGTTCTCCTGATGTGGTCAAAGGCCTCCAGGACATTTACCTTAGCGGCAATCATGTATTCATTTCTAATAAGATCATAGTAGGACCATGAATACATAAGATACTAACCCTGCACCATCACTTGAAGATTCAGTTATGCTCAGTATACTATTTTTAAAGAAACATAGAAATTAAAGTAATATAGTTAACTCTTCAATTCCCGTATTTCAAAAATCTCTTTTTACAAAGTTGACTAATTTTGCATTCTCTGATGACTTTATTTAAAAGAATGTAGAAGGATTTTGAATTTGACCATACTGGACAGATTGCTGTTCTTCTGGGCACATCTCTAGTGTTAGCAGGAGTGAATGATTAGACGGCCTCAGAGGTAGAGGTCAGGGACCCAGAACTGCAGGTTCCCAAGTTAAGAAGAGAGACTTGTATTTGGCATTAGGCTGTTAGCAGTCTCATTTGATATTAAGGGGCTTGGGCAGAGGTGGTTCCTAAGTTGATGCCCTTGGGATTCTAGAGTCTGATGGCAAGATTCCCCTCCCCACCTCAACCTCCCCACCATGTACTATAACATCAGGACAAGACCACCGAGTACCTTGGTCATGAATCTGGGGACAGGAGATTAAAGGACAAGCTCGCTCCTCCTTAGCCTGTATATTTAACAGACTTGTTTTTCTTGATAGGCATTTAGTATCTAGTATTTTAGTAAGTATATTGATACGACTATAGGAACAGAGCACTCATACTGCAAGACCAGAGTGTGAGAAAGGATACATGATCTGGGAAAAGAAAGCTGCCAGAAACTCCAGCAGCTACTTTCTCTTTCTCTCCAGGCTGCAGGAGTTCTAACTGGGTCTTCCACTCTATCAGGCCCTCCACTGCACCCTAATTCTGTCAGGGTGGTGCCTCTCCTCGTGGAGGAAGGCATCATCCTCTCAACAGCGCCCTCTTCCTGTCAACATTGGTCCTGCTTCATCTTGTGGACTCCTGGAAGGCTTCTGCCTCGCCCTCCTGCCACGGACGCATTTTTTTGATTTCTGTTAACATGGCTCACTCTCAGTGACTCTGTTTTCCATCACCAGCTGAAGAATCTCATTGATGCAGCTCAGCTTTCTGAGCCAGAAATACGGTGCCAGTCACCAAAAAGCTGGACTGCGTTGGGTCAGAGGACAACTCCAGGGTCCAATCAGCCAACATTGGAGGGAGTAACATAGTTGCATTTCCCACTTAAGTGCCGAGGTGAGTAGGGAGATTCCCTCAAGAAGGAGGGTGGTGGGAAGAGTGAAGCAGGATTTATGGCACAGCAGGAATCTTCAGAATTTAAAGTCCTAGAATCTGAGGTGAAGGAAGACCTTCCAAAGTCATCTGGTCCAAATTGTGCCCTCCCACATCCTCCAGTTGCAATCCTAAACCTCCCAGGCCACAAAGGTGCCACTTCCCTTCCTGAAGCTATCTGAGGCGAACTGGGATTGGGTAGGGGAGAGGGGAATGGGACACAAGATGGGGAAGACCACTGATAAAACATCCTGCTAGCTAAAGCCTATGTTGAATGTAACTTTAGAAATATGGTTGGAATAACATCTCACTTAAAAGGCACATTGGTTTTTTGTGTGCATTCACTAAATACTCTGGGATGCACACACTTTGGAAAAAGAAACTAAATTCTCACATACTGTGTCGTGTTCTAGAGTTGGAGAAGATGTCCTGAATTCATGTGAAAACTTTATAGGATTTTTCTCTTCTTGGGCTTTTTCCAGCACAGAATGCTGGATGTAATAAAATTGAAATAACACCCAGGGTTTTTGGGTGTTATTACTCAGGTAAAGATGAATGTGGACACACTGCAACCCAACCTTTTATAATCTTTAGGTGACGCATAGCACAGGTACACAGAAGCTTGGGCACCCATGGAGTTTTAACACCTCAAAACATGGAATGATTTCTAAATCTCACTCCAGATCACTTGAGCAACATGGTTAATGCTTTTGGGATTCCTTTTTTTTTTTTTTTTTTTTGAGACAGAGTTTCGCTCTTGTTGCCCAGGCTGGCGTGCAATGGCTTGATCTCAGCTCACTGCAACATCCGCCTCCCAGGTACAAGCGGTTCTCCTGTCTCAGCCTCCCAAGTAGCTTAGATTACAGGCGCCCGCGACCATGCCTAGCTAATTGTTTTGTATTTAGTACAGACAGGTTTCACCACGTTAGGCTGGTCGCAGACTCCTGACCTCAGGTGATCCACCCGCCTCAGCCTCCCAAAGGGCTGGGATTACAGGCGTGCACCACTGCGCCTGGCCTCCGGATTCTTACTGGCATGGAAAAGTCACCCTTTTAGTGGCAATATTAATTTATCCAAAACAGGTGACCAAAATCTTTCAGAATGAATTTATTGTTTTGTTTTTCTAGGGAAAGGGAAAAAGTTGCCAGAGAGTGCCAGGAGGTGGTTGCACTTGGCCCCAAAACAAAGTGATATAATTTCAATATCAAGCCCACACGGACATGCAAGCTATCTTCTTCAAGCAGAGGCAGAGGATTTTCTTTAAAAGCCACAGTCCTCCTAAAACCAATGCCGTAAACCATTAATTTCACAAACAAGCTGAGCATGAGAACACCCAATATGCCTGTTTTAACCCAACTTTGGCTGAAAGTCAGCTGGAAAATGCACTGTCAACACAGGACATATTTTTATACAAGGAAAGCAACACCAATTTATGGGACCATCTTCGACAGCCATTTACAATCTAGACTGACTTTCATTTTACTTGAGACAACAAAGTATGGCATAACATACATAGGAAACATTCTTACCAGCCAAGGGTTTTCCACCCTTGGAATTACTGGTATTTTGTGCCAGGGGCCATCCCATTCATTGTAGGACACGTAGGACATCCCTGGCCTCTACCCACTACATGCTTGTAGCACCACTGACCAGACATCACAACCAAAATTGTCTCCAGACACTGTCAGATGTTCCCTGGGCATAGGGGAATCGGTAAATAAAATCGTCTGCAGTTGAGAACTACTGTACTAAACAAAGACAAACGTCTAGCTGTTTAAGACAAAGAGTTGTCTGGAATTAAATCTGCCTCCCCGGAGATGGGCTGATCTCATCATCCCTTTGGTGTATTTAGTACCTTAGAGCTGAGGGGTAGGGCACTGCTTTTCCTTTTCTGAACACAGGGTCAGAAAAGCAGTACCAAGGAATTCTTTATCCTGTACATCACCTGTACTCCCTCAGTTGTAGGATTCCTAACTTCCTTGGCTAGGAAGAAACATGAGACCACAGTCTGTGATCATTCAAGAAAGCAATGAATTCTTACATTTAGGAAGAGGCATGTTGTGAGCTCCTGAAGACTTCTATCTTCTAAAAACATTTTCTCAAAAAAAAATTATGACATTTGCCCATTGAGGCAGACTTCCCACATAAAAAGATCTGCATTACCTGTCAACAGGTCACATCCAATCTGGTTCCTCTCCTGTTAACACTTTCCCCAGATGTACTCAGGAAATCAACTCAGGAGGGCCAACGGGCCCAATGCTTTTGGAAAAATTGGTTTGGTCTATGGCCAAGAGTGCTGTTTCAGCCAAGACCTCCCTGAACAAACTGCCTACAGTCAGCCCCAGTAAGAATTTACTTTCTAGGTCAAGTGAGTAGTGACTATAGCCAAGAGGATGTGAAGGCCACTGCATTTCCCAGGAAAGGGAGCTGCCTACCTCGACAGACTACCTCCCAGAAGCAGAGGGAAAGACTCCCTTGGTAAAGTTTCTCCCTGTGCAGTACCTTGCTCCAGAAAGATATTCAACCCCTGGAGGGCCCTGGCTCTCAGAAGCAAGTACAAGGTGTGAAAGCAGCTAGAATGTGTCCCTTCTGACATGCAGAGAGTGAAGGTGGCTGTTGTACAGCCACTACCATAAGAGCAGGTACATACAGCCTTGGTTAGAAACCCAAACGCTGAGCAACTGAATCCTTGCACATTCTTGTTTATGTCTAAGTAGATCCCATTAGGCCCTGGGCACTTGGCTTGATTATTCCCTGGATCAAAGTTAAATTAAATTACCCAACAAGCTTCTTTTCAGAGAGAGAGAGACACGCACAGACTGACTCACCTTCCAGAAGCTATCCACTTTGCCATACACAAGGGACTGGTTCTGCCTTTTGATTTCATTAATGTGGTGGATATCACTGGAGTTCAGGTGCTGCTCGACCACAAACCCCAGAAAGCTGTTGTCTGGGGTATGAGCTGGTATGCAAAGAAATGGAGAGGACAGTTAGTGTCCAATCAGCAAGACGAAATAACAATGACATATTTAACACAGGCCATCTTACCTGTAAGAAAATGTTTGTTTTCATCTTACCCTGTTCTTTCTTACCTGAGGGAGGTGAGGGATTGTTCTCTCTCCCACACGTTCCCAGTAAAACCATCATGAGAATACTTCTCTCTAGGATGGATTAACCTGAACCAAAACCTGTTCTTTTTAGGGGAAAATACATCTGTCTGAAAATCGTTAAGCTGTGTACTCTCTTCCTTGTTGCCTCAGAATAAGGCTACTGTCCATTTCCCGCAGAAAGGCTCTCACCCAGGTATTACCAACTACTGGCCAGAAATCTGTAGGGGGCAGGGCTGATCGGGAGTTCTGAATAGGCACAGAGTCCCCACGTAAATGAATCTAACTCCAGCTGTGTTTTTCACCCAGCTACATAACAAGAGGTTTAGGGACAAAGTGATGAATAATCCTCAGAACCTTTTATCTCCTCTAAGAATTACTCACTCATAAAAGATGTAATTATGGGGCTATATTGAACAGGTGCATGGAATGAAGACAGAATAAAAGGTAAAGCCCGCTGGGGCACAAACCACTCCAAAACAAAACAAAACAAAACAAAAAAAAACAACCACTGCAAAGGAATACTGTCTACAGAGTAGGCTATTCTGGAAGAGAAAATTTTGGATTTCTCTCATTTGGGTTCTGTAACTTCTCTAACACTTGACCTAGGGGGACAGCAACCCCACACCCTCTCCAAACATCTGCATCTTGTGCCTATAATTTTAAAAGGCATTTCACCAGCAAGTGACAATCAGAAAATAATTCTCTCTAGATTAAATAGAGACACTCCTCTCCTCTACCTTCATTCTGTCAAGATAAATCTCAGTTTTTCAGGAGATGAGCCTGCAGAGCCCATGTGTGGCTGATATTAAATGAAGCAACTGCTCTGCTTGGCTCTGACCTGAACAGAACAGCTATAAATAACATGAAACCAAATTCCTCCTGGTAATTGAGATATACACAAGATTCCGAAAAGTCCACACACGGCAGACTCAACCACATCCATTCACAGATAGGTGGTCAACAAACAGAGGAAGCTGGTCCCTTCATCTTGTTCTGGTTGTCCTAGGACTGAGGAGCCATTTCCCAGGCTTGTAGCAGCACAGAAATCCTTTCAGACAGACCGATAGGCAAAGGCGAGCCTGCAGCACAGGCCTAGGACTCCAATGCCCAGACTCCAGCGTCACCCACCATGCACACAGGGGAACAGAATGAAGAAGGGACATTGGCAGGAAGCCCTGAGCTGTGGATATGCACGAGCCATGTAAATACTGTGTTGCCACCCTCCGTTTCCCAGGCTTTTGCCTAATGGGGGTGACAGAATGAGGAGATAATAGGGTTGTGACTAGGGAGTTGTGTTCAGTCTGGCCAATCTGTTATTTCATTTCTGCGTTTTTGAACAAGTGCCCAGAGGCAGCAGTAATGGCTGCAGTTGGCTGGAAAGTAAATTACTGAATAAATTCTACTGCCAACAAGAGGCAATGGTTGCTCTTCTCCCCCCTTTTGAGGGGCTGAGGGCACAGGGAATTTTCAAGGATTAGTGGGGAGAAAAACACAACCTGTGTGTATTCTCGGTGTTATTGTGCAGCTTAAAATATTTCTAACATTTTTTGTTAATTCTAAAAGTTTTGAACTCAAACCTGACACTATACTTCAGGATCAGGTGTTTCTAAATTTTTTTTACTGTCAGAAAATTTACATGGTGATTAAAGCACGATGCTTGAAATACTTGTTTCTGAAATGTAGTTATTTAGTCCCTAGGTAGGCACTTAAAAAATAATCCAGCAAGTAAAACAATGGGTTTTATTTCATGTTATAATATACTAATTTATAGTAAAAAAATAAGATGATTAAGCCCCCCAAATGAAAAAACACATATATGTAACGTATTTTTGTGTGAAAGATTCTCCTAGCTTCTAGCTTGACTGGTGAGAGGGAGAAGTAAATATCAGGAAAACTTGTGAGGAATGGTGGGCTTCTGCTGCTATGACTATAATTTGCTATTCAATTAACTCTGACACTATGAATTTCACATCTAAGCTCTCTTCTATGTTTTCATCCAAACACTAACTCCTGTCTCACCTTCTGAAATGTTAACTTAGGGATCAACAACCTGCAAGTGTGGTTTCAAGGACCTCAGGTGAGACTAAGATTTACAAACAGTATCAAATCACCACATCTAATGAGCCGCGGCCTGAGCACTGGTCTGATCTCTACATGCCTTCTCCTCCCAGGTGACTCTAAACTTGCCACAGGACACTAAACCTTGACCACATAAGGGTTTGCTCAGCTGTGACTCGCCCCAGCAGGTGATTCTGAAGTAACTACCAGCCCAGTGTGGCTTGCTTCCAAGGATCTGAACACCAGCTGGAGCCCGCCCGGTAACATCTGCCGAGAGCGCCCTGGTCTTATCACAAGTGTTCTTAATGGTGCTTATAATAAATCAAAAGCCACAAGTCCAGGAGGATGTTATCTGAAATGTTCATTTCATTGAGTTCAAATTTCAGGCCAACCTTTCTTTTTTGCTCTGCCTTAGGAAGGGAACAGAGACTTTCATTGTGTTGGGAGGGTTTCAAAGAGAAGGTATTTACATTTTAAGGTAAATCAAACAAATCTCATCATAAACAGGATGCAGGAAATTCCTGTGCTTTTAGTAATCCCTCCATCCCAGAGGATAAACAAATGTGATTTTTAAAAAAGATGGCTGACATTCTGAGTTCTGACTACATGCCAAGTTCTGTGCTAAGCGCATTATAGTGAGTCTTCCATTTTAACCTCATAACAGTGTAACATGATTGTACAGATGAGAAAACAGAGATATGGTTTAACTACCCAAGTCTACATGCTAGGAAATGGCAACACTGGGATTCAGAGCCAGAATGGCTGCTTTCAGGGCATCAACTCCTTAAGTCACTCTAATATACAGCCTCATAGTCCAAATAATTTTCTGGACCCTGTGTACGGCAGTGGTAAACCATGCTTCAGAGGAAAATAATGTTCTAAGGTACAGCAAAATACACAAGAGGGATCTAGAATACATATGCAGTGTCACCTCAGTTTCTTGAGTATCTTGTGCCATATGTATGTGGGACCACACAGATTTTTTTACATGCTACAAAACTGCAGATTTGCCAAACATTAGCAATGATTTTAAGACAATTTAGAACAAAATATCTCTTATTAAGAGAAACACTATTTTAAGCACTTTGGAAGCACCTATTTACAAATGATTACAAATCAGCTTGATGTGTTCCCTGAGCAGAGTATGATGATAACTACTTCTAAGAAATACTATTAGCTTAGCTTGAATAATTCATTCAACGACAAATGTTTTGGAGCATTTCTACAAACCAGCTTATCTGATAAGTATTGACAAACTACAATATAAAGATGAGTTTCTGCCTTCAAGGAGCTTACCAACTACTTAATAAATGAAGCATACGCTATATCTATCAAGCAGTCATAATATCATCTTTTAAACTACAATTCAAAATGCATACTAAGTCGAGTTGACCTTTCTTTCAATTGCATAAATCTCTGAGGTCTGTTTTTTCTATCAGTAAGTCCCAAACATCTCTAAGAATGTGATGTATCTTCACATCCCCTGGTCACCAAGAGAAGAAACCCCAGCACCAGCCTGGGCCCATTCCTTAGCCCTCACAGTTGGTCTAGTCCCAGGGATATTAGTTTCTCAAAAATCCATCAACTCATCCTTTCCTTTTCATATTTGTCAGTCCAGGCCTTCTCACTTTTTGCTAAGACTTCTGCAATAAACAAGCTTTTCTTTTTCCTAAATACCAATGGATTTATTGGTTTTCCTGATTATAATGGAAATATATCCTCAGATTAAAACTTTTTTCAGATAATAAAGATATGAGGAAAAATAAGTTACATTTTCATCACCTAGAAATAACCACTATTACTGGACTTTTTTTCTAAGTTTGTGGATCATTTTTCCCCTCAAAATATTGAATTATAGTTAATGATGTGAAGCTGAAGCATCAGAGAGTTCTTTTATGCATCCAAAAAAAAAAGGTGGATTGATGGATAGAGAGAGGACTGGCATATGGATTGATACAGTAAATGGTTAATTATAGAATCTAGATTTGTGGGTTTCTAGTAACATTTCTTCTATTTTTTTGTATGGCTGAAAACATCATTTAAAATACTGAAGAATACTGATTGTCATCATATTCATGCTGTCTTTGCTGATCCTGATAAAACCGACGGTAGAAAAAAATTCATTGAAAAATAGTTATGTCACACAAGAAATCTGGATTAAAAAAACTATACATAGTAATGTTATGCTTCAAATTTTACAAAAACTGATTTTTTTTTTTTTTTTTTTTTTCCAAATGGTGGTGATACTAGTTTCTTCAAGAGAGAAGGCTGGGATGCAGGCTAGGGAAACTGTAATATAAGTTGAGCTGAGAAGATGAGTGCCTAAATTGTTGACAAAAGGCACTTCAGGGTAAAATTTTCAAGTGTCAAAAAGCAATTTAGGAGGGAATGGACTCCTTGGAAGAGTAACACTCCTGAAAGCTGAGACTCAGACTGAAGGAACCACGAGGCTGATCCTAATCCTCACTGGTCTGCACAGAACTTAAAGGCAAGAGCCCTCCTGATTCAAGTTAAAGGCCAAAATGGCAGTTTCAATCGCAAATAGCTCTTCTGGTTATCATGCCCTAAAAATAAAATTGTACATGGAAGTTAACTGATCCTTAGCTACAGCCAACAGGCTTATTACTTGCATGAATGGGAATTGATTTGGTTCTAAAATTCCTGTTTTGCCAGGCAAAATTTTTGATCCACAAGCCATCATTCAATTTGATCATGCAAATAAAAATGGCTGTGAGCCCCAAATCCTGGGAGAAATTCAGGGTTGGAATGTCAATGATACTGAAAATCATTATGGTCTGAATGCCACTTGAAAGCCCAAAAATGTGAGTAAGTTCCCTGGGAAGACACAAGAAAGTAAGATGAGGCCACTGGCCTAAAGAAGTTTCTACAATCTTAAATTTGTACAACAGTCTCCTTCCCTACATTGTTGCATGGATTAAAAACAGAATAGGCAATATTGTTCATTCTAGTTTAATTCCATCAATAAAAGACTTTCTGAATGCCTACCTATGTGACAGCCACTCTTCAGGATGTTAGAGTTCCAGCAATAAACAAAGCAGCTAAAATTCCTGCCATTATATATCTCAGATTCCAGGGGAGGAAAAAGAAAATAAAAGTAAGTGAAACATAAATACTGGGTAGCAATAAAGTTATGGAGGAAAATAAAGCAAGGAAGGGGAGTAGAAAGTTGGGGAAGAAAGGAGTTGCATTTTAAAAGAGGAGGTCACAGTCAGTCTCACTGAAATGACATTTGAATTAAAAAACTGAAGGAGGAGATGGGGAAGTCTAAAAGAAGAATGTTCCAGGAGATGGGACAACCAATGCAAAGGTCCTGAGGGGGAGTGTGCCTATTCTACTCAATAAACAGCAAGGAAGTAGAAAGAAATGAGCAAAAAGCCGCGTAGTAAGCGACAGGGTCTTGAGGACCCTGGGAAAACGTGCCTCTAGTTGCCACAACTAGGATGTTCCTTACCTCTGCATTCAAATTTTCCCTGCTCCATTCACCTGGGCCTGTAATTTCTAAAGTGGAAGTATGAGAAAGTCTTATTTTTGCGTACCTCCTGACTCCACTGAAAGTAAGCTTCTGGAGAACAGAGGCTTAGACATCCCACAGATGGTCAGGGGACACACACTGAAGAAGAGAATAAAATCGACAACCAAATAAAGATTCCAATCTAACTCCTAAACTGACGCTCATAAGGAACAAGAAAATACTTAGGCTTAGTCAGCCCTGTAGCCTTTACTAAGGAGCACCTTACAAGGATTTGGGAAAGAGGAGGAGGGGGTAAAAAGAAAAAAAAATCAGATGTGGAAAGTCAAATGGGAAAGTTCTAAACACCTCCAGAATCCCCAATCTGCTCTTCTCTCCACTTTGTTATAGCTCCCTGTCTTTTCTGCTCCAAATTTCCACAAGTACCAAGAAATGCTGAATATTCTCCAGCCTTGACTATACAGAACGTGAGCACCCAGAAGGCAAAGTCTTCTGTGTCTTCACATTGTGAATGATAGTCAAAATGTTGCAGGTACCTAACACATACACACATAAAGAAAATAAAATAAAATAAAACTATACGAACATAGTTTGCTCAGGCAATGTAGTAAATGCTCTATGGTAATGATATGAAAAGTGAGGCTGTTAAGCAGAACTGATTTCAAAGGTTATTGAAATTTTTGTAGGATATAAAAATAAGGTCTGAGATCTGAAACCAGGGATGGGGTATCTTGTAATGCCTGCTACTGCTACTTTCGGCCATCAACTCTAGGGAAAGAGAGGAAAAAACTCAATTAGATAAAGATGATTTACCACTGCCAATGTTTTTATACAAGCCAGATGAAGTTGTAAATATGGGTGTGGTGCAGATAATTAGAGCTATCCAAATACTGGAAAATTTACAGTGCAAGTCATCAATTTTAGAGCTTTCTCTTCTAAATGGGAAAGGCAAATGTCTTCGCTCTTATTTTTCTGTGAGGGCACATTTCTTGCATTTATTTACTGAGATATAATGCACCTTGTTTGAGACTGTGAAAAATAAAAGACTTCCTTCAGGAATTTAAAACAAGCCGTATGCATAGTTAAATAATACCTAAATATAAGCCAAGCCAGGTACCTGGAAACCAGAAAAAAAGCATCAGTTAAGTCCCAACAAGAAATAACAAAAGCATCCCCAAATAACTATGACTTAGGAACTAGCCACTTGAGTGTACAAGAGTCTTGGAAACAATGGTTTTCAAATCTGAGTAGAGTCTTGAAGGAAAAAAAAGATGATATATTAAGTGGAAAAAAAGGAGATACAAAATTTTAGTACGTATGTGACAAGTATGTAAAAATACACTTGTGAAAAAGATAAAAGTTACACCAGGGTTAGGGGAGTCTTTTTCAGTAGGAGGAAGTCCTTCCCTGATTTTGTAATTACATTTCTTTATAAATTTGATTGGAAAATTGGAGGAAGTCACTTAAGGAGAGTTTTAAAGAAAAAATTAAATTTTGCTTCTCAGGGACCAGCAGGCTGTTGGGTGAGACTGGAGAGGAATATGATCAGGAGTTGAGGCCAGAGAGCCTAAGGTCTTGAATACTTGGCTGTGGAGTTTGAAAATGATCCCATGGACAAAAGGAAGGCACTGCACTCTCTGAGGAGAAATAGCCTGATCCAAGCTGAGCTTTCAAGAGCTGGTTTTTGTGGCTGGAAAGCCTTAGTGCCTTAGTTCAGAGGTCATGTTAGCATGTGGACAGGAGGAGCGAGCAGGAATGGGGGCCTAGAAGGAGAAACAACCAGACTTACCAGATTCCCGGGGAAAAAAATCATCACTTAATAGATCTAATCAAATGGCCTTAGTATTGTCTGGCCACCAGTCCCTCCAGAAGCTGCTTACGAAGGTGTCAGGAATAGTCTATGTGGACACCACCTAAAATGCCTGACCGCAAAGAGAACACATGACGACGATGGCGCCAGTGAACTTGAGACTGGGGGCAAAATAATACAGAAATGCAAGGTTTTTCAACTTGTAGAAACCCCACCAACTTAGGAAACGAGTTAGAGGAGAAACAGAAGGAGCCTTAAAATGAGACGTGTACCATGAATATTTAAGAACGCAAACACATTCTGGTCCAGTGTATTACATTTCACCGCTCCTCAAGATGCATCCCAGTGGTGTATTTTTCTTTATCTTCCCACGGGGTTCTTTTGGACTGGCCTTCCCCACGCTCTCTGTCTGCACGTGAACCACAATACTGCTACACCTTACGATAAGGCAGCTAGTCCTGAAGACTTGATTCTTCAAGTATAGCACTCTGTTTCTGCAGTCTCCAAACTTTTCATTGTGCATTCCATCAGTAGAACACAATCTAAGCACACAGGAACCTGAGTACATCCTCAGTATATGTACATATTTATACAGAAATTATATAATGATTACTATCCAGCTCATATATTAAGCACTAGTAAATTTATTTCACTTTTGAAAAATTAACAAGAAATAAATATAACTTTTGATATTCAAAGGAATGGTATTTCTCTTCAGACCACTAAAATAGCCACATTGACCCAAAAGGTAAAGGAATGGAGGGCTCTATGGGAAGGACCTAGCTGGACTGGACCCCAGGCCTTTGTCACATGGGAAGAAAGGGACCCTCTTGCAAGCATGCATCCAAGTTCACTGTGGGCAGGCACTGGAAAACAGAGTGCAGGAGCTATTTTTTTGTTGTTGTTGCAAATTTTCCAGCTCAGACATATCTCAATAGGATAAAGGTCTCAAACTGCTTTATTTCTGTATTCATTTCTGTATTTCCTCCATTCAAGTGAGCCTCATCCACGAGAAAGTTTTCCATCAGCCTGTTACTTGATGGATTTAGCGACCACTGATGATGACTGTTTTGCTCTACTATCTCATCAGGAGTTTTATAATGCTCATTTTCTAATTCATTCCTTTTGCATTTATTAGTTGTGATTTCTCCATAATTAATGACTTTCTCTAATCAACTATTTGATTATCTTCAAATACAATTTGTGCTAGAAAGGCATGGTCAAAGCTGAATTCTTTCACTTTATTTTTTACAGTAATGAGGTAGTATCCTAGCAATTTGTGAAGGTGACCCTCTACACTTTGTGGAGTTTTCTTGGTTGGTGTATCATTCCAGAATCTAGAATCTTTAGGTACTCCCCTCTTTTTGTATACTAAAGATCGTGGTTCCTACAACATACCTATAACAGTTTCAAGTAACAATATAAATATTTCCACTACAACTGTATAGTCAAAAGATTGTCTTTTAAAGCCACTTAAGTAATAATCTTCTCTGTATGAGAGGTTAACACCAACCTCACGCATACAGCTAGGTTTGTCTCTATCTGTTTTCAATTTTTAGTGAATGCTTTTTTATTTGAATTTTTATTGTGGTAAAAAACAAGTAAACTAAATTTACCATCTTAACCTTTTTTAAGTATTCAGTAGTGTTAAGTATATTCACACTGGTATGCAAGAGATCTTCAGAACTTTTTCATCTTGTAATACTGAAACCCCATAGCCATTAAACACTAATTCCTCCTCCCAACTTGGTAACCACCTTTCTGCTTTCTGCTTCCATGATTTTGACTACCTTAGATACTTTACGAGTGGAATCATATGGTATTCATCCTTTTGTGACTAGCTTATTTCGCTTAGCATAATATCATTGAGGTTCATCCATGTTGTAGATTATGACAGGATTTCTTTCCTTTTTAAGGCTAAATAATATTCCATATATATGTATACTACGTTTTCTTTATCCACTTGTGTGGATGGACATTTGGGTTACTTCTACCTCATGGCTATGAGGAATACTACTGCAGTGAACATGAATGTGCAAACACTTCTTCGAGATCCTACTTTGAATTCCTTGGAGTATTTCTCTTTTTAAATTAGGTAAAACATTTACATGGTCCTAAAGTCAAAATAAGGAACATTAAGAGACATCAGCCTTCTAGCCCCATCCCTGGATACCTTTATCCAATGGGAATCACTTTATCCAATGGCAATCACTTTTATTAGTTTATTTATCCTTTCATTGTTTCTTTTGGAAATATAAGTTCATTCATATATACTAACATGACCACACAACACTCTTCCTCTATATCTGACATGTATAAAAGGGAGTGGCTCTACGTTGTCCTGCACGTTGGCTCTTATCACTTAAAATATCCTAGACATGCCCCTCCTAGAATGAAAGCCTTCCTCATTTCTTTTTATAGGTACATAGTACTTCACTCTATTAATGGACCATATTATTCACTCAGTCCCCTATGATGATTACTTGGGTTGTTTCTTGTTGCTTCCTATTACAAATAGTGCTGCACTAAATGCCCTTGAGCACATGCCACATCTTGATTTTGCTCATTATCTTTGGGATAGATTCCTATATACGAGGTGCTGAGTTGAAGAAAGAAAATGCAGAGGCGGTTTTGCGAGATCCTGACAAACATCACCCCCATTGGGGTACTACCATGCTGCATTCTAACCACTAGGGTTGAAGAGGGCTGGTTTTGCTCACTGCACCATCAGAATAGCTATGCTGTTTAACTTTTGCATTTCTGCCAATCTGTATGTGAGACATGCTACCTTGGTGCAGTTTACAAATGCATTTCTCTTACTGTGAGTGAGGTTAACATCTTTCCATATGTTCAGAGCAGTAAATTTCTCTTTTCTCTAAACTGTTAATAGCCTTTTCCCATTTTTCTGTTGGAACATGGAACTTTTTCTTCTCAATTTTTATATGTATGTATGTATACACAAGGGTCTATGTTAGTAATTTAACCCTCTGTGATATGATTTGCTTATGACGTTACTGGTTGTTGTTTTGCCATACACGTTCCTCTTTTTTTAAAATATAGTCAAGCATATCAATTTTCCCTGATTTCTGCTGAATTCTGAGTCATGGTTAGGAAACTTATTCCCTTCCCAGGTTAACAGAAATTAATCCATGCTTTTGTCTTCAGTTACATTTTAAGCAGTGAATTTCTTTCAACTTAATCAACCAGTACTGCTGAAATTCTCCATCCATGGAGAACAAAATAGGTTTGTAGGACTCTGAATTCCAATGTTCTAAAATAGAACTTTATGTTTCCCAGGAAAAAAAACCCTCTCTTCTCTACTCCCTGGAAACTCCATTTCTTGTAGGGCACACGCCTGCATATCACCCAGCGGTTTTAGTCATTTTGAACACAGTTAATGTTTTATTTCACTTGGTTTAACACATAGGTCACTTCTTAGGCTATTCTGTGCCACCTTATCCCATCCCTCAAAGTTACACGGCAAAGTCAAACCAGAGGCAAACTCTGAGCATCTTCACCACACTGAAAGCCGTCTGTTATCTAATGTGCCAAAAATCAACTGTGCCCCAGGGACAGTGTGTAACAGCAGGATGATACAGCTCCATGAACAATAATGTTTATGAAGCATACAACACACCCTCACATATCTGAGCTTAATAGAACACTTAAGGAAGAGTTGATTTTTAAAATTACTCTCCATTCTTTATTCTCCCTTCTTAATTCTCCCTTTTCATGCCTAACACCCAAAGATTAGTCCAATGCATGCGCTGTTACATTTAGTGAGTGTGAGACAGGGCTCACCTTCAGGTAGCTGTGTACAAGGGGGAGGGGCCACCACATGGGAAGAAGATCAGGAAGGGGTCTTTTGGGTCTTACTTCCGCAAAGCAAACAGATTCATCTCAGAAGTTATAAAGTGGAAACCTCTGGATTAAAATTATCCTGATAATTTTAGAAAATAGGAATTCTCTCATCAACCAAATTATCTCATTTGGCCTTTCACATCTGGAATAGGACTTCATCTCATTACTAAGGACTATTGACTTATAAAATAAATTCATTTTTGGCACAAACACTATCAAATGTGGTTTTTTGAGTTCACAGTCCTCAGCTAATTAGAAATGAGGCTAGTGCCAGGTAAACAGAAAGCAGCAGGAAGAAATGGTAAAAGTGGGAAAATAAACCTATAAAAACAGAAAATGTCTAAGAGCCTAGCATCTGTGGTCAGTTAATTCATCATCATTTGGTGTGCTGTTCATACTATATCGGCTCATGAAATAATCACTGCTGCTGAAAACAATGACACCAAGTCAGCAAGAGAAGGTAAAATTTCATTCTGGGCCTAGGATTGAAAAAAATCAGTAAAATACAAAACTGAGTTTAAAACAGTTCCTTTTTTAAAAAGCTATTTTTTTCTTTAAAAAGTTTGATGCTTAAATAATTAAGGTTTAATTATGTGGAAAACAGATCTGCATGAAAGACTTCACCCCTCATTAGTGACAAAGTGTACCCTAAATAGCATCCATGTGGCATAAAGCGTGTTTAATGCCTGCCAATCTAAAGTCACTGCAAAGTCCTTTCCCAAATAGTTTCTAATGATACTTTGTATTGAACATTTTTTTCTCGAAAACATTTTCAAGGTTTTTCAAAAAATGTTCAGGTGGCCTTTCGATTTCTACTAAAAAACAAACAAAAAAACCAAAAAAACAAATTTAGCAATTCCCAAGGAAAAGGTTCAACGGCACACACTTCTACAGCTAATGGTCCTGAGAATCATAACACAAAATAGATGGCAACTAATTTTCCCATCTATCTTTGGTGGCATTCTGGAAAGCATACATGAAACAGGAATACTCACGGAACATGGTATAAAATTGCTGAGGGTTCAGATTCCATTTTCCCCAAGGGGTCTTGTGGCCTTTCGATTGGGCATAATTTGCATGATTGAATTCGGGTTCAGTACCAAATGAATCAAGGACTCGGAGCATGCACCTGGAAGAAAAAAGCAATGTGTTTAACACTACATACTTGCCCCCAAAGTTGAAAAGATAAAAGCTCTAACCCTTCCTTCAAGACTACTAAAAATAGGTAAATCCTTTTAAATAGAAGCAGGACCAGACAAGAATTATGATGTTTTAGAATAGCTTGTGTACCAAACATCTACTTGTGTCACTTTAGAGTCTGAGACATCACACAGCAGATATGATTTGCTTCAGATCAGGTAACTAACTACAGAGGATCATTCAACTACCAGCAAAATAAAAAGTTCTATGAAAGCTTGAACTGGGGACTGCCATGTTCAATGCTGTACCCTCAGCACCTAGCCAGAGCTGAGCACATAGTAGGTGTCTAATCAACTGATGCCGAAGAAACAGAGCTACCATCTATAGAGGTCTTATTCTGCTTAAAGCACGTGACACGTGTTATCTCTAGGAGCAATCATTCAACGTTTTCATCAATTGGAGTATTCGACTTTATATTAAGCTTAGAATCTCATTCAGTAGGCAATGGTATTTTTTTTATATATCTGATAGTAATAGAACTTTATTTGCTTTCTCCTAGAACTTGAAGAAATACAAGTGAAAATGTTTTGTTTACTATTCCACCAAAGCCATAAAACAGGGCCAAATCTGGTTTACCGCCTATTTTTTATGGTCTGTGAGCTTAGAATAATCTTTACATTCTTAAATGGTTTTTAAAAAATATTTTGTGACATGTACAAATTATATAAAATTCCAATTCCCATGTTGAAAAATAAAAATTGTATTTGAACGCGGCCGCACCCTGTTGTTGACCTATTGTCTATGGCTGCTTTCATCCTGTAACAGCACAGCTAAGCAGCTGCAGCGATGCATATATGGCTCAAAAAGCTTACAATGTTTGCTAGCTGGCTCTTTTCGGAAAGTTTTCTGACCACTGCTCTAGAGTGCACGAAGAATAACCAATTGGAAGAAAGGAATCAATCCCAAAACAAAATTTATTGATTTTGGTAATATTTCATCAGTGACTTTCAAAATATTTGATGTAAATTAAACTTGAGGATGGCCAATAAAAGCAGCTCTATTTTCTATTATGTATCAATAATAACTTCTGAATAACTTTTAGAAGACTAAGAAGCATAAAAGTAAAGATTGAAACCCACATTTTAGAATCAGATGATGGCAATGACTTTTAAAAATCTGGCTCAGTTTTTTCCTACTATCAGAAAAGCATTCTTTCAACTTTTATTTTCACTTCAATGCATGATTCAGGGGAAAATCCAAACATGAGAGTGGACTTTTTAGGAAGTATACTTATACATTTTCATTTCTGTGTGCTAGTTTTCTCATTAGAGATCACTACCATTTGTCAAGGCCAGGAAGTGAAGAAAAGAAAGGTAGGCAGGCCACCACCACAAGTCAAATACAAGCTAACCACAGGAGGAATTTCCCTGTCTGAGATTCTTCTGTGGCTCTCACGGAATATGCTCTTACCATAGCAGCAGTTTTCACAGTATCAAAGATATGTCATTGGCCTGGTGGCCAATAGGTGGGCAGAAATAAAGCCCACAGTCCTGAAAAAAGAAAGCTAGGGACCCAAGGAACTGATCAGTGTCTGTTTTCTTTGCTCTCTGAATAGCTCAGAGCATCCCTTTCCACTTCTTAATAAAACATACCCATTTCTTAACTTATATTTTTCCATTTAAAAAAAAGATGTACAAGGAACTGGTTTCAGCCAGTATATATTCTTCTGCAAAAGCTGGCAGTGTTAATGGTGGCAGCTCTACAGGTCACTGCAAAAAGGGAGAGGAGAGGACAGGACCCACACTGATTTGTGGGGCTGGGGAATGCTCCACTCCTACCAGAGAAATAGAGCTGGGATTCGCCAGCACTACTTTGTGAGTCAAAGATTACAGCACTCTGTGCAGGCAAAGCAGGGGGAAATGGGCCACTCTGGTCATGTGGAGCCTTGGCTTGAAGGCTCACCTTCTTCCATATATTGGCAATTGACTCCAACAGTCTACAGCTATCTTTGGTATCTGGTGGATTGGTTCCAGGACCCCTGTGGACACCAAAATCCAAGGATACTCAAGTCCCTTATATAAAGTGGTATAGTACTTTCATATAACCTATGCACATCCTCTCATATTTAAATCATCTCTAGATTACTTATAATGCCTAATATCACATTTGTATTTTTATTATTGTATTACTATGTTTTTCCTTCAGATATTTTTGGTCTGCGGTTCAATCTGTGGATGTGGAACTCATGAATATAAAATGCTAACGATATACTCTTCTCTAGCTTTGGCTGGTGACCATATTTTTAACTTGAAGTTTTATTATTGTTATTTTTGATTTGGGCAATTAAAACAAATCCTGATGAGTAAAGTTGTCTGCCAAGGGCCTAACTCCTGAAAGCCCCGACTTTGCACAGTGCCTAGATGTAAGCTATGTGGCACTGGGCTCTTCCTGAAAGAGGAATGGAATGATGGGATCTCTCTCAGAAATTTGTAATTCGACATCCTTTTCCTTGAGGCTTTGGCTTGGGAATTGCTTTTCTAGCTTACCTAGGTTTAATTTATAAAGCACAGACAGGACACTGGACTTGGTCTATGACATGGAAGGTTTGACATTATAGTTTTCCTTCTTCAATCACATCCTGCATCTGTCTGTTTTGCAACTATTTTTATAATGTGTTGCTAATATTTATGTCTTCCCTCTAATGTCTCTGTGTCTGGAGCATCATAGGCAGACTAATGACTTAAAAAGATATTTGTTTTGATGCCCAAGGCAGCTCGCCTTCCTGTAACAGGGATCGCAGCAGCCATGCCAAATAACTCCTGGAACCTTCTCTGTGCTCTCAGCCACACTGCTATGAAATGGATGTTCAGCAGCTCCTTGCCATGCCATAATTTCTAATCTGGTGTTTGACATAAAACATGGCCTATCTTGGACTACTTGCAGTTTACTTTCTTGTATGTCCTTTAACAAAGGCCTTGTAGAAAGTAAAATGCGTATGAGTTTTGCAGTACTTAGCAGAATACTAGTTGTGTGTAGGCATTTAATTTATGTTTAATTGAATTTCCTAGATCCCTACGTAAATAGGACAAAATTTACAATTATTTTTCCAAGACCAACTGGCCTCAAGGGTTTGCTCCTAATTGAAAGATCAGATAACAATACATTTAATGGAATACATTCCATTAAATTTCTGATTTTTAAAAGGGAAAATTTTAAATTTTCCCTGACAATGTCTAATTTTTAAAACGGAAAGAAATCAGCCAGAAACTTCCAAGAGGATCTGAGTAGGCTCTTAATGGAATCTTTGCTTCATCACACCACAAAGACTGAAGAGCTAAAGCAGTAACAGACCTCCTGCCAGATAATATCACTAACATAGATGATTTATTAAAGAAAGGCAGATAAACATTACACTCATCCATAAAACCCCCTCTAAGATGGTGCCTTTTCATCCAACAAGAATCAAATATCAATCAACAGTGACCATTTTAATAACAAAATCGTCCTTTTTTAATTCACCTAAACACTACCGCTGAGAACATTTTTCCATCCAAAGAACTCTTCTTAATTGCGAGGATATGTGAGTCAAGGGAAGCCTGTACTGCGTAGATTCCTTTGCACATTTATCAGCTGTCTGCCGTTTACAAAATGGTGGAAAGTAACACCTTGGTCAAGATTTCAAGAAACAAGCCAAAAACCAGAAAAACACCTAATGCAAAAGGTAGAGCACTATCTTGGCCCACAGCAAGTTTTTAGTTTTGCTTTTTTTATATTTATGTGCCATTTACATTGTTAAATATATTTAAGTTTATTCACCTTCTAAAACTGATTTTTTAAAGGAAACTTTTAAAGACCATAAATAAAACCCAGTATTGACTGCCATAAATGCAAGATAACAACAACAAAAAGTATATAACCTTTAGGAAGTATTTTACAATTCAGAATAGACACTTTTGCCTGCTGAATGCTGAGACTCACAGCTATTCTCACATTGTGAAAAATGCATGTGTTAAAAGTAGTGTCGGAGATACAGTAGCATCAAACTATACCTTTTCTCAAAAAGGCTGAAAGAAAATTGAAAAATTAATAAATTTCATTATATAATTCATTGTGATTTAGTGCCATGTTTGTATGCCAGGTAAAAGCGTTTCAAATACTAAATCGTGGTCCCAAACCCACACTCGGGCAAACACTGAGCTACTCTACTAAATAATAAAGACTGCACAGAGTACACATGTACCACAGTCATACTAATCTTAACGGGCTTATCTTAAAAAGTGCAAGATCCCAGCATTCAGATAACGTATTCCTAGATTTCCCTTCCAGGAATGACAAAATACTGATGAAGTAAAGGGTAAGAAAAGCGAATCATGGGCCGGATGCGGTGGCTCAAGCCTGTAATCCTAGCAATTTGGGAGGCCGAGGTGGGCGGATCATGAGGTCAGGAGTTCGAGACCATCCTGGCCAACATGGTGAAACTCCGTCTCTACTAAAAATACAAAAATATTAGCCGGGCATGGTGGCGGACGCCTGTAGTCCCAGCTACTTGGGAGGCTGAGGCAGGAGAATGGCGTGAACCCGGGAAGCAGAGCTTGCAGTGAGCCCAGATGGCGCCACTGCACTCCAGCCTGGGGGACAGGGCCAGACTCCGTCTCAAAAAAAAAAAAAAAAAAAAAAGAAAAGAAAAGAAAAGCGAATCATGATCTAAAACCTATGGAACACAAGAAATGACACTGTACCTATTTTATCAAAATTGTTATTTGATTAAATAGATGACACTGGCATACGCATACTGAGAGGAAGGCTAAGTATTAATATTAGTCAAGGTAGAAAGGAGGTTGACACTTGTTTTCTAAGAAACTAATGAAAATAATGAATAGCCATAGAAAGTACAAAGTCACTGAGAATCTGAATTTCAATTATGAATGAGCAACACTCCATACAGCTGAAAAGATACTATTTGATAAGCTTTTTCTACCCACAATCATGCAACCTTTGTTAAGGAGGGGGAAAAAAACCCTTAAGTCAGAACACCATACAGCACTTACTGGTAATGAACCCAGGATGGTCCAAGAGTTTTCTTGAATTGAGCAAGTCCTACAATATCAATATAAATGAGCTCAACAATTCTGTCTCCTACAGTTGGGCAGCCAGATCGGTTTCCTACAACCTTCTTCATGATTCTAGAGAAACGGCAAATGAGAGGGGAGAAAAAAGAGAAAAATCATTTACTTAAAAGGTAATAAACTTGGCAACTTTAATGGGCAAATGCCACCCCAAAAATCCTTATTAGAGATGACAGCATGGCCCTTTCAAATCTGCTACCTATATAAATTGTTTCCATCCATTAAGGCCAAGCCAGTACGCTGATTCTGACTCTTGCAAAAGCAAATGGTGGCATATAAACACAGTCTTTGAAATCAAGGAAGATATGGGTCTGACTCCATCACCACTATGTAGTAGCTGTGAGACCTTAACCAAGTTATCTAACCTCTCTCAACCTCTTTGCTCATCTTCCAGAAAACAAGGCTCTCTCAGGGGTTCTTCACAATGAGATATTGAAAAGAAAGTACCTAACGAATACCAGATACTCAATAACTTAGTTTTCTCCCCCAGAGCCTGTTCTTACCACTTAGCACCCTTACTAACCTCCCCCTCCCCTTTTTCTAAATGTCTTCAATTTCTGGCCTCTATAGTATTAACTTCTTTCTACCTGTCTCATTCTGTTCCTTAACTTTTTCCCTTATGTCAAATTTTTCCTCCTTGCTTGACCGTATTACAGAACTGGCACTATGGTTTATAGTTTTTTTTTTTTAATCACCCTTTCCTCCACCCATGCATCCATCCACACAAAACCATACTTGCGCTCAGAGCATGACGATGTACTTGATTGGTAGGCCAACTTCATGTGTAGGAACGAGTAACTGATAACCCTACTGCCATCCACTCACTAATCAGTCACCACTGTTGCTTATCCCTGCCCACCCCCCCACCTTAATGCTTCACCAAATTATGGATATCCTACTTCAAAGGACAAGAGTCACAAACAGGACTCTGCTTGACAGCTCTGTACTACCACCACATCAGCCACCCTCCTTCCTCTCCCCTGTTTATGAAAGAACTAGGTTCTGTGAACCAGTTTTTTCCCAAGAGTCAGAAAACCCTTCCTGTTAAGGGCCAGAGAGTGATTATCTTCATCTCTGCAGGCCATACATTCTCAGTCATAACCGGCCCATTCTCCCGTTGTGGAATGAAGACAGCTATCTATGATATGTAAACAATAGGCATGGCTGTGTTCCCATGAAATTGTATTTACAAAAAAAGACAGAGGGCTGATTTGGCCTGCTGAGCTATAGTTTGCTGATCTCTGGTCCACCCCATGTTCAGTGTTTCCCAGACTTGTCTGTGTAATGAAATTACCTGGAGACATCACAAAATACTTATGGTTGTGTCCTACCCGCAAGGGTTGTGATTTAATTCGCCCATGGCATGGTCTGTGGGATTTTTAAAAGATCCTCCAAAGTTAAACAATAAATACAAGATCTCCAGGTGGTTCTAAAGTACAGATATATTTAAAGACCACTGCTCTATGCTGCTTCCACAATTATCTTCTCAAATAAAACACATCTAGCCCTGACCCCAGTGTGCATAAAGACTACTAGAGTTAAGTCTTCACTTAACATCATCAATAGATTCCTGAAAACTGGGACTTTAAACAAAACAACAGATAGCAGGCCCTCCAATAAAGTCATTTCCTTCAAATCACTGGTTATAATGTTGATGAAAAAAATTGGTTTCATTTTACATAATTTCATTTATAGTCCTAGTTTCCAAGAACCTATCAACGATGTTAAGTGAGGACATACTGAACAAATTTTCCCTTGACCATCAAATTCAGTCTCTGACTGATAAATTCCTAACATGCCTTTCCTGACCTCCCCAGGCGGTACTTGTCCCTGGTACTACCACGGCACTCCATTTATTTACCTACCTAACTCATTCATTCACCTATTTATTCCTTCACTCATTCATTCTATAAATAGTTATGTGAGTACTCATTACTTGCTAGGCACTATCTAGGTGCCCACTACACAGAGACAAACAATACTCAGTTTTCTGCAATCCCAGTGCTTACATTCTAGCATCCACATACACCTCAATTAGCACTGGAATTAGTGTAATTATTTTTAATATATTAGTTGTAATTATCAAAAGATTGGCAGCAAGGTCCTTGACCACAAGTTGGTCATCTCTGTATGTCCCACACCAAAACTAGCCTACAGAAGACACCAGATGAGTGACTGCTAACGGTATAAATGCAGCCACTTTGTAGGTTGTGTATCCATTTTTTTTTTTTTTTTTGGAGACAGAGACTTGCTCTGTCACCCAGGCTGGAGTGTGCAGTGGCAAGATCTCGGCTCACTGCAGCCTTTGCCTCTTGAGTAGATGGGACTACAGGCATGGGCCACCACACCCGGTTAATTCTTGTATTTTTAGTAGAGACAGGGTTTCACTATGTTGGCCAGGTTGGTCTTGAACTCCTGGCCTCAAGTGATCTACCTACCTTGGCCTCCCAAAGTGCTGGGAGCCACCATATATTGTTTTAACATCTCTCTCATCTCAATGAGCTCTAGAATGTTCATTCAAGGTATTCCTTCTGGAAATATATGACATACAGCAACATGGCAACTTGACTGTTGGGTGGGAAGTCTCCATGGGCAGTAATCCTAAGTGACTGCAGGGGATGGAAGCGTCCCTGCTCAGCCAGCTATGCCAATATAGAAGGGATTACAGGAGGGCTAGAGCTAGAAGCAAATTTCAGTGAAATAAAAAACCCAAGTAGACTTAACAGACTCAGCTGAAAGTTGGCTAATTGAAAAAGGATCAGCTCAGGGCTTTCCGGAAATTTATTCTATCCAAATTAAATTACAAATAGGAACCTGCCCTGTTTTAAGATTTAGCAAGATTGATGTTGAGTAGGCAGTGGTATGAATTTCAGCAAGAGACAGGGAATTAGGAAAGTCAATAATGTTTTGTGCTACAGATGTTGGAAGCACCTGTAATAGCAAAGAATAAGCTCCTTAGTTTGAATTTTCTGGCGTTCATTTATGAAGCCTCTGGAGCCTTCAGCGACAATGAAAACATATTATCCTTTTCACAGTGTATGTATTTAGCTCCCGAAAATAATCTTCTTATCTCCTGTTTAGCGAATTATCACTTTCATTTTCCTCGACAAAAAATTATACACTAATAAAGGTAATACTTTTAAGAGTTTACAATTTCTTTTTTGTATCCTGATTTTAAAATTGAAAAGTAATCTTCTTACTCCTTGAGCTCAGCCAGTGAAGCTGAAATCCTAATGTCATGGCCCAGTAAGTACAGAGATGTAATTAAATCACTCCACTGAACTAATTCACCAAGAGGGCCACCACTGAAAGCTGTCTCTGCAATCTTAAATCCAGATTCCTTGGTCAGGAGTCCCAGGTGAACAAGGACCTGGAAAACAAAGAGGCAAATACTGATTCACACTGAACCACATACAAAATGCACAGTAATGCACCAAGAAGTCATCAACCAATCCCAAAATCATCTTTACATCCTAACAAAATCTCAGTGTGGGGAATGCTGTTTTTCTAGAAGGTACAAAGGAAGGAAATAATTTTTCATTGTGATTTTAGAGAAATAAAATCACTGCAGCCCTTGGTATGGCTACGAGTACAAGGTATGGACAGATAATTCCACCTTTTAAAAGCACAGTGTATTTGTAAAATCGGGATTAAAGGAAGGTAAGACAGGACAGTATTTTCTAACATTATTGGTCTTTTATCTACAGCTAAAATACTTCTAACCTTTTACCATGGAAAATTTCAAATATGTAGAAAGGCAAACATGACAATACAGTCAATGCTAAAGTAATTACTCTGTAGCTTCAACAATTATTAATGCATATTTAATCTATACCCCCATTTTCTCCCAACCCCTCTAGATTATCTCAAAGCAAATTCTAGACATATCCTTTCATCTGTAAATATTTCAGTATGTATGTCTAAAAGGAACAAACCTTCACTTGAAAAATATAACTTGAACATCACTATGATCCCTAAAAAACCTAGTAATCCTTAACATCATCTGATATCCAGTTAATATTCATACTTCTTCAACTGCCCTTTATTTTTTCTAAGTGCACCTGCGTGATTCAAGAGTCAGAGAGCATACGTAATAATTGCCTCATGTCTCTTAGCCTCATAGGAAACAATGTACAGGTGTCTCTGTCTTGGGATGTTAGCAGTCCTGGATGGTCACTAGCTAGATCCATTAATCCATTAGGGACTGCAAAGTGATGACATTTTATCATTCCTTCTTCGTTTATTAGCTAGAATAATACCTCTCTATAAAGAGAAACTACCCTTCGTCAACTATTTGGTCACCCTGAGGTAACTCTAAGGTTTGTGTAGAAGGAGCCTGATAAATACTTGATTCTTTCTCTTCATTTGCCAGTTTTTCAGAATAATAAACTTGTTCTTTAGCCTACTCTAATGATGATCTATGAGGACTTTTAATTAAAAAAATCATTATGACATCAAAGCATATTTGATATGCTTCAAAATATTGTGGATATTCTTCTCACTGACTATCCAATTGTCCCACCTAGGCCTGTGGTAGGCTATCCAAGCTGGCTCCTAAGTTCTTTTGACATGATCCTAGTCTTCTTTGATAGCTTCTCCGCACATGGGTAGACAGATGTGCCTGACAAGACTGTTCTAGGCTCAACAGGTACAACTTCTGTCTTGGACCTTAATAAGCCATTTTTCCAAGAACCTCTTATACCACTTAGTAGAAATAGCATTTAGAGACTAAAGCGTGGGGCTTAAGGGACTCAATTTTATTACTATTTATAGGCCTGATAGTGGCCCTAGCTAGGAAATTTGTTTTTCCTCAAAGATAAAACAAATCATGAGTTTAGACTGGTGCTTCTGATTCAAACTCAGGGTTACAGTGTTTTTACATAACATCACCAATCCTACCATCCATTAATTCTTCTCTTCCACACTGCAAATCCCACTTCTCAAAGACACTAACATAATTACTCATCTGCTTTACTCCAATGTTCACAATGGATTCAGAATGAGAATATCAATGCTACCACATATTACATGATTAATAAAAATGTTTTTAAGACGTTTTTACAGTTTTTTATCCTTTGTGATATCCCATCAGAAGTGTACAGTTTACTGTGTTCTAAAGTCACTAAGAATAGTCTTTTTCTGGGTGCTTCCATCAAAACTGGATGGATATATAGTCAGTTCATGTTTTATATTCCTTCTAATTTTTAGTTTTTGGTAATAACATTTCGTTTAACACTTACATAAAATGATTCCAGTGTCAAATCTACAAAGTCAGATATATTCAGAAGTCTAGTTTCTATGGTAGTCTCTGTTGCCTCCATGCTAATCCCAACTCCCCTTAATAATTGGACCATTTTTTTCCTTATTGTAGTAAAATTCACCTAACATAAAATTTACCATTTTAATGTATATGGTTCAGTAGCATGAAGCACATTCACATTATTGTGCAACCATCATCACCATCTCCTTTATTTTTAATTTTAGTTTATCAAAATAAGAAAAATACATTTTCAAACTAAGAGCAAGAAGCAAATATATGTATCTGTATTTATCTTTAGGTATACATAGATATAAATTCCCCCTCTCTCTTAAAAATAATGTAAACTATTCTCTACTTTTCTTCACCTAACAATATATCCTCGAGGTTACTCCACAGGAGTATACAGAAAAATTCTTTATTTCTTTTTACAGCCCACCTGCACATCTGAACACATGCTCTTCCATACACAACCATTTGGTGACAGAATGTTTAGTCCTGCTGTCTCACAAATTAAAGAGATGTAGGCAAAACTGACCTATCAAACTGTGACTTGCGATCCTGCAAATATATCTTTATTTTCTTTTTCAAACATACCAAATTAGTTGCATTAGGAATACCAAACTCATTTTTAAGTTTTTTAGATGTGGGAGCAAAATATTCACTTTGCTCAGTTCTGAAATCAAAACAGTTAATCTAAAGCCAGACCACGAAATCTATAGCTAACAGGGCATAAAGTCTTCTAAGCCCAGGAGTATTCGAGAGGTTTTCCAAGTCTCTCCTCATGAACTAGAAAGAAACTGGCTCAAATTTTATCAAATTTCTCTCTCTCTCTCTACTAGGGGCATAAGCAGAAGCACCAACCAGACAGAGTAACAATGAAACTCACTGGCTGTCCAAAAGCCAGGGATGAAAAACAACAAAAATACAAAATTTTCATGATGACATAATAGGAAGCTCTCAAAGGTTGGATTCAGGTAAGGAAATGGGGAAAGTTTCCTGATACCCTGACAAAGACAGGTTCAAAGGAAAAGTCTTACAGGCAGATATTCTGCTTGGCTTCACCCAAGAAACTTGTGCCAGACCCTGCTAAGTGGGAGCATTGTAAGTGGGGAAAGGACAACCCAAAAACAGCTGTACAAGAGACTGAGCAGATTCACCCTGAGGGAATATCATTTGAGATATGACACTTCTCTTAGTCTTGTTTCCAAGCAAAATCAAATTTTAAAAGAAAACTGGCATCTAACTGCACTGAATTAATAAGAAACTCACTTTCTTCCGCTTTCTCTTTTCAAGGTTCTGCTTTTCTGCCAGGGACCTGATTGCTTGGATCCATGCGTCAGCCATTCGCCGGATCCGTAGTCTCATCCACCGGAATTCTTCATGCTTTTTCATCATACTGTAGAGAATATTAAAATCCGTACGAATTTCCGCCTAGCAACAGAAATTTAATAAAACGCATAGAAGATAAAAAGTCAGAAAGCGTAATAGTTTTCATGATGTGACATCTGAAAACTTAAAAGGGTTGGTCAATTAAATTGAGAGCTTCAAAAGTAAGTCTTGTCTGCTGCAGCTTTGACTTTAAGGTCCCAGGATTGCAAATTGAAGCAAAGGCTGCTGACTGCTGATCTGCCGGAAGGGACATCATTAAAAAATTAGAAATTGAGAAAAGCAGCACAGGCATTACAAAGCCCTGAGCTATGTTAAAATGCAGTTTTTATAACGAGTATGGTTGATGTACCTTGAAATTCTCAGCACTCAAATTTACTGTGCCACTTGGATCTCCCATAGGACAGCAGACTTCTAAGAAAATGGAATCAATTCTTAGCAGGCTGTCTGACAATGTGGAAGTTGCCAAAAAGCCTCTTTCTGTCCACAGAGTTAAATAGGGAAATAAATGCTCATCTTCTGGTTTTGTCCCAGTCCAAACAAAAATTCATTGTTTTCTAAGGAATTTGAAGAGCCAGGAATACTACTTTTCTGCCATGAGTGAGAACAATTTAAAATTCCAAACAGAGTAACTTAAAAGCCAGGAAGAATATTTTTCCTAACGCTCTGGATAATATAGCTGGATACAACCAGTGACTGGAATAACAGAGAAACATAATAACCAGTATTTATTTCACAGAACATCTCAAACATTCTGAATCCACCTTTTCAGTCGTCACCATAGCTCATTCTGAACACTCATCTCTTTTCTTTCTTTATCCCCCTTTGAGATAGGGTCTCACGCTCCCACCCAGACTGGAATGCAGTGGCATGATCACAGCTCACTGGAGCCTTGAACTTGGGCTCAAGGGATCCTCAGCCTTCCAAGTAGCTGAAACTATAGGCACACGCCACCATGCTCAGCTAGTTTTTAAATTTTTTGTAGTGATGGGGTCTTGCTGTATTGCCCAGGCTGGTCTCAAATGGCTGACCTCAAGCAATCCTCCTGCCTCAGCCTCCTAAAGTGCTGAAATTACAGGCACGAGCCACCACATCCAGTTTCACTTCCCTTCTTGACTAAACAATATCCTACGACTCCTGTGGCTTACAGCATGGATCAGCAAACTACAGCCCTTGGGCTAAATCCTCACTGCTTGTTTTTGTGCATAAAACTTTACTGGAACTCAGCCATGCCCCTTCATTTACATATCATACACGGCTGCTCTCTGTGCTACAATGGCAGAACTGAGGAGCTGCAACGAGACCAATATGGCCTGCAAAGATGAAACTATTTACTATCTGGGTATTTTGTAGAAGTTTGCTGATCTATGGTCTAAAGAGTAAAGACTTAAGCTTTTAATGGGGCAACAAGTACTTTCACAGTCTCCTTCCTACCTTCCCAATTTCATCTTCAGCCTACCTCATCCAATCACCTATGGCCTTGGCCAACTGAACCATGCATGCATGCTCTACTCCCTGAAACTGCCATGCTCTCATTTTCCCACACGAGAGATATCCTTTTCTCCTTGACCTTATATCAACTCACTCATCACTTTAAATTCAACTCCAATGTCATCTTCACTATTCAATCTACCCTGAACCTTGCAGACTAAAATGACCTCTTCCTCATTAATTCCCACAAGCCTATATTACAGCATTTCTGACAGAGATGGTCATTATTTGCCATCAACCTTATTAGATCACTAAGGGCCTCCACAGCTGGTACCAGGTCTTACTCATATCAGTAGCCCATCATTCAGGAACCCTCAGAGAATTGCTCAGTAAACAAACATATGCTAATGGTTGACTGATTTGGTCACCTAGACTTCCACAGAGACAAATACAGAAGTTTTTTAGTGTAACACTATTTCAGGTTATAGTTGGCATTTCTAGAAGATTCCACATGTATCACTTGGCATCTGACCTAAATGTACAAGTCTAGAAAGAGTTTTCCAAAATCACTTACCAATGAATTATGATCAGCTTCTTCGTAGGGATTTTTTGCTCTCCAAGGTAAATGAGGACACCAATTTTCAACCTAAAAAGCATCAGTGACACTAAATATGCAGCTTCATCTATAATGAATTTACATACAAAGCACCGAGAATAGCTCCTGGCACAAAATGAGCACTATATTAATATGTGCTATTTTTATTATTAGCCAAATTCCCATGCTTTTAGCTAGTATTCCAGATACAAGTGCCCTCTCAGATGAAACAATCAGCAGCAAAGGTCAGAAGGAAGAGATTATACTTTACATCTGTCCTTCAAAGTACTTTACAGCAATTAATTCCTTAGTCATTTAAGCCTCATATCTCTGTACCAGAAGGAAAGGGAGTCTAATGGCAGAAAGTTAAAAGACTGAAACATTGCCACTGGGGAATGAGAATGTAAGGTGTCTCTGTGACCAGTTAGCAAATGGACAGGAAGGATCCTTATCTGCTGTGGCATATCTGGAAAGCAAATTGAATGGCATTGGAGCCACAGAACTCAATCCTTTATCCGAGTTAGGAATGCCACTGATAGTTTAGGGCTAATTGGTCAAGGTTTCCCTCATTTTCCAGCTATTCACTTCACACTATCTCAAGAAATAAGGTGGTAAAACCTATCTGAGAAAGAAATGAAAGGAGGAGAGAAAAAAAAAACCTTGATGATCTTGTGAGAGCCATTCTGGAAGATGGATTGTTTTGTCAATGCATAAGGTTTAGAAATTGAGGGGAGGAGGAAAGGGAAAGGAAAAAAGAACTTGATTCTATAGAAATTATTTCAGCAAAGGTTATCAAAGACTATTAGGCAACTTAATTTCTAGCAAAAAAATGAGAAATGCATTAAAGTTATATTGATGTCTGTTCTCTGTCAAAACTAGCCATAAAATTTGAAGACGGCATTATCACCCATTTACTAATAAATAATGAAATTATGAAATATGGCTAACAGGCATTGAAAATAATTTTTCTGTGGCCAGGCAGATCTATAAAATTTAATGAGCAGTAGAGTGAGAGAATGTCCTTAAAGGGGTCACTAAGATGGCAGAGACATGTGTGGAACTACAGCCTCATGGGTCAGCACAAGACAGTGTGCCCTCTCAGTCTGCGTAAGTTTTCAAAGAAACATGTCAGTTTTACTAATATGGAAGTTACTCATAATGCAAGGTGATCTTTACTATAACCAAAGTAATTGGCCTGATTTGCATAAAGCCATCTGCCACTGCAGATGATCCCAAAGCAATAAGCAGAGAGGAGCAAAGCTTGGGGAGAGGGCGGAATCTCTGAATAGGAAAAGTGGAATATTCTCTTTTCTTCTTACGGGATAAAATTAGACCTTACCATATTTGTGAATGATTCAGAGACTCAAAAGGATTCCCCACAAGGAAAGCTAAAATGGTTTTTACTCATAAAAAAGAAAAGACCAACTTGCCTTGGAGGCCTACAGTCTAATTACTGGGATCTGACCACAACATGACCATGAAAGGCAGTATCTGCAGCTCCACAAATGAGAAAAATGAGGAAAAACAGCAGAGAAAAAGCCTGCAAGTGGATGAAGCCTAAGCTGGTCTCAGCAGCATTATGCACATCTGTACCTTGTATTCTTAGGCCAGATTGAATTATTTAGCTCCAATTAGATTTGTGCAAATGGACTCAATAAAGCATATTTATAACATGAAGGCTTCAAATGGATTGTAGACTTGATTGTGAGATCTTTAACCTCACCCCATCCCATCCCATCCCCGCAAAAAAAAAAAAAAAAAAGACGAGCAAGGAAGGTACAGATTTGAAATAAACCTTACACCAAGTAAATAACCAAATTTACCAGCCACCTACCAGGATGAAAAGTTTTCCCAGGAATAGCATGATGGGGAAAGATGAAACAAGACTAAAGAAAATCAACTAAGAGGAGAGACATGAGCGAGACCAGATATTGATAAAGTTCTCTCCTCACTCTGCCACTGCAAGAAGAATCTTTGAAGATTCACTGTGATGAAAATACAGTCCCAGGTGATTTTTAAAAAGATGACTTCCCTACAGAAGCCTGAAGACTGTAATGCCTCTTTGAAACTGATCATTTATCTTAGTTCTTCTTATTCTAAATCACTGGGTACTACACTTCCTAAGGCTCCAAGGGCACTGCTGAAAATACAGAGTCAGTCCCATTTAGCTTTTAGCAAGAAATTTCGCTGTTATACATGCACTCCTAATGGTGGGAAAATCAATTATGAACATCTTAGCACAGAGCGGGAAGGTGGGTTTTTAAGGTTGTTTTTGTATGCTGTGATAGGATAACTGGTTAACAAAATAATTAAATTATACATAAACCAATTATCCCATGGGGAGAAGGGAAAAAGAAAGCGTTTCTTTCTTTGGGAAACCTCGGAGGATTACCAGGATTGGAAGAAAGCCAGAATTGGCAATAACTCCAAGTACTGAAACAAACAGCTCTCAAATGAGCAACATTTTCCTAAATAAGAACACCATTAATAACATTCAGGGAAAATCTTGCTGAAGGCTAGTAACAATCTCCTAATCCCTAACTTTGTTTTCTTTTGATCTGTCCAGGGTCCTTTTACAAGCTTAACCCACCAGCAGAGGATGCTACCAATAAACCTGGACCCCAAGGTGAGCCCCACCACCTTCTTGACCTGAAAATGGTTCTATTTCAAGTCATTCTCAATAGCTCTTCTACTCTTGGCTCTCAGAGCCCTAGCATCCTACAGCTGTCTATGACCACCTTCCTTCACACTTTCTCAACTGTGGCTCCTGGTACTCTCTTCCTGGGACATGATTTTATACTTACCCTCAGTATGGAGACACACTGGGTGCCCTGCCTCCCCCCACCACCCCCTGCCATCAACCCCATCTCTACCCAGCTTTTATGGCCTGGGAAAGACCTCCCTCAAGCCCCCTGCCAGGGAAGGGACTGGACAGTCTTAAAAGTAGCCTACAATTCACCACCATAAGTCTAAGAAATTAAAACCGTCTGAGCTCACGGCAATACGCACACAACAATCAATTGAGGAGAAGCATTCCTCCAGTAACCTTCAATTGGAAAGCAAACTCTTTGACATGAACTAATCTTTTTAGTTCACTAGCCTCAGGCCACAAAATGAAGAGGCAACAAAAACAAAGACCAGCCAGGCTAAAACTTTAGAACATCAATGCATATTCCATGGAAAGGACCCTATAAAATCACTTTTCTTGAACAAGGAGATATAAAATACAACAATTTGTTTTTTTGACATTCCTCCTCACAGTGATTTAAACTTCTTTGAACAAAAAGGGTTTTTCAGCTTAAACATGAACATTGTGAATCAAAGCATTCTCTGAGTCCCTAGAAGTCTAATCCGGTCAGACTTATTTATAAGGTCTGTAGGATGGACAATTCATTATATTAAGGGGAAAAAAGTTGCTGGCAGATACACAGACAGCTCAAGTTGGAGTTTAAAGACAGAAAGAAAAAGTAATAAAGCTACTGTGAAAACTAATAGATCCAATGTATATATGCATGTTGTTAGATATAATATGGCAAAACTCTTAGTAGTAATGTTCTATTCTTTTGAAAGAATAATGATTAGTCTTTGTTATGGCTTTTTCATTCATGATTAATGTGAAGTGTTCTGTTCTAATGGGTCACCAACACACAAGATTTCATGTTGTATTTTTCAGATGATTTAAGTATAATCAAAGCTAAATGAGAAAAATGCATATGAGAAGTCTGAGATTGTCTCTGGATGATGGTGTTCTGGGTGCTTTTCATTTTGTTTTTGCTAAACTACATATTATACATTTCACAATGAACATTAAGAGAATAATTTTTAAAGGAGTTATATAAGCATACCATCATGCATGAAGGCTTAGAATATGTTGGGCTCCGTAACACACACACACACACACACACACACACACACACACTACATGATTTAATTCTCCATAGGGCCTTATAACACGGGTACTATCAACATATTACATGGGATGAAGTCAAGGCTCAATGTGAATTTGCCAATATAACTTCTCTAGTGAGTGGCAGGGCTGAGTCACAACTGAAATTTGTTGCCTCCCTGACCAGGATACATTAGAGTTACCTTTAAGCCAAGCTTAGTGAGGGATAAGAGACCTATTTCAGTGGAGAAAGATGACTGAATCTGGGATCAGTCAAAATGGACTCTATGCCGAACTCTGCAAATAAGTAGGCATGTAATTTTAAACCATTCGGCTTTCAAGTTTTCTCTTCTGCTTTAGAGTTGGATCAGGTAACCCTCTTAATTTTATTATCCTATAAGATCTGAAAGATAGAATTTATGTCATCCTGTTAGGCTAGTTGGTCATATATCAAATGAACACAGTTGACTATCTAAATATTCATTTGACACACTGATTATGCTTATATATACATGCATACATAAACATATACACATTTGTTATACTGATTACATCCAATGATGTTACTCATTAAGGGAAACACTAAAAAAAAGTAAGCCCCCTGCACTTCTCTCTACCACATGCCAACTCCCGATTCCTCTACTTTCTAAAGTTTTAATGATAAAATGCAGATGGTAAAGGTCTACTCATGTAAGTGGTAAGTGGTTCAGCTTTCTAGACTAGTTCTCTGCACCAACACCTGAGTTGATTAATATTTTGGTCTGACTCCTTATCTGAAGAGCTGTGTAGGGGGAGTGGGCTGGGAGAGACAAAGAATAAAAGTTGCGATGTACTAGGAGCCAAGCATGAGGATAAGCCCTTTACACACGTCATTTCATTTGGTCTTTTCAAATAACCTCTTGAGAAAGGCAATTATCATGCTAGATGAAGACGCCGAAGCACAGACTAGACACAGCTAAAGATGGAAATGCCACCTGTCTTGCCCCAGAGCTGGTATGCTCAATCGCTATTTGAAGCATATTGGCTAAACTTTTGGTTCCTACAGTCCCAAAAACACAGTCCAGTCTTCAATATCGGAGTATCATCGCCTAGGTCTTCTGTATGAAATCCTTTAAAGTGATTATACTCCCACTGCGTGGCAGTACTGTATGGTTAACAAATGTAGCAATAATTCTGCTTCCAACTCTTGTTCCTACCATTTGTTCTATGTAGCAAGAGCAAACGAAACGCCAAAATTGGATCACATTCTACACATACTCAAATGCTGCAACGGCTTCTCCTTGCTCTCAGAATAAAACCCAGAATTTATACCAAGATCTTATAGAATCTGACTTCAACTCTTACACTGTTTGCCTCATTCACTCTGCCCTACATAAGCCAACCTCTTTGCAAGTCCCAAGAACGTGCAAGTTCATTCCTATCTCAGTGGGGTTGCCAGATTTAGGGAAAAGAAACAGGGCACTCAATTACATTTTAACCGTAGGCAAACAACAGTTTTTGTTTTAGTGTAAGTATGTCCCACACAGCATTTGTCACATACTTACACTTGAAAAAATTCATTGTTTACCTGAAATTCAAACTTCATTGGCTGTAATGTATTTTATCTGGTAACCCTATAGCTCAGGGCATCTGCATTTGCTCTTCTTTCTACTTGAAACCCTCTTCCTTCTAGAGTGTTCCATGCCTCACTCCCTTACTTCCTTCCACACTATGTTCAAACTTCTTACAGAAGCCTTCCCTGACCCACTGACCTGGCCACTCTGCTGCATCCTCCCTAGTTTATTTTTCCTCAGAGTATTCATCCCTTGAGGCAATTCTTTTATATACTGATTTTACTGTTTGCTGCCCCATCTGCATGTAAGCTCCTTGAGGACAGAAACCTCATCTGTATGGTTCTCACTCTATCCCCAGTCCTGAAAGCAGTACCTGGCACACAGGCAATGTCCAATTAGTATTTGTTAAGTAGTGAATGAATAAATCAAAAAGCATGACTTGGGCACTAAGGAGACTCATGATAATGATACTCTTTTCCACTTGTGCGGCGCTTTACTGTTTTCATTTTATTGGAACCTTTCAATAATATACTGAGGCAGGCAAAGCAGGCTTTATCTTGACCTCAATGAGGAGAAACCAGACTGAAAACTCAAGGGAAAGCTCAAAGACACATAGGGAAGTGGTGGGATCCAGACAGGGAATCAGGTCTTGTGTGTTTCCTCTAACACTGTACTGCTGCCGCCTGACAAGACAGGCAGGAATATTATTAACACAAAGTACAGAACTGGCTACCTGCAAGAGACAGAGTACAGGGCCAGAGTGATCCATGAGAGTTCTGCTCAGCGTATCAGGGGTGAGGGGGGTGCAGAATTTAAAGTGATGCTGTAGTAAGTGTTCAATGTGCCACAAAACCAGTGGGGTTCTAACAAGAGGATGAGACACTTTCAATAATCCATCCCGAATTGCTCTAAGAGGAGAAAGGCCAATTTTCCCTTACACATGAGAAGCAGCAAATAAATTCCTCTGTAGCCAACCAAAGAGATAATGCATAGAGATACTTTCTACAGCAACTCTCACTAGGTACAGCTCCCACTGGATGCTGGCAAAACTGGTCCCAACTGGTATCTATCCACATGAGGACATTTTGACAACTAAAGTCACTCAATTTTAAGAGGTAGTCACATTTTAGACAACAATGATACAGCTCTTTTTTTGTGTTTAATGTGCAATTATGCTAAGTGACAATGAAAATAAAAAATGGGCAAGAAAGCTGTGCCTTCTAATACAATTGGCTCATTCCATTCTAACAGTCTAATCTGAGCCCTTGTATGCTCTCATAATATTACAGAGCATTACAGTAGTCCCCTCTTATCCATGGTTTCACTTTGATATTTCAGCTACCCACAGTCAATCGCAGTCTGAAAATATTAAACAGAAAATTCCAGAAATAAACAATTCAAAAGTTTTAAATTGTGCAATGCTCTTAGTAGCATGATGAAACCTTGTGATTCCTGCTCCATCATGCCCAGGGCTGGAACAGCTCCTTTGTCCAGGGTATCCATGATATAGACACAACCCACTCACATTAGTCACTTAGTAGCCTTTATGTTACCAGATCAACTGTCTCAGTATCTCAGTGCCTGTGTTCAATAAACCCTTATTTTGCTTAATAGCAGCCCCAAAGCTCAAGAGTAATGATGCTGGCAATTCAGATATGCCAAAAAGAATCCATAACATTGTGAAGAAGGAAAAAGTATAGTATATAGAGGGTTCAGTACTACCCTCAGTTTCAGGTACCACTGGGTCTTAAAATATATCCACCATGGATAAGAGAGGACTACTGTATATTAAATGTGTTAATCAGTGCTCAAAACGCCCCTGCTTCATGTCTCAACTCAAATGTCTTAGCGGATTTTAATGCTACAAAGTTTATGACATTTTTTTTTTTAAGATTGGAAAGGTTAGAGCTAGAAGTTCCCCACTCAAAACAAAAAACTATTGCCAATTTTAAAAAATGCTTCAGATAGAATCATTCATTCAATAAACGCATGTGCCAGACATCATTGTACGTGAGAACAAAACAGACAAAACTCTGTGGATATGGCTTTCCTTGTACTTGTTGTTAATGTTAGGTGTTAATGGTCACTCCAGGGCGACTGCACTTCTCTTCCCACTGCCTGCTAAACACCTGTGAGATATCTGCACTTCTTACTCCCTCACTTTCTTCAAATATGGTCAAACATCATTTTCTCACCTTCTCAGTAGGGCGTATCCTGACCACTCTATCCAAAACTGACACCATCACTTCTCATAAGTACTTCTTGCCCTCTCTTTAGTATTTCTCCTCAGGCATGTACTACAGTCTAGGAGATGATACATCTTACTTTTTTGATGTTGCTAGCTATCTCTCCTTACATAACACAACCATAATGAGGAGTGTTTATTCATTGTTAAATCTTCAGCAGCCAGAAAAAAATCAGTAACAATTAATGCTCCTGGCACTCAGGTTGTGGCCCCCAAGCATTATTTCTAAGAGAAACTGGGGTGGTATGCAGGCCAGGGGAGCAAGGTGGTTCTTAGAGATGCTGGTTCCAGACCTAGGGCAGGAACTGTATGAGATGAATCTGGAAGATCTTGGCATACCACAGAACAAGAAAACTACTACAAATTATCATGGTCATGTCAAAAGTTCTGAGAAAGCAGTATGAATAGGTCCTCACTGGCCAAAGTGGGGTAACTTGACAATCAATAAGAAAATAACTGCAATGGATTGTCCAAATGTTTTAATCCATTACTTCATAATGATAAAAAACAAAAAGCAAGCAAGCAAAAATAAGAAAAGCTGGAAATGCTAGGAAATGAACTGGGAAATAAATGGTTTCTTCTATGAACTTCCTCTTACAGTGATCACATACCTGATGAACAGTCACATCTCTGAACAGAAGTATTCCTGATACATTAAGAAGGTACCTTTAATGAATTAATGAACCTGGGCACTGATCAATGATTGCTAACATAAAAAAAAAGAGAGAGAGAGAGAGAAAGAGAAATCAGGCATTATGTGCCTCCCAACTCAAGTATATATACCATTATCCATGAAATAACTTGCACAAACAATATTAGGCACTATTCTGATCAAACCTCAGAGCTAGCTATCACTTTACTGGAAATACAAGGGGGCAAAGAGCCAGGTTATGCAACAACATGGGCTATAACCAAAATTCAGAGTAAGACAAACTGTAAGGCAATGAGGCAGCTTCTCTAACAAAAAATTAGAAGGAGGAAAAATCAGAGACGGAAGAGAACCTAAAATGAAGAGAGATTTAGGAGACATCAACAATTGCAATTTAGGGTCCTTACTGGAAACCCAGTTCAAATAAATAAACTTTAATTTATACAATGGTCTGAAAATGTGAATACTAATCTGACGTGAAGGAATTATGTTAATTTTCAGGTGTGAAATAGTATTAGCAGTTATAATGAGAATAGCTGTACAATATGTTTTAAAAGAGTCTCTTTTAGAGATACACATTGAAACAGATGATATGATGCTTGAGATTTGTTCTAAAATAATGAAGCAGAGGAGGTTATAAATGAAATGAGACTGACTATGAACTGACAATTGTTGAATATGGATCATGGGCACACAGGAGTTTGTAGTATATGCTTGAAATTTTGCATATTAAAAAGTTTAAAACGTAATTTTAAAAGTATTTTTAGGGTCATACAAGAGAAATTACATGAGACAATATTTAAATGTGTATAAAAAACAAATTGGAGATGACAGCATTGAAGTTCCATCCTGCCACATGTGTTCCAAGAAGGAGTCAAAGAAGTGTTGGTTTGGGTTTTGGCAAGTCTTGTCCTTTGCCCTTCTGATTTTTGTAGAGCGGAGGCCAGAAGAAGAAGTCTAAATGTAAATGTTGTGGTATGTAACATTCATAAACAGGAAGTGTTGCTAAGAACTTTAGTGGGTGAGGGGCTAAAGGGAGAAACTGAGAGATCAGTTAGGCTGACTAACAAACACTGTTCTGTAAACTCAGGATTTTTTTTTTTTTTAATTCTTTTACTAAGAATGTCTTAGAACTCAGGTAGTAAGAGCAACAAATATATATAGATGAAAAGGATACCAATAAAGGCTGAACAGAGAAGGTGAAAAGAACATGATCATAAATCTCTGCCACCTCCTTTACTGCTCAGAAATATTATCTTGAGGAAAAAGAATTTCCCATTTCAAATGGCTTAACATTTAAAGGGTGTGTGTTGGTATTCTCGGCCAACAATCTGGTGATATTTTTAAAGTACTCCTTGACCCACACCAAAATGTTAGCTGTTTTTTCATTCAAGTTTTGTACTGCAACCTAAACAGTCTGTTCTTTATCAATGCCCACTTTGACAAATTAGTCTGTGCAACACCATTTCCAAGTTATCTTTAGCAGCCAACACAGTTCATAAATCCAAATCATTGTACTGGTTATTAGGATTTCATTTCATGCTCACATTCACAAACATTTAAGCTTTCAACCTTTCCTGTTGGGCATTAATCTTAGCATTAATCAAGGATTAAGTACGCTGAATTTAAACTCAAGGTTAATTACATGCTCAGCCAATATTAGTTTTACATACTGCCAAGGGAGAACAGAAAGAAGCAAAGACCTTTACGTCTGTTGTTTATGAAATATAAGAACTAGATTGACAAGTAAGGCATGAAACTGCTTCTTTTGCTCCTTTGTGAAAGAGTCATAGACACACTCTCATGCATCCAGTTCAAATTGGCATTTGAAGCAACAGCTTGCACACATCCTAAGATCTAGCAATCAATCACTGGGCAATTTGATTATTTCAGAGCAACTCTACTTGCAATGGCAACAGAAGTGCATACAAGAAAAGCATTAGGAATTCTGGAAAGGTATGATGTTTCCTAGGTTCTGTAACAACTGTTTAAAAAGAAAAAAAAGTGTCAGTGTCAAATATATCAATATCATCTATCAACATAATATCAACAGAGATGAAGAAATTCATTCTAAATTTTGTAAAAGCTGACAGCAGTAAAAGGCTCTGCAGATGCTTAAGTTAATATACCTGAAAAATGACATTCAGAGTAATTACTTTATAGGGCCTTGTCTCTGTAATGGGAATAGTTACATGGCTCACAAAAACAGATACAGAAAATAAACTGCCTGATGTTCTGGAAATACAAGGCTGCCTAATGAATCATTTGCTCATTCCTACCACTTGGAATGGCTGACACCTGGTTTTCATGAGTTATGGCAGCAAGAGAGTTTGCTTTTTTTTTTTGGAGGTGTAGGGTATCGAAATTATGGAGTATTAGAAAACTAGCAATGATGGAGTATTAGAAAACTAGCAGTGAAGATCTATTCATTCTATTCATTGAAGTTAGCTAAATTAGAGCCATTTTCCCATCACAAGTGGATTTAACCATACGACTGAATGCAAAGTCAATGGCTACAAGTCAGCTACCTAAGAACAGTTTTCCTTCATCATAAAGGAGACAGCAGGAATGAAAAGTGCAGGACTTTGGGGATAAGCGACTTGACCTCTCTGAGCTATGTATGACTTGGCTCTCCATTACTCTTTAGAGTTGGCAAGAGGTTTAAATAAGATTGTATATAGCTGACCCATAGTATCTGTTGGGGACTGGTTTCAAGACCCCCATGGATATTAAAATCCTCAGATGCTGAAGTCACTTAAATAAAATGGGGTTGTTCTGTATTTGAGGTGTCTGGTACAGTGGAGCATCAATAGTCTTTCATTCTTCTCTTGTCTGCCCCAAAGTCCCACATCTAAAGAAAGGCAACCACTCAGCTTTTATCTCTACCATCTCTAGCACAGTGTCAGACATATAAACAAACAGCTATGGGGGTATTTTAAGAAAAAATATTGATGGCTTCACTTCCTAGGATTTAACCAGAAAAGATCCACAGACTACAAGTTGGTGAGGGTGAAAGTACTAACAGAAGTTTCTAATCCCGTAACTCAGCGGAAGCTGGTGCACTGAGACAACCCTAAGAAAGAAAAATGAAGGAAGAGTACCATCGCTTAAGATGGGTCTGAATCTAAATGCTCCAATTCAACTAGTGACTGACTATACAAGAGACATTTTACTTCATGTCCTTTTGGCATCTGTCAAAGCTCTGATGTTAAACATAGATCAAAACAAGAATTGGCTCTTTCAATAAGGATTAGGAATGGAATAAAAGTCACTGGTGCATGTGTTGATCACATTAACAACTCAAATGAAGATGTCTCTCTCAATCATCTCCCCAGTTGCAAGAGAAACCTAGCAGATGATACAGGAAATAAAAACGCAGGTTTCAGACTTTACTTAAATAACAATAAGTTAAGTTTCAAGACAGCAAGAGAGAATAAAAGCACACAAGTGAACCAACAGCTCCTACAAAGCCACAGATATCGTCCAGGATTTAAAAAATACTAAGAAGGAATTAATTGGTTTTACAAAACATCTCTACTAATCTCACATTAACAATGGTAGGGTGCACTGGGTCCATACGTGCAGCTAATTCCAGTGCAAACACAAGTATCATGTCCAGAAATGACCAATCTAGGGAAAATACTCTCACCACAAATGAATATGTATGTGAAGTAATGGCCATGTTACTTAGCTTGATGTAGCCATTCCACAATGCAGACCCATATCAAAACACCAAGTTGTATACCATGAATACATACAAACTTTGTCAATTTAAAAATAAGCATTAAGGGAAACACAGCTGAATTTCTATATTACCAGAAGTCAAAGGATCTAAAATTGCACTACACTGGTAAATGAGAACCAGAAATTGATTCTAATTCTAAAATGGAACAATGTTCCCACATACAATGTCCAAGGCTAAGTGACATTCCACAACTATTCTCAAAAAGATCACAACATTTAAAACCACAGAAGTGTCAGTTATGCTTATTGTCTTTTATCTGCCAGGTTGTACTCTAAGTACATTCCTATTATTTTATAAAGGAAGAATCCTAGGCACAAAAGGTTAAGTGACCTCATAGAGCTAAGAAAGCAGCAGAAACAGAAACTCACATCAGGTGTAAGAGTCTAAGATAGTATTCCTATTGAAGGGACCATACTGGTTAAATTCTCCTTTAACTCTCACAGGGTACTTATTACAATGCTATGATAACATAGAAAAGCCCAGAGGTTCAAGGTTATATTCAGATTAAAACTTTTAAGAAGAGGTCTAGTTATCTCCACCCATTCTCCTGGTTCAGTTACCTGCATCCTTTCTTCCTGTTGCTTTTACAATGATTAACACATAACATGGTGTCAAGAAAATGTGTTTTCATTAATTGTTGACAATGAATTCAATAAATGCTCACTGAACAGAATTCAGCCGAGCAACAAAAAGACCACCTGATCATCCACATAAGAAGAGGGTGGAATGGGCTAATGAAGCGTATTTCCCATCTCAGGAAGAGAAAACATAGTTGCTGGTTCCAAAATGAAATACTCAGTCTCAGATAGCAAGTGTTATGTGATCCATCATGTCTCTTCATCCCGTATTCCTCTCTACTTCCCTTCCCCAGAACCTCACTTTTCTTTCTCTCAGCTTAGCCATATACTTCACTGGGAGCAGAGGTGAGGTGTGACAAAAGGAGGGAAAGAAGTCACAAATAACTGCAGTCTCTTCCATTTGGATCACTCTCCATGCCTTCCAAGGAGATGGAAGTATGGGAATGTAAAATCCTCTGCCTCAGCAGCATACCCCAACATGCAAAGGCTTAAGAAGGCATGAAATTAGCCCAGCTTGTCAGTCATGGAGCCTGGTCAGACTCTGGCTAAATTCTTTCAAGTAGAAAGGGGAATAAAACTTTTGAAAATTTAACTAAATGAGAAACCTTTTCCTCAGGGCAGGAGAGGTACTTCTAATTGACTTTTCAACTAGAGTGAAGGTTTACGCATGGCCCCAGGCTTTACTCCTCTGGAGAAGGAAATGAGAAGGCAGGCCACAGGCCACCCAAGCCCGAAGCCAGAAACTCAAATAAATGCTACCAAGTCAATTTGCCAGCAGCCTGCTAATGAGGAGCCTCACACACCCAACTCTCAGAGCTGTTCATTTCCAAGAGGTATTTTAACTATCATTAGCTCTGGGGTTTTCACGATGGCAATGGAACAACCTTGTCCCCCTTCCCCCAAAAAATCATGGAGCCCGGCTGGACACCCCAAAAAGTGTAACTTGAATGCACCCAGGCAAAAGAAGTAATAGTCTGAGAGAGCGGCAAACCCCACAGAATCAGGGCCACATGCCCTATTAGCAATACTGTTTGGCCTCCATCCCCATCACCCTATGGCAAAGAAAAGAGAGGCATCTGAATCCCACAAAAGGAAAACTATGACAAGAATATTTTATTTAGCTTCAAAAATGAAGGTATTCTCCTTCCCGCATGGCATCACCAGCTGTTATTATTGGTCAAATAACAACAGCAACAGCAAACAAAAACAGGGGACAGAATAAAAAGAAAGGGCAGCAGAGGGTCTGTGGAGGCATGACCTCGGAATTGGCCAGAACCTGTTTCACAAGACCCCAAAGCTGCCTACACTGCTCCAACCCCTTCCTCCCCCAGTCCATAAAGGGGAAGCCAGCCGGTTTTGATTCCCAAGAGGTTCTAGGTCAAATGGATATCCTTAAAGTCTGTAAAAAATTCAAGTGGCCCATAAAGTCCTCTGCAACCGTTAAAAAAAAAATACAAAAGCTGCTATTTAAATTCAAGGGTACAAATGAAAATGAGGCTCAGATTTAGGGGAAAAAATGAAGGTAAACGTAACTAACTTTTAGTTACTTCCCTCCCAGACCTAGCCTTATGCATCTCTTCGCTCTGGCTGTTTCTGAGTTGTTTCTGTCATAATAAACCAGTAAATGCTTCCTGGGCTTTAAAAGGAGGAGAAGGACATAGACTCTGCTGTTCAGATCCACACAATGATCCCTACTACAAGCAGTGACTCAAACGCTGAATCTGAATAGGGTGGCCTTGGTGACTGAGATGGCAACCTCTCTAAAGATCTGGAGCCTGCTCTCAGCCCTGCTTTGATCCTATGCAGGCTGCTTGTACACAGGAAGAACATCTACTGGAGGGAATTCATAAAACATCACTACCCACATCCAAGAGTACAGATGTGATGTCCTCACGAGAGAAAAAGAAGTGCTCTAAAAGATAAGAGCTCTCACACGTTCATCTAAATCTCGGTACCAAACTGAGCATATATGTGCTAATGACAACTGGAATGACTGCTATAGACATGCATATGTATGGGCCCAGAATGCCCCCAATGTACTCAAGTGTCGCTGGGAGAATTCCAAAAATAGCTACACAGAGAGCAGGAGCTTCAGCTACACTGAATTCCACCACAGCATGGATGAGTATGTTGATGGCACAGAGGACCTGAAGATAAAAAGCCTATCAGCAACCAGAAGGTCTACCCACATTCCCAGGTTTTGGTAGAGTATTCCATACTTCCCAAGTGGTAGCCCCTGCCTATGTCCATTGTCCTGCCACTCCCACTGTGCAACTGATACCATAACTTTCCCTATGTTGTTTCTCTGCCTTGAATACACTTTTGTCTTTCATTTACCTAACTTACTTCTAACATTTTTTTTCCTCAAGATTCAGCTCATATGTCATCTCTTCTTGACAAACCCAGGAGATTTCCTGATATTGACTCTCTTTATACCTACCCAAGCTGAATGATCCTCCTGTCTCTAAATAATTTGTATTATTCAAAAAACAAAACCAGAAAACAAGTGTAGGTGAGAATATGAAGACACTAAAACCCTTGTGCACTGTTGGTATAAAATGGGGCAGCTGCTGTACAAAACAGTATGGCAGTTCCCCCCAAAATTAAAAATACAGTTACCATATGATCCATCAATTTCACTTCTGGGTATATTTCCAAAACAACTGAAAGCATGGTCTTAATGGGGAGTTACTGTTTAATGAGTCTAGAGGTTCAGTTTTGCAAGATAAAAGGAATCCTGGAGATGGACAGTGGTGATGGTTGCACAATAATGTGAATATACTTAATGCCACTGAAATATACATTTGAAAATGGTTAAGATGGCAAATCTCATGTCTATTTTACTACAATTTAAAGAAAAACTAGAAAAAAAGGAAATAGCTAACTAACTCTGCTTATTTTTCCCTCAAGGGTGGAAAAAAAAACATCCTTCCTGGGGAGGTAGGGAGAGTAATGAAGAACCATAGGTCCTCCATATAAAAATACCACATGTTTTTAAGCTTTTCAAATTTCAGACTCAGCTACAGAACAGTCCAACCAGTCACATCTACCCAGGAGCCACAGAAAGCTACTCACCTCACTGAGGTAAATAAAAAAAGAGCAGGTGGATCCATCCACTCCATAGTCTGCGTAGCAGGGATCTGAACGCCACATGTCTTTCATCCACTGAAACAAGAAGAACATCTCTGAGCAGCCCATTCACAGGCCCTCCACATCTGCTGACAGGGAAGGAGAGGATAGAGTGCTGAAGAAGGAGTGAATGGCTCAAGCTGTGGCCTAAAGAACTGAGTGATGGAGTCACTGAGCTGAGGTCAAGATAGCCAGATGCACAGCTCACCTCCTCGGGCGATTAACAGGAAGACACTGGCTTACGTTAGGCCTCAGGAGAAGTGCTTAGAGTGGAGAGTAAGGTCGTGGTACAGCAGGCAATAAAGCCCAGGAGAGGCGGTGGCTTAAGGATTTTTATCAAGATCAAGTGCCTAATGGGACTCTGATATCTACACCCCCTCCAGGAACTCCAGTTCCAACAGCCCACAGCACGGTAGCTGAAATACGGTGTGTGAAGGAGGGCATGCACGAGCGTTGACAGATGGCCCACATGGATACCACCCAAATGTTTCTGGGGCTGGTCCCACTGTCCTAACTACATCCCTGAATGGACACTGTTCTCTGAAAACTACCGAGCAGGGAGTGGTCTCCCCAGGGGCAGGCCATACAAATAGGATTTCTGAAAAAAAAAAAAAAAAGCAGCCAAGTAAAAGAGCAGCCAAGTGTCTCTGGGTACTCAACCACAAATACAAATGTGACACTTAAACCACAATCTGGAGGCTTCAGAGCAGGAGCCTGGGGACTGAGAGGGTGGGGAGTTGGGCATTAAATAATGGCAGTTCCTTGTCATTGGTCCTAGAAGGATCACTTGCTGGAGGCTGGGAAACAGAGAGGGGAAATCAGCTTCAAAGACTCAGGAGGTGCCTGAAATGGCCCAGGCTCTTTCATGCTGACCAGTGAGAGCCACTGTTGACCAACCCCACATGGTTGACACAAGCAGAGCAGGGTTGTCATAGCCACAGCCAAAGCTGGCAGAATGGAGGCATCCCATAAATGATACATGTCAAGGGCTCACTCACCCATTTGTGTCACTGAGGAGGAAAAGGAAGGGAAGGGAAAAAGAAGGGGTGTTTGTGCAGATTGGGGATGATGAAAATGACCCTGTTCGCCTCTGCCTTACCTTGATCTTTCCCTCACAGTGGGGGTAGCCGTCCATAGGAGGCAATACACATTTTTCTTGAGCTCCGTTAATGATATCTGTGAAGAATGAAAAACAACAAAGGATACAATGAGATCTATAAAACACAAGCCTAACATTCTTGTAAGCCAAGAGGTAGGGAGAGAAACCAAAAAAGAAAGGTCTCTGTTGGCAGCCATGCTCTGACACACGGAGCCCCTCCAGCTCCAATACATCTGACTGGTCCACAGTGATGACTGACCTGAGGACAGCCCACCTACAGGCTGGCCAGAGACCTATGACAACATGTGTGGCCCGGCTTAAAAAAGTGAGCCAGGCCAACCAGAGCGCTTGCTTAGAAATCTGCAATAGGGAAACTAAGAAACCAAACAAGTAGGGAGCAGGAAATAAAGCCATGTGATTAGAAGGGTCCTCCAGCACTGGTAGGGACATTCTAGGCTATGTGGGCAAGCTGGGGCCATGAACAGACCTCGTGAAGTCAAATGCACAAGCTGAGAAAGCCAACAGGCCAGAGAGATGTCAATAGAGCTGGTGCACACAGAGCCATAAGGCGTACCTGCACCATCCTAAGGAACTCCTGCCCTGCATCCATGGGATACAGCTTCTTACAGACCCAGTCCTTAGATTTCCATGAAGGTCTCCTTATTGTTTTAAATATTTCCTCACAATAAACTCCTTTTATATTAGCTAGCTTGAATGGGTTCCTATTCCTTGTAACTGTAGGGTCAAAACGAAAAGAAATGCCTTTGAGAAGCTAAGGGTCATTTCTTTCTGATAGAAACATTCAATATACTCCTCCTAGCTATTTAAAACCATGTATTATTGTGAACTAGAGTCATCCTACAGTGCTATAGAACACCAGAGCTTATTCCCCCTGCCTAGCTATAAAGAAATGAGAAATGTTTGAGATTATGAATATGCTAATTATCCTGATCTGATCACTATACATTTTATGTATCACAACACCATATCACTCAGTACCCTATAAATATGTGTAATTATGCCAATTTAAAAAAAAGTAAATGAAGCTTACAGTCTAATGGTGGAGAACATACAAATAAATGAACAACGAACAATGGAACAATAGTATAACAGGCATTATGGCAGGGCTGTGCAAGGCAAGATATCCAACCTACTCTCCAAAACTCCAAGAAGGCCTCCTGCATCCAGTGACATCTTAGCCGAGATGTGAAGACAAAGTAGGAGTGAGCCAGCCAAAGGGACAATCTAACGATGCCGTTCAAGGAACTGAGGTGGTCTCAAACAGAAGGAAGTGTGAGGTACTCAGGCCAGACAGGAGATGCAACAGGAAAGGCTTCAAATGCCACAATAAGTACCCTGATCTTTACCCTAAGAACATGGTGGAATAATGTTATGGAGGGGAAGATTATGATCACACTGTTATGTAGGAATGACCATTTTAGTCGGAAAACAGGACAACCCTCAACCTATATGCTTCTCTTTTCAGACCTACTATATTTTCCAGAAATGTCTGGAAAATATCATTACTTACTGATGATAGTTTTCTAAAGAAAGCATTAAACAGAAATTAGATTCCAAACTGCAATATTATTTCACAGGGGTATTGAAATGATAACTCAGTGGCTGCTGGGACTGAGACAGAAGTTAGTGCTAAGGAGGATTTTACCTGCCCCTTGAAAACCAGTTATTTTGACAGTCTGTCACCAAAATTCTTGACCTCTTGATTCAAGAATTTCAACAAGCCCTCTACCTGCTAAGAATAACTAGAGCATAAAAATAAATACCCTCTTTCTCATGGGTCTCTTAGTAGTTAAAATGGAGGTTACTTGGCTTGTCAGAGCCCCTGTTGCATGATCTGTAAAATGGGAATGACTCTGCCTCTATTTCATCCAGCTCTTACTAAGTCAACACCCATCAAGAGGCTGGCCTGGCACACCCAATGGCAGATACCACGGACCACAGCAGGTGCTTAAAAGTTGGCATTTGCTATATAATTCCACACAACTTTCACTTGCTATATCTGGGAAAGCAGCATTTCAAATGCACAGACCCTTCTGGAAAAGCATTCTGTGTTTTTGAAATAGATGCAGACTTGAGGTAGGGCTCTCCTTCTAGCTGCCAGCTCCAGAAGCCCTAACAAATGGAATGCCTCACCAAAGAACAGTATTTTGCAATGACCATTATTCCTATCACTATTTTTAATTCTGATTTTGCTTGCCAATGCTTACTTGGCACGATGGGGGGTTTTGGCCAAGCAAATGAACAGCAGCACAGGTTCCATGAAATTAGGCATAGTCTATGAGAGTCTGGGGTTGGTAATCAGACATTTTAGGGAGTACTTGGCGGGGAAATGCCACCCCCTTTATACCACAGATACTACTCTACTCCTGGAATATTCACTGCCAACTAGAGGCTACCGACATGGTGGTGTGGTAGGGTGGGGTGAAGCAGGCTCATTGAATGAGAAAATAAACTAACAGGTCCATGAAGGCCTGCAAGCAAAGCCCCAGTGCTGACAGTGTGGGTCCATTCATTAAAAATTTCAAGGAATAAAGTTAAGGGTCAGCAAACTTTTTTGTAAAGAACCAGGGAGTAAATATTTAAGGCTCTGTGAGCCACAAGGTCCCTGTCTCAACTACTCAACTCTGCTGTTGTCATGAAAAGGCAGCCACAGATAACAGCTGAACGAATGGATGGGCTGTGTTCCAATAAAATGTTATTTACAGAATCAGGCACAGACCCCCGTGTTGCTATGCTAGGAGATTCCCAAAACAAGGCCCCTTGTTTCTGCCAAAGCCTGCTGGACTGACTTCTTTCAAGGCTCTCTGCAGGCCTTCCTCTTCCTGGAATGTCCTTCTCCTCAGTCCTTCCAGGCCACCACTCTTCCTCTGCCCAGTTAAAGCCCTTCCGCTTTCTTCAGCTAAAGCAACAGTCCTTAATTCTTCCTTCCCAAGCCTAGTCAGGATTTTGTTAGGAATCCTGTCCTCCTCTCGGCTTCCCTGGCCTCCTGCTCATGTCTCTCCTACCGCAGCGAGTCATCACGTTATTCCTTTATGGCAGTCCATCTCCCCTCCCAGCACATGAGGAACCTATAGGAAGGTTATGTCTTCCTGCAGGATCTCCAGACACTGTGCCATCTGACTGAATAAACACAGGCATGTTCCCCTCTGCCCAAACGGCCTGACTCCTGGGCTCAGGGAGAACTAGACTGAGCAGAGACTCCCACCAGGCCAGGGCTTTTCCTTTTCCTCAAACTGGCGGTTTGTCAGCTAATTCGACAGTCTCCTCTGCAACAACATGTTCTTATACACGAATTTTCCCTCCTTTATTTAGTTACACAGTGATGGGTCTGAATAGATAAGGGGCTTCCAGAGGCACTGGCTTAAGAGTGCTCAAAGTTCTCAGGTAGAGGGAATCTGTGACTGGGAGAAACCGCGAGTCCCAGCCTTCCCAGCGTGGGGCAGAACTACACCCAAACCTGACCAGGAATAACCTGACCAAGACCTTCCATCACACCACAGCTCATAAGGACTTTCAGCTCGTTTTCAGAGGATGGCTTCTCATTTTGTTTCTATCAAATGACCAAAATTCTATAAACATTTTTATTAGTTTGTGTCCATGGAGGACCTTCCTACCTGTGGAAATGTCTCTCATCTAAGTTTGGTTAAGAAACAAAACTTTGAGCCAAAAAAGGTTAAAGTTACTGCTTTCCAGAGGAAACTGAGCTTACTATACACAAGCTCTCTTCAAAAGAGGGAGGTGGGTACTATGCTTACAGCCTGGGTGACGGTATCCATGGGACCTCAAGCCTCAGCATCACATAGTTTACTCATGGAACAAACTTTCATTATAAAGAGTCCACGTCATACAAGTTGAATTAAGATAAAAAGCGAGGGCATAAAAAGAAAAAAGGAGAAAGATCCTGCCAAGACACGTAACTTGAATGCTCTGCCTGCTGTTTATCCCAAGCTTTCCCCATGCCAGTTTTTTTAAATGTTGAAACGGCAAGGGAAAATAAAAATTTTAAGTGTAAGCAATGAAGCTCAGCTCTGTTTAGGATTTGGTTTAATCCGTTACCCTTACACCAGCCCAGGTTGCAACATCTTTCCCCTAAAACTTCACCTCTGTATGATCCTATGGCATTGGCAACCAGGTATCTACACAGAAGGCAGATTACGCAGGTGTAAAAATTCTGTTGCTTTATCAGTCACTTGTGCCCATACAATGTAGTGGGTGTTTGAATATGGGTTTAATCTAAGTGAACAAACACTTTCCTGCCATCAAAAATGCTTAAGATTCAGGAGGAACATACACACTGCAGGAGCAGAAGCAGCAACGAGATGTCACAAATACACGCAGCGGGGGTGTTCCTGTGAGGCGTGGAGCCAGATTCTCCCTGACAGTCCCAACAGACACACACATATTGAGAGAGTGTACAGAGGGAAACAATGGCATTTCACATACATATTAAGAAGCGAAAGGGACAAAGAAATATGAAACCAGACAGATATGTATGTGTGTGTGTGTGTGTGTGTGTGTGTGTATTTCTTGCTGTCTGTGGCCTCAGAGCAAGGAAGGAAAAAGGGGAGAGTCAGGGCAGGAGAAGCTGGTACGGCGGTCTCAAAGGAACGGTGAGAATAGAAATAGCATAATACAGGACAGGAAAAGAAATGGATGGAGGATAACTTGCCTTGATACATCACATACATTATCCCGTTTTAGAAAAAAGGAAGATGGTTACCTCATCTGACAGTCTGAAAAGTAAAGCCTTTAAAATCCTCAGCACTGACCTCCTAATTCAGCCCACCTTCACTGGGCATCTGCTGCCTGCCACGTGCTGAAATGCCAACACTGCATCCTGGTAAGACTCAGCCCTGCCTTCTGGGGGCTGGCACACGTGGGAGGAAGGGAAACCACACACAACAGTGAATGAGGTACCCAGCAACGAAGCCTCCTCTACCCGTCGGTACTCCCAGGATATATGTCCAGAACACTGGAGACCCCATCTTGTTTAATAACGGAAGGAACAAATGCAATGAAGAAATGGAGTGCCCAAGTTCCAGAGAACTGAAGAGGAAAGAAAGTGCCACAGATAAAAAGCAGTGGGAGAGCCTTACTCGGAGTCACTGACCCAAGAAGTCCGAGTTCTGGACTGCACATGCCACACAGCTGAGGAAAACAGCAGGAAGCTGCAGCAGTGGGAGAAAAGTCATTCCTGATGCTGGGAGAAGGGACATGGCCTAGCCCCCATGTGAATTACTGACAGTCACATCTTACTGGTATTCAAAAAAGAGAGGTTTATGGTTGTATGAGAGATTTTTTTGTTTTGTTTTGTTTTTTTGTTTTGAGACAAAGTCTGGCTCTGTCACCCAGGTTGGAGTGCAGTGGCACAATCTCAGCCTCCCAGGTTCAAGTGATTCTCCTGCATCAGCCTCCCAAGTAGCTGGAACTACAGGTGTGTGCCATTGTGACCGGTTAGTTTTTGCATTTTTAGTAGAAATGTGGTTTTGCCATGTTGGCCAGGCTGGTCTCAAACTCCTGGCCTCAATCGATCCATCTGCCTCAGCCTCCCAAAGTGCTGGGATTACAGGCATAAGCCACTGCACCCGGCCTGGAGATAATCTTAATAAATCATTTGTTAACTGTCCCACTGCTTGTATAAATCAGATGCTAGGTGCCTTGGGTGTCACACAAGGCTACTTGCATCTTCTAATTGCCTAGGATCAATATTTATATGTATATAAAGATGCTATCGTCCATTTTTTTTTTAAGTATCACCAACTATCAACTACGCGGCATCATAAAACATTCACTTACTACAAACTTAAGGTTTTTAATAACCACTCCTCACTGCTGAACAAAGGAAATGTGGAAATATGGCTATAAAAAGAATCTCAAAAACAAAGAGGTTGGAAGTCAGGGGTTAATCTCACTTCTGCCAATGCTTAAAGGTGGTACCATGTGTAAGGATCTCAACTGTCTGTTCCTGGGCGAGGATGATAAAGTGAGGAAGTGGAATGGAGGAGAGTGGATGCCAGAGAGAGAGACAGACAGGAGTTTGCATGCAAGCTCACACAGAAGACAGTTCTTTCAGAGCAATGGCTGACCATACTAGGAAGTGAGCCCTTATTAAGGCTCACTTTTCCATACACTAATTCTATATAGCAAAGACGACAGGTGTTGTTTGAGATGACACTTCTTTTTAACAACCTGTAGAACATAGGTCCATTAACTTTTTATCTAGTTCTGGACAGGCATCTGATAGATTAAGGGCATCTAAATCCATTGCCATTGCCATTTTAAAGGTTAAAAAAAGGAAAGAAAAAAACAGAAGAGAAAGTAGGTTTATAAAAATTCTCAGAAACCTCAAAGAACATGAGTATCTGTTGACCCCAGGAAGTTACAGGCAACTGATTCAATCTCCTTACCCACTTGTTTTGCTGACCCTAAGATAATCAACTTCACAAGCAAGGGCTCCATTCAGTGCAATGACACTCTAAACATATTTTCTCTCAAAAGATGAAGGTCTCCAGCAATTCTATTTTGTGTCAGACAAGGTAGCATTTCTCTTGGCACACCTGATATGAACATGTGGCCATGCTTATCACATGGCCTCTGCAAAGTGCAGCCAAATGAGCGTGCCACTGGCCTGGCTGCTCAGCCATGGCTGGGAACCGACTCAATCTTCACAATAGGCTTGGAGACACAGCTCTTGCCAGCACCTCCATCAGCTGGCTTGGCCTCAGGAGTGGATGGCAATAAATCAGATTGAAACCAGCCATGATGGAATATAGTCTCCCATTGAAAATGACCTCACCAGTCACTTAGCTTGGCAAATATTCATTTAGGAATGCTTTACTTTTGCGCCATAAAAAAAGTAATTTGATTTCTGTAACTGAGTTATGTACATGAATTCCAGGACCAGGGCTCCACAGCAATAGGAAGTTCCCTCCCCAACAAAGCAATTGAGAAGTCAAGACATGGGAAACACACAAGACTCACTCATGGACCCCCAGAGGTATATACTGGGATCTTTGAAAATACTTGTTTGTACATAATTTTTGTTTTGTTTTTTAATCTAAGTTGAAAATAGAATTATCATTGCACAAAATAATTTTAGAGCTGCAAGGGATTTCTGAAACTACACCATTCAACCCTCTACTTTTCCTGATTCATAACACTAAGGCCTAGCGAGATGAAGTGCCTTCCTCATTCATGGATTAAACAAAATCCACTAGCACCTTCCATATGCAAAGCACTCTGCATGTTCAATGAGGCGTTTGCCTTCTGAGTCAAGATTATTTCCACAACACTGTTGAAATGCACATCATCATCTTCATGTTCTGCATGGGAAATTTCAAGAGTGAACACAATTAACAAATTCTTATTCCCTCTTGAAGAAGCACCTCCAAGGGCCTCATGGACTTGCTGTATAAAAACCAGGAGCTACAGTACTGCCCATCTACAAATACTATGGACATAATGGAACTCAACAAGAAAATCAAATTCAATGTATATATATGGGTTCTCTATGTATAGCTTTTAAAGAATAGAACTAATGTATAAAAAGAATAAAGTTGTGATGACTATGAAAACACACTGCCAAGGTAATGTCATAAAATTTCAAATCACAATTCAGCCAAGTAACTCCAGATTCTTCATACCTCTTTTTGTCACACCCTCTGTCGTTTATTTAATTTATTTTATGGCAGGATTGTCTAATTAAGCTGTTAAGCCAGCATTAAGATTTTTCCTTTTTTTGGTAAATTAGTATTAAAAAGTGGACCTAGGACTGAGATTCTCAGTATGAAAAACAGTTATATAAGAATGCCATACATACACACAGCCACAACATCATATATACACCAACCCTCCATTCTGATAAGCCCCACGGTGCTGCTACTAGAAATGGTCAGCCAGGGAAAAGGTTATCCACACACCCAGGAGAACACACATGATAGGAAGAACACAGCTGGGGTTAAATAATTGCTACTGACAAAAGTGGGCAGAGCTTATCATCATTAGTCATCAGGGAAATGGAAATCAAGAGCACAATGAGGTATGACTTCACATCAACTAAAATAGTTATAATAAAAATTCAGACAATAACAAGTGTTGACAAGGATGTAAAGAAAGTAGAACTCTCAATTAGTAGAAATATAAAATAGTGTAGCTGCTTTGCAAAACAATCTAGCAGTCCTTAAAAAGTTAGACTTATCATCCGAGTCAACAATTCTACTCCTTGGTTTACACTATGAAAGAATAAAAACATAACTACACAAAAATCTGTATGTAAACATTCATAATAGCCTTATTCATAACAGCCAAAATTTGGAAACAATACAAACACCCATCATCCAATTAACAGACCAAATATGGTATATCCATAAAATGGAATATTATTCAGCCATTAAAAGGAATGAGGTGCTAATCCATGCTTCATAAATGAACCTTGAAAACATTATGCTAGATGAAAGCAACCAGTCACACAGGCCACATATGAGATTCCATTTACATGAAATGTTCAGAACCTACAGGCAAATCTAGAGAGAGAGAGTGAATTTGTGGTTGTTTAGCGTTGAGGAAAGGGAGGAGAGGTGATATGGTGTTTCTTTTTGAGGTGATGAAAATATTCTAACACTGACTATTGTGGTGGTTGCGCAACTGAATATACTAAAAGCCACGTTGAACTAATTATTTTGACTTTTTGTAGAGATGAGGTCTTGCTATGTTGCCCAGGCTGGTCTCAAACTCTTGAGCTCAAGCCACCCTCCCATCTCAGCCTTCCAAAGTGCTGGGATTACAGGCATGAGCCACCACACTCGGCCCTAAAAGCCTTAAATCAAACACTTTAAATATGTGAAATGTGTGGTATGTAAATTATCTCAATAAAGCTGTTACAAAAACCAGAAAAATTCTGACATTGACTCATTCAACAAATACTGCACCTAAATTAGAGCATTTGTCATGATTTCAGTAACTTCCTGAGAAGCAAAGAGAAACACAAAACATTATCCACCTTGAGGGAGCCTTAAATATGCTTAGAACCCAAAACTTGCTCACCACAAAAGGCAATTAACAGCCCAATGCCATATACACTTCCCATGGGCTAGTAGATAGGACATGCGATGAGCCAGCAAAATGGGAAGAATGTGGAGCCCTGAATGTCAGTGCAGAGAAGAGCCATTCTATTGGTCTGGACTGCTCCCTACTGGATTATCATGTGACAGAGAAACCACCCTCCGTCTCATTTCAACCCTGAATTTTTGGGTCTCTTTGTTGCAGCAACTTAGTTTAAACCTTAAGTAATCACTGGAAAAACGAGATTTGAGTTGAGCTCTAAAGTAGAAGTAGACAGGAGAGAAAAGGGAAGATGAGTACACTGAAGAACAGCAGTAATAATGATGGTAGCCAACAGACTGAGCATCTACTAGGAACACCACTGTATCTATCTTACGTACACCAATAACTCGATTGAGCCTCACAATAATAAGTACTATTATCCTTCATTCTACTGCAGAAGACACTGAGGCCCAGGCGGATTAAGTAACTTGGCCAAGGTCACAAGTTAGCTATTCCTAGCCCTATCTGCACATTTAAAAATTACTTGGGGACCTTTTAAGAATGTGCCTCACCCTCCACGCATTCTTATTTGAGTGGTCCCCAGGCAGTGGTTCTGCTACCCCCTTTTTTAATGCTCTCCCAACCTCAGGTGATTCTAAAAGGCAGCCACAGCCGGGAATCAATAGAATAAAAGGCGAAATAACACTGAGGAAAATGAATGGCCAGAGATGGAAAATGGATTTTATGTTATGTTTCAACAATTAGAGTGTTTTACCAGGACAGCAAATCTACCCACAGTGGGCAGGCATAACCAATCAATCATCTCTGTCAGAGGGCACAGGAGAGCAGAGGGGGACAATTTGGTTAAAGCAGGGGACTCAGGGTAGGGTAGTAAGAAATACGGTTGGAAAGGTACACTGACACGGCCTGCCACAGAATCATGAATTCCAGCCTCAGAATATAATTTATCACTGTTATCACAGCAGGAAACGGGAAGGCCACTGAAAACACTTGCGGAGTTTCAGTACAATGGCCAGGGGAAGTAACTAATGGTCTTTGAGTGGAGAAACATTTTGAAAAAAGGTGAAATCCAGAGGAAAAGGGGAATGAAAGTCACATTTTGTGGATAAAAAGGTGACCAGGTGTAATTTAAAAGATACTACTGTATAAAATCTTTACAGTTGAATAGAGTTTATATCTAACATTGTAAATGTCCCCGGAGTTGAAAACTGTCTTTCATTAGTAAGGAAGTCAGGGGTATTTTTCTGACACAAGGTCTTCAAAACAAATTAAGAATGCTCAACCCCCCTTCTTTGATTAACAGCAGCTTCTAATGCTTTTCTTAAATAGTCTCTTTAACATCCATTTTCATTAAATTAATGAAAATTAATTAAATATATTCCAAAATGCTGTCATCCCATCGGCCTCTAAAGTTACAAAGCTGTAAAAATCTGGGTTCTCTAAATCTCCAAACAGTAGATCAACCCTCTCATAAGACACTATCTGGCCACCATGCAAGATGCCTCCTCATTAGGAAGAGGGCTGCTCCTGGAACTGACACTGAAATGTGTCAGCAGAGTAGCACCCGCATGTCCCGGTCTTTTAAAGTCCTTGACCACACTGAACCTCAGCAACGAAAAAGGTAGAAAATGTCATGACTATGCCCTGGAAAAGGCAGGGCTTTGTCTTGTAAGAGATCTCAGCTGGGATTATCTCTCTGCCTTTTATTAATCACATAAGCTGAGCAGGTTACTTAACCTTCAGGAGTTTCTTCACTCAAAAAATAGTCAGCAAAGCCTTCTAACATCTGAGTCACCCTGGCTCCAGGTACTGTACCTGGCACTCATTTATAGCCTCATTCACCCTCAGGACAAATTTCCAAAGTAAAATATGGGATTTTGAAAAAAGATAAAGCCATGAGGAGAGACTGCCTGCACCACACTGAAACATCGCACACTAGCTCTCATTAGATCATTTAATCTATTTGTACAATATACTTGTCCTATTATATATTCTCTGTGACTGTCTTGTCCATCCCTAATTAATTTTGTCACAATGCTTCGTGGGGTATGAGGTACAGTCAATGACAAAAATGCTTTAGATCTATGGAAGGTAAAATTTTAAGTCTTTTTCAATGAATATAATAGCAAAACAGTGTATGCTATATATATTCTAGCAGCTTTGAGATTGGAAGACAAAACTGAGTTTGTAATATGGTTTGGATAATTAGAGTGCTTTTTAATGCAAAACTCTGCATGTATTCATTTCTATGTAAATGCCATTTTCTGTAAGTTTATATTTAATTTTTGCTATCATTTCTTCTGCAACAAAATGTTCCTTAGTATTTTAAGTAATGATGTAAAGGATATGAAATATTCCACATGGGTATCATATATGTACTTAGTTACAACAAATGGGCATAACAGGAAATAAACTGGGAGAATGCTAGTTTTATACATCAAAACAAACAAAAAGTTATACAGATATAGTCCCAGAAAAAAAAATGTTTCTATACATACATCTAAAAGAATAAGATATAATGCTAACATACTGAGACATCCTCAGCTGTCAATTTTGATTTAAGAAAATATACTGAGAAGTAGGTGGGAGACATTAAAAATTCAAGATACTTGCAAAACTGTATTATGTTCTCGAGTTGGGGGCCTAAGGTGATATTTATAACTATTCTTCTTTTCCAGTAAACAAAATAGTGCCAAGCTTTTGCCAAGTCCCCTCTTCTCACATGCAGTTTACTAGAAGAAGGAAAGGGTGTTAGGCAGATAACTTACCTTAACAGTGACATGCCCTTGCAACACGGAGCACCCATATCTCACTTCAACCGCTCAAAGAGAGGTTTGATTTTTCTTCTAAAACAGGGTTCCATGTTAAGCACAGTTCATAGATTTCTGCCTGTTCTTATCAAACTGTCAAAGGTGTTTTGAGTTTGGATTTTGTTTAAAAGGAAAAGCAAAGCCATACATGTAGTTTATGTGTGTATATTTGTATTTCCTTTTTGCAACTGAAGAAAAGAAACAGGGAATAAATAACAGAGAAGGCTAGTTATATCCTTGGACTATTTTAAGATAGTATAAATTGCCCAAAATAGGTGTGTGCTCTTCATATCACACAATGCCCACTTTCTGAATCACTTGTCACAAGCGTCTTATAGCTGTTGGTTAAAAACGGGGATTCTATCTGGCCAGCCAGACATCTAGAGGCAAGGCAGAAGTGCTTCGACTATTCTCTTAACAGGAGATCAAAATAAATTTTTGTTTTCACCGTCTCACATAAACTGAGGTTTTCATTTTGTTTTGGTTGCTTGGTTGTGGTCTCTTACCTTGCTTTTTAAACAGAAAAATAAATTGCAAGATAATGCAGAATTGAGATGACACCTTGATAGTAAGGTTTTGGTCCTAGAGAAAGTAGAACAGAGAGAATGTATAAAAGAAGCTGAAAGCCAGAATATTTCAAACACCCACAAGCACACCAAATTCTTGGGTACGGTTTGAAGAAAGGCTAAAAGCTATTTAAATTGTAAGTCTCCTGTGACTGATCCAGAGTGATATGAAACCTACAAGCCATTGGCATAAAATATACATGCCAAGCCTGCTAGGTAATGTCCTTGGCTAGGATGCCTCTCAAAAACCAGATTGTGCCAGGCGCAGTAGTGCATGCCTACAGTCCCACTTACTGAGAAGGCTGAGGCAGGAAGATTGCTTGTGCCAGTAGGTTGAGACCAGCCTGGGCAACATAGCAAGACATGTTAAAAAACAAAAAATCAGGCTATCTTACAACTTAATTCCTTAGAACTTCTCCTGGCCTTTAGCAGGTATTCCTTCATGTAGAAAAGAAACATGCTTTGTGTTAAGACCATGTAAATTTGGATACCAATACTCTGCTTGTAAAGTTAAGAGACTAATGTGCATATTCCAGGATGTTACAAGTATTCTTATAATCCTGGAATGCTATTCATCAACTCCACATAAAAGGCCAATGAATATGTGAACGCAGGTTATTCCTAGTAGGAAACACAAAGGTTTTCAATTGCCTGGGAATTTGTTTGTTTCAGGAAGTAGTCTGTTCCCAGATGAATATTTGGCTTTTGAGTTAGCTCGTAGAAGGCACTGATCCTCAGGTGGTGGGATTACTACCTGAAAACCCATTCAACACCCCAGTATCCAGAATAAAGTACAGTCCCTTGCTTACCCTCCAGCCATGGCATCCGGGTAGGAGAGCAAGTGTTAAATACACACTGTCCTTGCCAACCTAGAAATGGTGGTTATTGTATATTGTACCTAACAGAAAAGAGCTAGCATGCATACCAAAACCAGGGGGAAGGCAGCACTGTGGTAACAGATAATTCAGATAGCTTCCCAGCCCAGAGCACACTGCTAAACTACACTACCTGTGTAAGAACCACGTAACAGTTTAACCTAGGATTCTTTAAAAACAAAGCTGAGAAACTATGCATTGGCAATAGCAGAGAAGCTTATATTGGAATAATCTTCCCACAGGTAACACTTACAATATCACAGTGAAGAGTGGGGGAAAGTGAGCAGAAACTAGAAGGAATTTGATCCTTGAATTCTTTCTGGAAACTACACTGAATAAGACTCACATTTATATGGCTGTGCCCCAGAGGGGACTATCAAGTCTCGAAGGTAGCAAACAAAAGGCTACAGTTTCATTGGCTTGAGGTTTCATAGAATGAAGTTTTGGGTAGTAGTGAAAAATTCAGGTAGCATATTCCCAAAAAGAGGGAGCCCAAAGAGGAGAACCCCAAAGTCTATATATAAACTACCTTAAACTTCTTGAGCGACCTAAAACTAAGCATTTGTGAGGGAGGCTCCAATAAAAGTTCAAAGTATTCACAAGACTTCAGCTGCTGCTCAGTGCAGGGCAGCCACAGTTTAAATCCCAAAAAGCCAAAGGGTCAACATTTCAGGCTTTCCAGTGAAACCCCAGAAGGGCCTCACATCAGGCCCAGGACTTCAGATGGTGCAAGACTAGGGAAAAAATGGAAACAGACACCCTAACAAATCATAAAATCAAGTCTTCTTAAGTTCAAGGCAGTAAGTCAGTAATTTAACTGCCTACTAGAAAAAAAATCAGTACTCTTCAGAGGAAGTTTACAGAACCAGACACTCTACAGCATATCCTTGTCATGTCCAATATATAATAAAGAATTACTAAACATGTGGAGAAACAGGAAAATATGAACAAGGCAAGAAAAACAGTCAACAAAAACAAGATGATGCAACTGTTGGAAAACTAACAAATAATTTAAAGCAGCTATTATAAATAAGATTAAAGACAAAGGAGAAACGGTCAGTGAATAAAAGATCAGTAAATTTGAAAAAAAATGGAAATTACTTAATCTGAAAAACAGACATTAAAGATTAAGACAAATAAAACACAGAGTCTCCATGACCTGCAGAGAACATCATGTAGGTGAACCTTTGTGTAAATGGATGCTCAGAGGTAGAAAAGAGAAAATGAAAATATTTGAAGAAATAATGGCTGACAACTTCCCAAATATGGTGAGAAACATTAACTTCAGATCCAGCAACTCAGTGAACCACAAGATAAAGACAATAACATTTATTATAATCAAACTGCTAAAAGCAAATGAGAAAGAGAAAATGCTGGAAGCAGAGAAAAACAAGACACATTACATAAAAGGGAACAAAGATAGCAACGTCACCTGACATCTCGTCAGAAAAAGGAGGCTGGAAAACACACACACACACACACACACACACACACATACACACACACACACACACAGCATTTCTTAAATGCTGAGAGAAAACTTACTGTCAGCTCAGAATTCTACATGTCTTTGAAAAATGCCAGCCCCTCCCAAAGAAAAGCCTTTTTAAGATAAATGAATAAAGATTTCACCCCCAGCAGACCTGTATGGCAAGAAATAATAAAAGAAGCTCTAGGTTGAAAGGGAAAGGACATTAGACGGTAACTTGGAACTACAGAAGGGATTAAGAGAATCAGAAATATTAATATGGGGCTAAATATAAAACACTATAGTGTTTTCCTTCTCTTCATTTCTGTATCAGACAATTGACTGCTAAATATAAAAATCATATTAGGATATAGTGAGATTTAAGGCCTTTATAGACGTAAGATATTGAACAATAATAGTATTAAGGATGGTGAATCAATATGAATTAAACATGAAATGTATAATATTAACTCTAAGTATACTGTAATAAGAAAATATATTCTAATCTCTATAACAAGGGATGGCAAACTAAAGCCCTTAAGCCAAATCTGGCCCACTGCCTGTTTTTGTAAATAAAGTCTTATTGGAATATGCCCAAGCCAATCATTTACATATTGTCCAGGGTTGCTCTTGTAGTACAATGACAGAGTTTAATCACTGCAACAGATCAGAGACCATACAGTTCACAAAGCTAAAATATTTAATATTTGGCTGACATAAAAAGTCTGGCTTTACATAAGAAGTTTGTCAACCCCTACCCTATACAGTTCTTTGGTCTTACTATTTACGAATTTTTTGGTATCTAGGAAGTGGAATAGTGAAGACTTGCATCCCCCCTGTCTCTTTCATTTTGAGACAAAGGGCCCCAGCTTGTGCAGGAATATCCATACTCCAACGCTGGAGGCAAAATCAAGCCAAAACCAAAAGCGAACTGACATGAGTGTTACTTTGTCATTATGAGCTCCAGCTCATACTCATGTGTTCCAACACATCCTTATTCTCTTCCAGTTACAGTTTATCTTCCCTTCCTAGCTGCCCGCCCTGTGGATGTCAACTCCATCATCAGACATAAAGGCAACAGACTTACAGAAAATGTTAAACCAGCTGCCACAGCTGTGTAAGGTCAAACCCCTTTGACAAATCCCTTAATAGACACATGCCTCTCTTGGTGGTTCTGCCTCTCTGATTTAATCCTAATATAGATAGAGAAAAATTAACCAAAAAAAGTTGGTTCTTTAAAAAGATGAATAAAATTTATAAACCACTAGCAAGAGTGATCAAGAAAAAGAAAACATAAATGAGTAATATTAGGAATGAAAGAGGGATATCACTATAATTCCTATAGATGTTAAAAGAGTAATAAAAGAATGTTATGAGTAACTTTATGGCAATAGAATCTACTACTTAGAAAAAAAGATGGACTCATTTGTCTCTAGCAGCATTATTCGTAACAGCTCAAAACTGGAAATGACTCACATGCTCATTATCAGGAAAACAGATCAACTGATTATGGTATGTTCATACAACAAAGTACTGCTCTGCGATTTTTAAAAAAGAATAAACTATTGACATATGCAGCGCCACGGATCAATCTTGAAAACACTATGCTGAGAAAAAGAGGCCAGACTCTGCAAAAATGTTCATACTGTATGATTTCATTTTGATATTGCTCAAGAATAGGCAAAATTAATCTATGGTGATTGAAATCAGAGTAGAGACTGCCTATGGGGGATGCAGACTGAATGGAAGGAGGCATGGGGGAACATTCTGGGGTGATGAATATGTTCCTTATCTTGCCTGTGGTGATTTTATAGATATACACATTTATTAAAACTCATCAAATTGTACACTTAAGATCTGGGCTGTGCAGTGTATGAAAATTAAGCTAAGTTGCTTAAATGTGTGCTTTCTCTGGGACTTAAGCACACAGATGAAGGATAATTTTCCTTTGCTAATCTTTAACAATTAACCCTTTGCCAACCACCTACGCTGGAACTTACTCTACAACAAGCTCACATGCAACCTAAAGCACCTCAAATAACACCTTCAGTGACTTCCAACCTTACGCTTCATTGTGGGCTGACAGTGCTAAGGGGGGTCCATCGCTTTAGTGTGGTTATAAAAGTACATAAAACTAAAATTTAATCTTCATCTTGGAAATTATAATCTTGGACTTAAGTACAAGCTGTTGGTAAAGTGTTCTTCTCCGTCACTGAGTGCATTTAGGTGTCTCCTATTTGGAGTGAACTAGTTAATTGTGTATAATGCTGGGCCCAAAGCTGAAGACAGGTTTAAAAAACAGCCTTTACTCCATTAAGGTTAACTGCACATGTGCAGAAAGAGTCACTAGTACTAGGAAATAATTCACCCTAAGACATTCAACAGAAGGCAGGCTGTGATTTCATTCCTAATCCTGTCTGTAGGCTTTGACAGAAATCACCTGACTTCAATTTTACAATATGCAATCTTGATTTTTCAGCCTATCTGCAGGACCCGGCTCTGTCTTACACAGTAAGTGCCAGTGTAAGTACTGAAAAGAGAACATGGTCTAAATGAGGGAAATCTGAAAGGTAATCAGGAATTTATTATTTTCCAGCATCATGCAGTACTAATAAACCCAAGGGTCAGAGAATGGTTGCTTTTTGCAAAAGTTACACTGAACAACCAACAGTGTAAGGAATTAATCTTCACTTTACTTCTGTTCTGCTCACTAGAACATAGAAATGAATATAACAGCAACCTCTGCAACAGAGCTGCAGATCAAAGAGTAATCACTAATGCTTTCTATAATGATATGACAAAATTTCATGATATGAGCTTACAGGTATTCAGAGAGTTATATACAAGGTGAGTGCAAGTCAACTGGAAAGCCAGGGAGGAATTTCTTAAGCAGCAGCAAGGTTTGTGTGTTCCAGGGAAGATCCAAGGGTGGGTGTTTGCTACAGGAAGAGAGAACTGCAACAAGAGGCCTTTGGACATGGATTATAGGATTAAAGGAAATCAGCTTTGAAATGGGAACTTTTTAAAAATTTTTAAATGGAGTCTGTACACATCCAATCTGAAAAAATTCTTGAGGAATAAAAGAGGGGACAGGGGATAAATATTAGATACTGGGTTTGGCCCTACCACTATGAAATCAGAAGAGAGCATGTAACTACCTTTACCAACACTTGTAGTTCATCTTGCTGAAATAAAAAAGATCCTGATTCAGACACACTGCATTTTAAAAAAACAAAAAAGCTACAAAACCTTAAATACAAATCTCACTTCAATTTATTCAACTTGATGAAGGTTGCAAATAGCATTCCAAATCCTACCTTACCTGCAGGCCTAGCTCAAACTCTCCTCTATCTGTGAAACTTCACAAGAGTACTTCAGCTCGCACAGGTACTTCCAGGGTGCCTGAGAACACCTATAAAATTTTTAGTGTATACTGAACAATCTAAAACTAAAAATCTGGTGTTTGCTTTGACCATCCTCTAATTGGAGTTTGTGTGCAGAAATGCACATACCTACAAAGACTGCAAAGCCAGTGAGACCAACTTCCACAAAGTCAGTGGCCATGTGTCAGTCTGCTTTTGTATGCTCCAGAATAACACTGGCTCACAGAATTGACAGAGATTTTGTGGACTACAGATGGTGATAGTGGTATTGAAGCTTGGAAAGATACAAATTCTAGGGAAGAAAAAATGATGGACAAGTGTTTTTGGGCAAGATGAAAAGTACAATTGGGAAGATCTAGGTAAGAATATTATTCTCAAATGGGACACTAACTTTCACAGGAAAGCAGAAGAATTCTTATCTTCTAAATGTGACTTCTTTCTCCATTCTTCTTTTGCCTTTTTCATTCAGAGGGAAGGTAGAGTCTTAAACTGCTTTCATGCTTCTTGCTTGGAATCGTCTTTCACACAGAACACTTAACCAGCCCCGATCCCAACCCATGGTTCCTACCTACATAAACACACTCAACCATCACCATTATGAACTACCCCTTCTTCAATTCCTATCCTAGACTAAGCTCTCAAGTATACTTCTGATCACATCTAAACAAAAGAGACTCCAGGAGACCACCCAAACCATCTGCAGTACCAAATTTATTGAAAACACCTTCCAACATCTGGAAATTCAAAACTATATTTAGTTGATGCTAAACTATGATAAACAAGGATTTGTAACAACAGAATATGATCCGCATGGTGTCTAACAACAGAATATGATCCGCATGGTGTCTAACAACAGAATATGATCCGCATGGTGTCTAACTGCCCTTATAAACAGCTCCTCTGATTCACCGATCATTCTTAGGAGTGGAAAAAATATCAGTGACATAACCTACTATGAAAAGAAATAGTGTTCTAACTCTACATTTTTTATAAACACCATAATTTTTATTTGATGATAAATAATACAGAGCTAGGCCAGGCATGGTGGCTCATGCTTGTAATCCCAGCATTTTGGGAGGCCGAGGCAGGTAGATCACTTGAGTTCGGGAGTTCAAGACGAGCCTGGCCAACATGGCGAAACATCATCTCTAGTAAAAATACAAAAAAATGAGCCAGGTATGGTGGCATATGCCTGTAATCTCAGCTACTTGGGAGGCTGAGGTAGGAGAGTTGCTTGAACCCAGGAGGTGGAGGTGGCAGTGAGCCAAGAGTGCGCTATTGCACTCCGGCCTGGGAGACAGAGTGAGATCCTGTTTCAAAAATAATAATACAGAGATAATATTTTTCTCTATTATTTATACAAATAATTCAACATTAACCCAAAGAAATACACATCCATACTCTAAAAGAAAATAACTGGTTTTAGAACCTCAATTTAGCTAAACAGAAAACAGAACAAAACTTAAGGACCTAGTAGACTTATTTTTTTAACCTACATTTGTTTTCCTCAATTTTTATCAGGAAAAAAATTGAAACATACACAAGGATACAGAGAATGATATAACAAATCCCTTCTACCCATCACTTTACTTCAACAGTTAACAAATATATTATTGAATAGAAGTGGCAAGAGTGAACAGCCTTGCCATTTTCCTAATCTTAGGAGAAAAAAAAAAAAAACAGTTCTTTTCTAGTAAGTATGATGTTAACCTGTACGTTTTTCCTAGTTTGTTGAGAATTGCTTTCATGAATCAGATTTTCTCAAATGCTTTTCTGCTTATATTAAGGTAACATGATTTCTGACCTTTGTTCTATTATGGAGTATTATATTAATAGATTTCTGAATGTTAAACCAACCTTGTGTTTCTAGAATAAATTCCAATTGTTCATTATATATAACCCTTTTCATATGTTGCCAAATATGGGGTTCTAATATTTTAAGAATTTGTGTCAGTGTTTATAGGAGTTCATGGTCTGTTGTTCACTTGTGATGTCTTTGTCTAGCTTTGGTAACAGCGTATTACTGGCAGAATGAATTGCAAGGTATTCCCTCCTTCTGTATTTCATGGAAGAATTTGTGAAGAATTGGTGTCATTTCCTCTTAACATACCTGAAAGAATTCACCAGTGAAGCCATCTGAGCATGGGTTTTTCTTTGTGGGAAGAGTTCTAATTATTAGTTCAAATTCTTTGTTATTGAGCTATTCAGATGATTTTTTTTTTTTTTTTTTTGAGACCAGGTCTCACTCTGTTGCCCAAGCTGGACTATAGGGGCACAATCAAGGCTCACAGCAATCTTAATCTCCTGGGCTCAAGTGATTCTCCCACCTCAGCCTCCCAAGTAGCTAGGACCACACATGTGTGTCACCACACCCAGCTAATTTTATTTTTTGTAGATAATGGGGTCTCACTGTGTTGCCCAGGCTGATCTTAAACTCTTGGTTTCAAGCACTCCTCCCGCCTCTGCCTCCCAAAGTGCTAGAATTATAGGTATGGGCCACTCCACCCCGCCTTCAGATGATTCTGAGTCAGTACAGACTGTGTCTAGGAATTTTTCCATGTCATCAAAGTTGTGTCATTTCATAGTATGAACTTATTCATTGTATTACCTTATAATCTTTTACATTTATTTTTAATTTCTGCAATCTTCCCTTTTTTCAATTCTACATCTCTTAACATTTGAATGCAGATTTTTTTTCCTAATCAAATATCAAGTCTATTTTAACAAAGTAAAATAACAGAAGAGAGGTTAACTGGAATAGCTTACACTGTCTGCAGAAAGAAGGTCAGTTGTATAAAAAGATTTTCTATTTTTTACTGTCTCTTATGTACTTTATAAGAATAAGGAAAGTGGCTTTCTTTCAAGTACTATAATTAATTCCTGGGGTGAAAGGGAAAAACAAGGCAAGGGGAAAAAAAGAGGAAGCAAAAGAACCATAGGTTTAGTCATATGCTACAAAGAAAAAAAAGAATATTTAACCTTCCATCAATAAAAACTTGAAGCCAAGGCTAAAAAGAACAGGAAATTCACAAAAACTGTTAAGAGCCAGGCAGCCACTCCCTCGATACCAAACCAAGTAATTTAATATTCGGCATTTCTTTAGTGCCCACAAATTCCAGAAACTGACTCCCAGGTCCAGCTAGTTTTATATGTTGGTAATAACTTTTAAAATTGTGTGTTATTTTTTAAATTCCATGTGTCCATCCCCAATTCCCTGACACAGCCACAAAAAAAACATGGTAACTAAACTAGAATCGACTTGGCCTACCCAGCTACATGAAATTCCATGGGTTTAGTCTGTTTCCCATCCTCCTCTCTACCCCACCCTCTTGGCCTAAACCACCAAGATCACAGTATTTCAAGAGTCAAAATTCAAATAAGAACAAACATGTTTGCATGAGGCTGCCAAACACTCCTAGATGAAATCCTCTTCCCTTCCAAAGAATTTTACCTCTACTTTCCACCTCCCAAATAAAAATTGTAGTTATTTTTGGGTTGCACTACAAATAATAAAACCGCAGATTCTTAAGGTTCAGAAGGAATGCTGTAAATCCACCAAACCCATCTCCCCACCCTTAAGCACTGTTTAGATTCAGACAGGGGAGTATCTGTTATATTAAGCCAAGAGGCTGAACTGAAACAGACTGCAACTTGGTATAATTCAAGCTTCCCAAAACCATTCCTGTCAGGTAGCAAAGCTGCCCAAACAGTATTCCTGATGGTTCCAACAGAAACTCTGAACAGCCCTTTCCTGTTTGGCTGCAGCCAGCAACGGCACAGAAGAGCCACAAGCCAACCACTACTGGCTGCTCTTGTCATTCTCAAAGAGAATCTGGGTGACAAGTCGAAATGGAATGAATACCCTTAAAGTGATAACAAAACTCCCTACTAAAATTATGACTAAGTGAGAATAAAAGAGAAGGCTAATCCAGAGGGAAAAATATTTTCAACACCAATGAAAATTTATTTCCAATTATAACTTATTTCGCAGCTCTTATGTTTGGAAATTACTGCAAGAGGATCCTAAGATATCACATTTTCCCTGCCTGAGTGAAGAAAGCCACACAGTTGATTGGGCCTACTAAGCTCCCAATTCCACTGCCAACCTTAGTCACTTCTAGCACGATCCAGCTCTATTACGGCTATATTCAACTTGTAAGTACTTTCACAAACATAGTTTCTAGATTTTTCTTGCCATTCCCATTGTTCTTTTCTGGCATCTTCGAACCACTGAAGAGCCATCAAACGTCAATCAACATAAGGAACATCTAAACTATATACTCAAACCTACTGTTAGAAATGCTTGTTCCTCGGAGCAGTAAAGAATTAGCACTTGAACATAAATTTAATTTCCTTAGCAAGGCCATTTTTACTTTCTACAGAAAGGGTACACTCGCCAGCAGTTTTGCCACAGGAGTACAACAAACAAAGGAGACAGGGTCATTTATAACTTGACATGTCCACCTTACTGCTGTGTCCAGTTTCCATTGGCTGGAACGGGACCTCACATTCTGTATTTGTCTTGATTGGCTAGCAACTTAGAACATTTTAAAAGAGGCAAAGGCAGAGGAGAACAAAGGAAAGAGGAAGTAACTTGTGAAATGCTGAGAAAGGTAAAAACACATTTAAATAAGGAAGAGGAACAGACTATGACCTAATGCTTGCTTGGACCAGTATAAACATACTTATAAACAAATATTTAGGCTAAACTGCGGGAGTTAGGAACATAAAGTACCTTGATTTCTTTATTGCAGCGAGCAGATATTTAAGAATGTTAGCACAGGTCTTTGAATCAATTTTGCTTCTAAGAGAAGTTACTGTGTATTCTTTTTTTTTTTTTTTTTTTTGAGTCGGAGTCTCGCTCTGTCGCCCAGGCTGGAGTGCAGTGGCGCGATCTTGGCTCACTGCAAGCTCCGCCTCCTGGGTTCACGCCATTCTCCTGCCTCAGCCTCTCCGAGTAGCTGAGACTACAGGCGCCCGCCACCACGCCCGGCTAATTTTTTTTTTTTTGTATTTTTAGTAGAGACGGGGTTTCACCGTGGTCTCGATCTCCTGACCTCGTGATCCGCCCGCCTCGGCCTCCCAAAGTGCTGGGATTACAAGCGTGAGCCACCGCGCCCGGCCTACTGTTTATTCTTAATTAGATGAGGAGGAAAGTCTTTGAAGAGGAACCTCTACTTTTTACACCTACTTTCTATAAAACCAAGCCCTTGGCATTCACAACTACAAATCCCCTTATACAGAACTTGACCTGCAGTGGTATATACCTGGGACAAAAATCCTTGGTTAGACTGTATGTATTTCTAAATTTGTCTCAGAAATATGAACATCATACCCTGAATACTTAGTCTTAGTGGTTTCTGAGGCAAAATCATCCAGCAGCTCCAAAAAGTCCCTATGTTAAAACCTTATATTAAGACTTGGAAACATGAAAATAAAAATAAAAACACTGAAAACAAAAAGTTACTTTACTGTCAGTGCAGAGATCTTCCCATGACTTAAAAGGTCTATGGGGCTAAACTGCAGAGAACAATGGACACCTTATTTACCTGATGATGCCTAAAACAGTGCAGAACAGCCACCCTGGAAGGTAGAATAAAACTTCTCTCTCCTCCATTTGCCTCCTCACTCAGAGGCAAAAGATTTGAGGCTATAAGAAAAGTGACACATATTTATACTGAACATGCAGTGCTCCATGAGACAATCTTTTCTAGATCCACCTAAAACAACTACGAGGAGTCTGGGAAGCCAACGAACAAAGAGGGCAAGTTACCTGCCTAGGGTGCGGTCCAGCCCTCCTACCTCCCTTCTCTGTTTCACATCCTCCACACACTTCTGTATGAGGAGAGGAGATGGTCTCACTTCATTCCAGCAAAGCCATAGTTGCAGACCTGGGAGCCATCACACATCATGGTGTCAGCCAACTGCAGACTCAAGGGGTTTGGCTGCTATCAAAATCTATAGTTTTCCAGCCTGGCTTTTCTTCAATTTAAAGCAAGGAAGCACTTTCGGAGGCCAAGACGGGTAGATCACTTGAGCTCAGGAGTTTGAGACCAGCCTGGGCAACGTGGTGAAATCTCATCTCTACAAAAAATACAAAAAATTAGCCAGGCGTGGTGGTGTATACCTATATCTCCAGCTACTCAGGAGGCTGAGGTGGGAGGATCACTTGAGCCTGGTGGGCAGAGGTTACAGTGAACCCAGATCACACCACTACACTCCAGCCTAGGTGACAGAGTTTGACCCTGTCTCAAAAAAAAAATAAAAAATAAAAAAATAAAGCAAGGAAGTGGGGGAGGAATAAGAAAAGGAAGGGAGGAAGAATAGAGAGGCACATATGTAAAAGAGGGAAGAAAAGGAAGGGAGCAAAGCACTTCCTCTTAAGATCTGTGGGCGTAAATGTTATTTCCCTCACACACGTATACTAAAATCACAGCACAAGTAACCAGCCTAGTGCCTGGAAACAAGTACCCACTGATAATGTATTCATTTCCAATTTAATGAATCTACCATCCATTTTCAATTTTCGTATTTTCTATTCACTGAGTAGTAATGCTTATTATCATATACATGTTATAAAAGCATGCAAGAGAAGCAAGGGTGCACAGTGATACCCAAAATGAATTGTAATGAAATGAGAATAGGCTACCTTTCATGTGTGAAGGTGCCTTTCATATGTTAAGGACCCACACTCCCTGGAGGCATGCTTGCTAGCTATTTTTCCCAGTGACAACAATGGATTTGCCCTATGCCAGGCAGACATCTGTGAAGGTCCATGACCTCCACCTGGTATCTATTTGGAGACCCCCACCTTGAAGCCTGGCCTTCTGAGTACCTGCTTATTCTTATCACAGGTATGTGGCTCAACTGCAGGGGGGTTTCAAAGAGCTGCAAGAGCAGCAAGTCACATAACACGCTTTGATAGAGATCCTCTGTATGTCGTTGAGAGTCTACAGCACAGCCACTGGTTACAACAGCTACCCCTGCTCAGAGTGTTAACACCAGGTGTGGCCCACGGCAAAGAACACAGATGAAGGTAGATCCTAATGGGAAAAACAAACAAGACAAACAAAACACCACCACACCCAGTAATGACCGGCAGAGCAAAGGTGAGGGATAGGAGGAAATAAACCTGAGTTGTATTAAAATCACAGAAGTTAAAGACCTTAAGGAAAATCCAAAGCTCCTCATTTCAAAAATAAAGAAACCAGAACCTGGCTTTATCCCCATGTTCAAACCTTCAGTTAGCAGCAGACCCGGCAACAGAAAGCAGTTCTCCTTTTACCCAATGCACCCTGTCGGATTGAAGAGAGTTGTTCCACCTGTGAACTGAGGGACCTGAATCAAACCACTCCTCTTTGACCTTCACTGACCTCCTCCAGAAGAGAGACTTGTGAGGATTACATGAGACGCTATATGTGAAGCAGAGTCAGCACTGAGTAAAAGGCATTGGGTCTCAGAATGTGTTTTCCTGTCTCTCAATTCCAGTTGCTCTCTATTAACAGTAAATACCTTCCCTGAGGTACACTCAGTTCTGAGGACCCAGACGCAATCTGAAAGCCACACAGTATTGCTATGATATTCACTAAATTAGGCAACATTTACTTTGCAAGATAAAGAAATGTTTCCTTTTATTTTAAAACTATCAGTGAGCACAACCCTTTTAAAAATTAGAAATGCCCATCTCTAGACAAGAAAAAAAATGGTATGATCATGTATGCCAACCAGGCCTGACAGAACCACTGAGCGAATGAATCTGAGAGGGACACCTTCTAAAGAAACAGTCACGGAAAGTTCCAGAATGAACCAGATTCTATGACTGCTGATATAAAGGGAGAGACGAAGCACTATAGCTAATGCCACTTGAGTGACCACCAAATGTAAAACACCAAAAGAATCTAGCTGGGCCCAAACTTTATAAGCTTCTAGGGAAAACTGACTAAGCCAGTAGTCATAGCAGCTGTTATCACACTTAAATATATTCTCACAGTATCAAATGAGTGACCCTAACTTGCCTTACAGAGCTCTCAACCTCAGTTCATATGCCTCTTGCCCTCATTCACTGCACGCCAGCCACACTGACCTCACTTCGCCCTATGAACATGCTAAGGAACTTCTCATGTCCTGGACTCTCTCCCTGCTGTTCCTTGTCGTGAATGCCTTTCCAGGTAGTGGCTCACTTCATTTATATTTTGGTTCGAACATCACTCCTTCAGAGGACTTCCCCATCCTAAAAGTACCTTGTCTTAGTCAGTCTGGGCTGCTGTAACAAATTACCACAGACTTTTAATTTATTTCTCATAATTCTGGAGACTAAAATTCTAAGATCAACATGTGGGAAGATTCAGTGTCTGGTGAGGACCCTCTTCCTGGTTAGCTAATAGCTGTCTTCTCCTTATATCCTCACACAGACAAGAACAGAGAGAAAAAACAAGCTCTGGTGTCTTCTTCTAAGGGCAATAATCTCATTCATGAGGGCTCTCCCCTCAAGAGCTAATCACCTCCCAAAGGACCCAGACCTTCTAACACCATCGCCTTGAGGGTTAGGATCTCAACATATGTATTTGGAGAGGACACAAACATTCAGTCCACTACACACCTTCAACCTCTTTCCCAGGCAATTTTCTCTTTTAACCTTGCTTTATGTTTTGAGTGTGTGTGTGTGTGTGTGTGTGTGTGTGTGTGTGTGTGTTTTCTAAATAAGATTTCTCACTCCTTGACATTACATGTAAACTGTCTATGGCCAGTCTCCTATGCTAGAATATAAGCTCTCTGAAGTGAAGTGTTTTTGTGTATTTTGTTTTGCATTACGTTTCTGGCACCTAGAAGACATGCAATAAGCACTTACTGAGTCACATAATTGATCCTTCAACTCCATATAGCCAATCTGATCAAGTGGATTCCCTCTGCATGGCTCATCTGAGAGAAGTATTCCGCCATGTTTTTAAATTTTTTTTAAACCACAACTGTAAAGCACTGGATAAACTGGCTTGGCTTTGCAGCTCAATCTCTCCCATGTTTCTCTACTCATAGCAGACACCATATAGAGATAAAGCCACAGGATCAGCAAGCCCCTCTGTCACAGCAATCAACTCTGCATGGCCATCCTGCCAGTGCTGTTTTCAGGGGGAGCACCCCTTGTAAAGTAAAACCATCCATGGAGGCTGCATGTCCAACGCATAAATGAAGGATGATCTGGAGAGGTTTTAGAAGAACAATTTCTATGACCAAAGATAGTACAAACCAAACTATGTGAAATGACTAAAGACAGGAAGCCATGCCTCAAATTTGCATGTGGAAAAGACACAGGAAGGAAGTGTGTAAGAAAGGAAGAGGACGACTAGACCAGCAGTCCCCAATTTGCAGCACAGTAAGTGCAACCGGCCTCAACCTATCATCTACTTTAATTCCCCACAAAGACCCCAGAGACTGCTGAGTGGCTCTTACTAGGCAACATCAACGGAGTAATTTTTAAAAGTGACAGCTCTGGCCAGAAATGTTAAAAGTAGAAAAACTAAGAACGCACAACAATGCAACAAGTGGCCAAGATCAAGCTGGTAGAAGCAGCTCTTCTCAAAATCATCTGTTTCAAGTGTGCACTTTTGGAAAGATGGGATGCACATGAGAACACACAAGAAGGACTATCAAATACCTCACAGTCTGCCTTGAATCTGCATGACCTGGAAAGCTCTCCAGCTCTGAGAAGTCCTTGTGTCAGGGGTGGGTCCCCAGGACCACTCCCAAGTTCTGTGATTTGCTAGGAGGACTCATAGCACTCAGCATAATACTCACAGTACATACTCATGAATATGTACTAACAGTTCGGATTATAGCAAAAAGATACAAAGCAAAATCAGGAAAGGAAAAAGGCGCATGGGGCAATGTCCAGAGACCAGGCACAAGCTTCCAAGAGTCCTCTCCCAGCGGAGTCATATAGGCCATGCTTAATTCCTCCAGCAACAAGCTGTGACGACAAATGTGGTCCACCAAGGAAGCTCTTTAGAGACTCTGTGTCTTACTGAGTGTTGGTCACTGTACCTAACATGTGCCAAGATTCCAGACTCCCAGAAGGAATGCAGGTGTTCAGCATAAACCATATTGTTTGTATACATGGTTGAAGCATAGTCAGTCACTCTTATCAGATTATGGTAGGAAACTGGATTTCCAGGATCCAAATTCTCAGATGCTAGACCACGGTTAGTCTTGCAAGCAGACCTTTCTAAAGACAGCAATGTCAGGCCTGCTATGCTGACAACTTTCGACAGAGCCCTACAACCACACCAAAGTCCCTCAACATCTATATGCACACAACACACAGTGTTCCGCTGACTCAGGTAGCACATGGGAGACTGGCAGGAAGCAGCAGGCTGATGGGTTTGTGCCCGGGCCACTACCAAGGGGCAGTATTGGCAAGGACTTATGAAGGGCCACAGAAGAGAGATCGGTACCCAGGAAGAGAAAAGTGTTCCCCAAGAGCATGCAGCCCAGCAATGGTTGCCTTCTCAAAGTCAGAGGGAGCAAGACAGGTCCATGGAGTAGAAGAGCAGTCCTGCCAAGCAAAGGGCATGTGGGAAGAGGAGAGACTGGCACCCTGGGGTGCCCAACCCACAGGGCAAGCAGAACCCTTGAGGAGTAAGCATGGGTCTTGAAGAGGATGGAGGTGATGGCCACACAGGGGGACGTAGAGAAGCCACAGGAAAAAGAATGGGGCCCTAGAGACAAGGGAGATGAAGGACACCCAAGAATGACTGGCAGTTTAAACATGTGCCAAGTCTTTCACCTTCTAGGTGCTAACCACTGGCTTCCACCAGCTGGTTTGTTTTGTAATGTAATGTGTTTTACAATGCTGTGAAAATAGTGACAATGAGAGGTTTGAGCAAGTAAAGCCCATTTTGTACATGTGATATTTCCAGAAGGTGTGGGAGTAGGGGAGAGGGAGGAGAGTGGGAAGGGGAATGGGTGGCTGTCAGGAGACAGCATGGCTACAACAGCAATATTTCTGGAAACCAGTTATCTGGGGAATTCACAGGAAGATAGGCTGACAGAGGTATTACACTCACATCATTTGAAGGAATAGGACTGCCACTGTCATTTATTGGTTTTTGCAGAAGGCATGACACTCATGCTTATTAGATTTTATTCATTTGAAGGAAGAGGACTGCCACTGTCATTTATTGTTTTTTGCAGAAGGCATGACACTCATGCTTATTAGATTTTATTCATAAGAACAATGAACCATCAATTTCCATAAGCCTTTGCGAATACTTACATGGTATCAAGCACCAAACAAACAAACATCTAGTTCAGGGATTGAATTTATTTTATTTTATTTTTTTAAAGAGCTAGATGGTAAATATTCTAGATTTGCTGCCCACATGGTCTCTGTATCAACTACTCAATTTCTGATATTGTGATGTGAAAGCAGCCACAGGCAACACGGCAACACATCAACAAAGGGGCACGGCTGTGCTCCAGTATGACTTTATTTACAGACCAGGCTAGATTTTGGTGCACAGGCCGTCATTTGCCAACTACTGATTTAATTCCCATATGGAACTTGAAAGAGGCAGAAACAGGTCTTGAACGGCCATTTAGGTTTTTTGTGGAACTGATATTGAGCCATTTGATAGGCAATGCCTATCATGTGGCCGATAAAGTGTTTCAGGTGCCTCCACCCTCACAAGAAACTACCAGAGCCATGTCAGGGAGACAAAATCATGCCAAACCGGCAAAAATAAAGGAGGCCTTTGCTTCCAGACACCAGCAAGAGAATTCAAAATTCAGTAAGCACTTGAGAATAAAAACCAAAGAAAGACATGGACAGAAAATTCACAAAATATACAAATCCCATAAAACATATGGAAAACAACCTCTCTAACAATCAAAGAAACATATGTAAAATATCATTTTCCATTTATTATACTGGTGAATTTTTCAAAGGAAAATACCAAGTATTTACACAGAGGATGTAAGACAGGAATATTCATACATTATTGATCAGAGTATAACTTGTAATGCCTATCAAGTCTTAAGATGCTTATACTAGAGCCTTCCAGTTATAAATAGCAAAGGCTTACTCTCTAGAGAGATTCAACAAAAAAGGTTCTAGATTCACAACAGTGGAGAGGGTAGAGAAAAGGAAGTGAGGTCTCTACTACAAATTTTAAGAGGTCCCGGTCTCTAGCTATGAAGCAAAGTTCTGGCAGCCCCTGGGCAGAAGTCTGAAGGATCCATCTATGAGGAAACTAACCAGAGAGAGAAAAGACTGAAATAGACACTTAGGGTTCAACGTCATCTATGGTTCCCTAGGAGTTGGCCCAGCAGCTGCCAGCCCTCACTCACAGCCAACCTCACCCTCAAATATGAAACCAGCACTACAGATTACCAGATATGTGAGAAAACATTCTCACACCAAAGAAAGAAAAGTGAACTCAAACTAAGAAAAAACTCTCAGACGATACATACAACAGAAAATGATTTAACAATATTTTTAAAATATAACACCTGACAGATGAGCGAAGAATATTGATTCATGAAATCAGAGCAAGAATAGGATTTTTGTTTTTTAAAAGAACTTGAGAGAACAACTACTCTTGGAAAGAAGACTAAAATAGAAGAATTAAATTCAGGAGACGAGCTGGATGTAAAGTTGTGAAAATCTTACAGAAAATACAGTCATAAGATGAACGGGAAGGATAAGGTGAGAGAAAAGTGATATGAGAGAAGGGGTAGGAATAGAGCCCCGATGTGCACAATCCACCCAGTGAGTTCTAGAAGACTGTGGGGAGATGAGACTACCGAATAAACAATTCACAAAAATTTCCCAGACAAGAAAGATGTCACAGAAGAGTCAGAAAAAGGATGAAATGTGGTCCACACCAGGCACAGGAAACATCTGAACACAAGGTAGAAGCAAATCCCACCAGCTTCCAGAAGGCCAAAAGTCACATCTAGGTGTGATAATGCCTCTGGACTTTGCAAAAATGACTCTGAAAACCAGAAGTCAAAGGAACAAGATTTTCACATTGTTTAGGGAAGAACGAAAAACATGTTCAAACCTAGAATTTTATATGCAACAAATGTATCATTCAAGTGGGAAGGCAGAATAAAGACATTTTCCAAAATTCAACAAACCTCAGTTGGGCGCTGTGGCTCACGCCTGTAATCTCAGCACTTCGGGAGACTGAGGCAGGCAGATCACCTGAGGTCAGGAGCTCAAGACTAGCCTGGCCAACATGGCAAAACCCCGTCTCTACTAAAAATACAAAAATTAGCTGGGTGCCTGTAATCTCAGCTATTTGGGAGGCTGAGGCAGGAAAATTGCTTGAACCCTGGAGGCAGAGGTTGCAGTGAGCCGAGACTGCGCCACTGTACTCCAGCCTAGGCAATAGAGCGAGACTCCATCTTAAAAAAAAAAAAAAAAAAAAATCTCATGATTTCCCCTCCATTTACTTTCTTCTCTCAGAAAACTATTACAGGATGAGGCAAGAAGCCAACAAAGGGGAAAATGTGGAATCTGAGAAATAAAAGACCCAGCACCAAAGGGGGAAAGGGGCTTTGGAAACAGTCCTATGACAACTGTACAGCAGGCCCAGGATGCAGCCAGGCCAGCCTGTCACAGGAGGGCAGAAAGCATCAGGAAGACGACTACTGAATAAAAAGCATGGTAAACTATTTGATCTGTGGGCCACAGTAGGAAACGTTCTCTGATGAAATGTTTAGGGCTGAATTTTGGTAAGAGTAAGAATTTTTTTTTGTTTTGTTCACTGATGTGTGGCTTGGCACACCGAAGATAATTAGTAAATATTGTCCTAATTAATCAAAACAATGCAAACCTAAGAAGTAAATTATTAACTCTGGGAAAAACAGAAAGATGTATCAGAATGGCAATTTACTATCACCCTATTTTATTTCAGTAGGTGGCTAAGCAGTGACCCCAACAAATATTTAGGACATTGTGATTCTGGAAAACAGAGGGGAGCCGTGTAGCGGAGGGGTTGCTGGCAATGGTGGCAGTGTCAGAGAGCTAAATTCCCAGCTTCCATAACAGAAAATCAGTAGATAATCTCAAAAAAATGCAAGATAAGAAAAAGCAACATAAACATGTTATGGAGAAATATGAAAATGTATTACTGGAAGAAACAAGAGTTAGAAGTATTTGTTTTTCCAGAACAAAAGTCATGGGTAAGGAGGAATGAAGTATATAGCAGAAGACAGACTTGTTACAGTCTTATACTATTTGACCTTTAAATTTATACTTTTAAAATTATATACATGTACTAATTTGACAGAAATAAATATTAAACTTAAAAAGGGCTTATGCCCTTTGACCTAGCCATTCTGTTTCTAAGAAACTCTCCCAACAGAATAATGCCAAGATTTATGTTCACCACAATGATCTTTGTAGTAGAAAACAGGAAAAACAAAAATTGAGAACCTAGTTATTATGTAGTTATTTAAAAATAAAGCTTTTGAAGAATAAAGAGAATGCTCCCTTAAAAATCAAGACTTTAAAACAAAGAGTACAATTATAATCTTTATGCAATATACGCACAGAAAAAAAAAAGCTGTCAAGTGCTCTAGAAAACAGGATTACAAGACTTTTTATTCCTTGTTCTTTTCTGTATTTTCCAAATTTCCTACAATAACTTGGCCTTATCAAGCATTATAAAAAGTGTTTTTAATTTTTAAAGCAGAAAAAGAATTGGAAAACAATTCTAGATATTTCTCTAGAGACAATTACCTCATTTCAAATATATAACGGTAAAGAAGAAAATCAAAGGGCAATCAACACACAATAGCAAAAAGACCAAAACAAAAAATCAAAACTCATAAAATTAAGTATGCTTAACACCTGAAACATTTACAACAATATCGAAATGACCAGAAAGGTGTGGACTCTTAGATTATCTTCCATTCTTGAGCCTTAAACTATTTTCATCTTTAAAAATGCCACATGTGACCTTCTGGTGTGATACACAATAAAATGCGATTATCCCAGCAGTAGCAGATTAAATGGGCACATTAGAGATGCACCAGCCAGGATCTGAACCCTGGCTCGGACTGCCACCATTTTGGGTAGATTACACATCATCTCCTACCCTGGTACTCTTAAATTGAGATAACTGTTCTGCAGGTTTGCTCTGAGGAAATAACTAATAAAGTATTTTAAAGTTATTATTTGTGTCTGGGACACAGCGATCTCTCAATAAACAGTGGCTTTTTTTTTTTTTTTTGCTCTATTTTATGAACACTTTACAAATCTAATACGTTTAGCACACAGGGTTGCATGCAGACTATGTACTGCATTCCAGAGAGCACCATTCATTTAGGCCAGGGGTTGGCAAACTTTTTCTGTAAAAAGCCAGATAGTAAATATTTTCAATTTTGTGGGCCTTATGGTCTCCTTTACAGCTACTAAATTCTGCAGCCGCAGCATGAAAGCAGCCACAGACAATAACAAATGGGCAAGGTTGTGTTCTAATAAAACTTTATTTATAAATTTAGGTAGTGGACTAGATTTGGCCCATGGGCCACCAGTTTGTTGACCCCTGACACAGGCTATGTAAATGTGGCCCACTAAAGTTCAACAGTATGGCAGCTAAAAGTTCCAGAACTAGAATTGTTGAGATAAATCTGTAGAACCATCCACCAAGGATTTTGGAAAGTTGCAATCTCCCATTTGGGGGAAATGTTACAACATCTAAATCTTTTCCACTTACAAAAGCTCAAGAATCTCTGGATCTGAAAGAGGAAACAAAGATAAGGTGATTTGCTGAAGGTCTCAGCATCAATTCTGTCAGCAGTGGGCTTAATCCCAGCCTCCTGAGCCCTGACCCTACATTTCTTCACTAGGGCTCACAGTCCCTAGCCTGGAATTTCTCAATCTGTGGCCAGTTTACACTCTCAACTCTAATTGCTAGCCAGTCACAAATTTCTCAGAGAGCCTAGTACAGCGATGTATCCTTGCATCACAGAAAGAAAACCCAGTGGCCAGGGGAAGCTGTATCGTTCTCCTGTTAAGAACAGGACCCAGCTTAGGTCAAGCCTCATAAATAACCATGAAGACCGATGACAACTTTATGGTGGGATTCTGAAGCCTCAAAGCCACACACTCACATTCTCCAAACTGAGAACAGTTTCTGTAAAAAAAAAATAATAAAAAAAAGATACTACAGTCCTCAACAATGGCTTTAAATGTGAACAGAGACAGGCACCTACAGACAAGAAGTTGAACCCTATATAAACTGTGCACCCACTTCATGACTGAAACTCCAAACCCTACCTCAAATGTGTGATCCTTCTGTTAAATCTTGATTTTATTTAGCTCCTTCTTTGATGAATGACTAGAACCTACTCCCCATTTGGTGCCTCTAACGTAATTTTCGAGGCTCCTTAGTTTTGGTTAAAAACTTATGGAACAAAGGCACATACAGACCCTCTTAAAACTATTTGCCAAAACCACATTTTGTTAATTGTAGCAACAGCCAATATTTACTGAGCACTTACCATGTGCCAACCCTCCCTCCAGACACTTTCGCATGCGGCCCCAGGAGCCAGTTTCTGCTGTATAGATGACATAACTGAGACTTAACCTCTCTAAATGACTTCACCACAGTTGCACCACTGTGGAACTCAGACCTGAACCCCAGCAGCCTGAGTCTGTACTGCGCACACAGGTCTCATCACATGCTGAACCAATGCGTTAACACATCCAGACCTTTCTGTGGTTCCAACACTGCTCTCTCAAAAGTCTAGTTTGAGCCTAGCAGAAACATAAATGACAGATGATACAGTAAAGTGTCCTTTTTTTTTTTTTTTGGTTTTGGTTTTGATAGGCCACCTTCTGTATTAGAATTAAAAGGGCCCAACAGTGGTTCTTAAACACACCCAGGAAGAATTTGCCCTGGGCTGTTGTAAAGACTGATCCTTCTGGCAGCTAGCTGGAGAGCCCCAGGCCTCCCTCACTCAATAACATGGGTCTCTGCTCAATCTCTCTTCTTCAGAGAGGCTTTCTTGACAAGCCCCAAACCTGAAACAGCACCCACTTCCTTCGCTAATTTCTTACCCTACTTTGCTGTTCCTCAAGCATTTTTCACCAGATGTGTTTATGTATTTGTTTGCTACCTGCCTTCACTGTTGGAATGTAATCTCCAGAAAGAAGAGACTTGGTTTTGCTCATCACTATCTCCAGTGCCTAGACAGTGCCTGGCACAGAACAGGCACTTGCCGTATCTGTTAGTAAAGAAACAAATCAATCTCTGGGTGGTAGAATAATAGCTGCTTTGTATTTTCATCTTTTTGCTTAGCTGTAATTTCCAGATTTTCAGCAGAGCATCCCTTCTTGTATTATAGAAGCACTGTTTTTTAAGCCTTTCCTTTTGAAAACACAGCACTATTATTCAGTTATACACATCAACTCAAAGGTAGAGATGATGGCTGTACAGTCACTGGTAGCCTGCGGGCATGAAAACCCATGCTAAATTAATCCCCAGGTGCCTGGTTTGACAGCTCTGTACACCCAAGCCCGGCATGGCACACACTCCTGGCCAACTCAGGAGCTTTCCTGGCCAACTCAGTTGCTAATAATGGCCTTCTGCCCTTGGGGAGCAACTATCCTCCCCATGTGGCATAGCCACAGGATAAAAGCCACCTTCTTAATCCTCATTGCATTCCTGGGCAGTACAGGGAAGGCAGTTTATCTTCATCACCATGTCATTCACGTCTGACAGAGGCCAGAAGCGAAAGGAGAAAACCTGAACACACAACCATCTCCAGGAGACACCCATCTGCCTCCCCAGAGTTAGGATTCTGTGAACCACTGATGAGAAATGACTGGCACTTCTGCCAAGAGGTTCACTGTGTTTCAACCTCAGATACCATCAGATACAGCTTCTACTAATCTTCTCTTTGCCTCAACCCAACTGCATCCTGAAATAAAGTCTTAAATATTTACTTTGTTCTTCTCCAAATCTTGCTATAACTTGTACTGTTCACATTAACCACACTTAATGAAAGCAATTATCGAGAAGGTTCTATTAACATAGAGTTTAGACAGGTTAATGACTGTCTTCCCTTGAGAGCTGAGCACTCCTGCACAGGAGTTCCCCTCCCTATTTTGGAGTGGGAAAGTACAGTAAAGGGTCAGGCAGTTTCTGGATCTGCTTAAGTTTGCTGTGACAAGTACCACAGGAGCCATACAACTTCTGCCTTGTGACAGGAGAAAATTCCTTCTGTGCCAGTTCCTGTACATCATTGCTATCCCTATCCTGAGATGGCTATAGCATCTGAAGGTCATTTCTAAGGCCAAAAGGTCAGGCAAAGCCAATAGGTTCTCTTGGACTAGGGTGAAAGCAGCTACAAGTTGAGGGTCAAAAAAGATATGAGCACAGTCAATACTCTCAGTCATTCTCCTCCAGTAGATGGTGAACTCAACATTCCCAAAAGGAGCCCTAGTTCCCTACCCAGCTGCATTTCCGCTGCCTGACACAGACCTGGCATCATGCTGTCAGCGTAGGTTGGATAAAAAGATACATCAGTGTTTGCCACGTTATGTTTGTGACCACTGCTTTGTAACAGGGTATTAGTCACAGAGGGCAAGGTCAGTAGGTAGGTCACAGGGAGATGTTGGACCAGGATTTCAATATGCATCATCTCATTGCATCCTCACCATGAGGACAATGTTGGTGTCACTACCACCATTGCACAGAGCATGAATCGGAGGCTCAGCAATGGTAAGCATAATAAAATGCTAACAGCAAGTATGCAAGTGGACCCAGAGTTCTGCTCAAAAATGTCTGATGCCAAAGACCAGGTCCAGGCTGTGACTGCCAAGTAGCTTCTGGACAGCCCTTTCACAAGGTCTGGTTTTCTGTATAAAATGCAACTTTGGGAATGGGTAGTTTACATGCCCATCAAGCACTGACCATCAGCTACATGCCTGGCCCAGGAGTGAAAACCTGAGTTGGCCACCTAAGAAGCATATGAACCAATAGCCAAAACTTACTGAGCTCTTATTTTGTGCCCAGCACCTTGAGTGTGTTCCATGTGTTAACTCATACTCCTAGCAACAATACCATGGCACAGGTTCTTATCCTCATTTTATCAATGAGGAAACTGACTGGGTTTATCCAGGGTCCCATAATCCTATGGCTGCTGTTTAATCAAGTCCCTCAGTGGGGGAAAACATTAGCACAAGTCCTTCACTGGGTGTCCACTTTTCCCTGGTTCGAGAGCCCATCTCTAGGTGCATCAAGATAAAGTTTCCACAGTAAACGTTGACCAGAAAACCTCTCCAACATGAAACTTCAAGACAGCTTAAAACCAGCTAAGTGTGCAGCTGTCCAATGTCTGACAATGCAAATCAAAATGCAGTTTATAATGCTCCGTCAATCCCAGACATGTCGCCCTCGGCTGGCTCTGTCCACGCCATGGGCCCTCTGCTTGACATAAGCGGATTTGGGGTTCGTGATCCCACACGTGAGGCTTGCTGAATGTTCAAGGGTAAAAGAAGGACAGAAAAAGGAGGCTGTGAGATGAAGATTATTTCTGCTGTTCTGAACTGTAGGGCAGTTCAGTCACATCCCTAATTGAATCCCTCTGTCATTTCTAAACCCAAAGAATTTCAAACCATCTTCACCCTGCATTGCTTTCTCTCCTTTTTCTGGGATGTAAGTGAGAAGGGAAGAACAAAAACTAGCAACTGATTTTTATTTAGGCTGCCTAATTTTAGAAGCTGTGGATATGCAAAGCCAAAAGCACAGCCTAAAGGAAAATCTCTCAAAACCCCAGAAATCTTCAAACCTACAAAACCTTTTCAAAAACATGGAGTCAGATACCTCTCTTTCATGTCTCACCAAATCAGCTTTATTCCAAGTATTTTTTTAAATTTTAAAATCTCAGGCTCTACAGTGAGTTTGTTGAAATACTTGTCAGTGAAAACAGGTAAAGGATGAAACAGTACAGACAAGGGACTATCTGAGGAAGCATATGCTATGCTGTAGCTGTGGAATGTCTATTGAATCAATACCATATGTAAGCTGATATCACAACTGTATACACATACCTCATTAAGCCAAATTAAGCAAGTGGGATCTGTCGCCTTCTGATTAAAACAAACAAGTCTAATTTCAGTGTGTCCTATCACCAATACAAAGAACAAAGCTGAGCAGAGGCACTTTCAAGGTCCCCAGGACAGCCCTGCAGTGTATGTTACTGAGTTCCCCCATCAAGTGGCTGGGGAGGAACATTATTTCCGACAGGGATATATATAGTCTCACTTTTCGAAATGAAACAAGCCATGTATTCCTTGAAGGGTCAGTAATTAGTCCAATAGAATTGGAAATTCTGGGTCCCTGTTTCTTTTCTGCAAGAACTATTCATTCAAAGCAACCTCTCAGGTAGTGGAGGTGGCCTGAATTTTTTTAATCATACTTACATGTTTATAATTAGCCAACAAGAAACACAAAATAAATTCTTATTATGGAATCTGAGTTTCCAAAAGTGAAGCGAAACAAAGGCTTTTCCGGTCTTAACAATTTAACAGTAAACTTTCCAGGTGCTTCTGGGAATTCCAAAAGGATTCAGGGACCTGTCAAAGCATACAAGTGGCAGAAATGATGATCTGGAAGTGAAAGCATGGCCATCAGTGTCATGGCAAAGATTCTAGGACACAGTGGCTGACCAGCAGGAGTGTGTTCAAGAGAGGGAGGAGTGTACCCAGCTGGACATTTATTGATAAAACCTGTGATTTGCCAGACTCCAAGCTCAGCAATGAACTGAAAAGAAAAATATAAGATCCCACCCATGCCTTTAAGGAGCTTACAGACTGGCTGTGAAGACAAGCAAAGAGTGGAAAAGTCCAAGGACACACATGGTAGGAATACACGGCAAGGACACCACAAACCTCTGGGGTGTGAGGGGCATCAAGCAAGTCTTAGGGAGACAGAGCTTCAGATGAGACTTGAAAAAGGCGGTAAAGAAGAGTCAGCCAGAACAACAGAAGCATGCCAGGCTGTGGACAAAAACATGTTAAGTGTGTAAGAGCATGAACAAACTGCAGGCAGGGGTTTGGGCTCGTTCCAAGTAGGGCTGAGGCGCATTCGGCCACAGTAGTGCTTAAAATGGAGGCAGAAAGTTAGCAGTCCTGAGGCTTTCCCTCCAAACACTCAAGGAGAGAAAAGCTTGAGTCAGGTTTAGGATAGCTCCAGAAAGCCAAACCATGACATGACCAGGGTCTCTAGTAGCCATATGCATTTTATCTGCTCATCTGGAATCTCTTCAGGGACCCTCTCCTATACCATGAATTCCCAGGGGTGACCCATGTGACCCAGGCCTAGCCAATCAGGATGGAACATGATACTGGTCACTCTGACTGGATCATGAATAGGCATAGAGACCAAGCCAAGCCAATCATAACCCTGCTCTAGAGAGTTGCCAAAACTTCCTGGAAAGCAGCACAGCTGTCTGGGACTGAAAACTAAAACCTAGAGCCTCCTTGGGACCATCCGTCTCTGCCCCGACCATGCAAAGATGGCCTAAGAATGAAAGCAAAAGACAGAACATATTAACACAGCCTTGAAGGACAGCGTCACTTCTGAACTGTATTTTCTTCTTAATGATAAAAGCAAAACCCTCTTGACGACACAAAGTGAAAACTATACCAACAATGAGAAGAATTTTCGGTAAACATACCAAAAGAATGGCTTCTGACAGCATCCAATACCTGAGGACAGAGCTGAGGTTCCTGAAGACAGTTCCCATGTCTGAATCTCTCAACAGCATCCTACAAACTTTCAAATGACATGAGCCCCGAGTTCCCTTTTAGTTTAAGTTAATATAAGCTAGGTGGTTGGCCTCTTGCAACCAAGAGATTATTGACAAAACATGAATCTCGTGATGAGCTAAATATTGATAACAGAGACACAAAAAGATCAATTTGGGAACTTCAAATTTAAAATGTTCCAGTGAAATACTATATACAAAATTATTTTCTAATCTATAAAGCACTATACAAATATCAATTTCACTACTAGTGGTGATATCCAAATAAGTAGTCACTACAGTGTTCCATTTTTATGTCAATATTCCAAATATGTAACTTTTAAACTGTAATTAACGAATGCTCATACAGTACCGACTTTATGCCAGGCATGTTTCTAAGTGCGTTATTGGTCTCACCTAATCCTCCTGACATGGTTTGGCTCTGTGTCCCTACCCAAATCTCATCTCAAATTTTAATCCCATGTCAGGGGAGGGAGCTGGTGGGAGGTGAATGGATTATGGGGGCAGTTTCCCTTATGCTGTTCTCATGGTAGTGAGTTCTCGGGAGAGCAGATGATTTTGAAGTGTGGCACTTACTTGCCCTCTCGCTCGCTCTCTCCTGTCGCCATGTGAGACGTGCCTTCCTTCCCCTTCCACTATGATTCAAGTTTCCTGATGCCTCCCCAGCCATGTGGAACTCTGAGTCAGTTAAACCTCCTTTCTTTATAAATTACCCAGTCTCGGGTAGTATCTTTATAGCACTGTAAAAATGGACTGATATCCCTCCTAACAATACTGTGAAATGGGCACTACTATTATTTCTCACATTTTACAAATGGGGCAACTCAGCCAGAGGACGGTTAAGAAACTTACCCAAAGACACAATGCGATGAAGTGGTGTCGCCAGTATTTGAACCAAGCCAGTCTGGTTCCACAGATGCTGCCTTTCATTGCCCCTCATCCCCTCAACACTAGCACCAAAGTTTCAACTGCCTTTAAACCGATATTCTGAAACAAATGGCTTGCGGCTACAGTCCTCGTGGAACCTTGTCTCTCTGCTGGGTTGTTTCCTCAATAATGAGTCACCCAGTTATCCTTCAAGCTACACCCTTGGAAATAATTATGACAGCTTCTCCCTTGCCCTTTCCCACGGTCTGTCCATGTCCCCATCACACCAGCTTCACCCTAACATGGGTCTCAAATTCTCCTTCTCCCTGGGCCATAGGAACATCTCTAATCCAGGGCAATCTCCTCCTAACTAAAGATTAACTGCAGTCTCTCTTACCCCTTCATATGCATCTCACTCCACATGGCCAGTAATTATTCTCTGGAAATACAGACCTCACACCTATTCATCCTCCTACTTTAAAACTCTCATCAACTGCCACCGCCCAGGGAACAAAATAGAAACTCCTTCATTTAACATTGAAAATGCTTCACAAATCCCAATTAACTCTCTAGTCTCATTTTCTTCAATATTGCTCCAAGTATGCTATGAAGGGTATTTTCTGATGTAAAGTAGATCTTTGGGGACCTGTCTTGTTTTCTTTAACTTATTTAATTTACTCTCTCATATCTTGATAATTATATACTTTGCTTAAAATAACAAAGAATTTATTCTAAAACATTCTGCAATTTAAACCCATTCTCTAAGACTACTTTGTACCATTGTTATCCAGAATTAGTGGTCCTTTCATGAGAAGAAATAATTACCTTCTATAGAAGCAGAAGTAAAATGCACATTGCCAAAAGCACACTGTGGGCCAGGAAAGGAGTTCCTTAAGGTCAGGATCCTAAAATAGTCTTCTGGGAGTTTCTAAAATCTCTTTCCTTGGAGGCCTCCAAGAACAGTGGCAAAGCTAAATGAGGTGGAGGTTGGGGGGTGGCGGGGGTGGGGGGGGGGGGCTTGTGAACAGCCTTGCTAGGAAAAGGGAAAGGAACTTTAGGTCTCAGCTGGCCTATCAGGAAACTTCAGCGTCTCACACATCTTTCTGCACTAACCATAGGTGAAAACATCTGCTGGCACCAGATTCCAACAGTATCTCATAGATCAGAATTTCACAAACCTGCCACAATTGACATTTGGGGCTGGATACTTCTATTGTAGGCAGTGTCTTATATATTGTAGGATGCTTTTTGCAGCATCTCTGGTCTTCATCTATTAGAAGTAAATAGGCCGGTCACAGTGGCTCATGCTTGTAATCCCAGCACTTTGGGAGGCTGAGGTAGGAGGATTGTTTGAGCCTAGGAGCCCAACCAGCCTGGGCAACATAGCAAGACCCCATTCTCTAAAAAAAGTAAGAAAAAAGAATTAGCCGGGCATGACGGCATATTGCCTGTAGTCCCAGCTACTCAGAAGGCTGAGGTGGCAGGGGGTGGGGACATGGAAGGTCGAGGCTGCAGAGAGTTGTGATCGTGCCACTGCATTCTGGCCTGAGCAACAAAGTGAGACTGTCTCAAAAAAAAAAAAAAAAAAAAAAAAAGGAAATAGTACCTCTTCATTTGTGACAACCAAAATGTCTCCTGACATTGCCATGTGTGCCCTGGGGGCAAAATCACCCACAGCTGTTAATCACTGCTATAAATACACTTCCTCAAAGATCACCATCACTTCTGAACTATGTTTTTCTTCTTCTAAATAAAAATCAAAATATCCTTGACCACACAAAGTAAAAACCATACCAACAAAGACAAGCATTTTTCTGTAAAGATACCAAAAGAACAGCTTCTGACAAGGGTCCACATATTTATTGTTAACATTGCAAGTAACAAAACAGAAAGTGACAGGTAGATAGACAGAACATATCTGCTTCTTGCTCAACTTAATAGGAGGGCACCTGCAATCTCATCTCTCTTCCATCTCCCAGTAGCATCTGGGATCTCACTGACATGCCAATATCTGACCCTGGGAAAGTCATCTGCTGAGCCACTGCCCAGGGGTGGAGCTGGGACACTTAAGATGCTACTTCAACACAAACTGGTAACACGGGTACACGCACAAGGAAAGAGCACAGGTGCAACTAAATTTCAAGGTCCATTAGCAGCACAAAGGGGGGGGAAATTGCACTTCCAAATGCAAGCCCTGGAACTCAGCAGGGACATTTTTCATTTTCAACTTTCAAATGGTAAGAATAATAATAATGGTTGCTGTTTTTAAGAACAGCCTCCAAATTCAAATACATTGCACTTCAACCCCAAATACTGGAAAGTGTTGCATATCGCTCCCCACTTTGGAAAAAATGCAGGGTTGCTGGAAGTTCAATTTGGATTAAATACCAGGAAACAGTTGCTTGAGTTATACCTGTACCTTTGATTTTGTGATTCTGCTTCCCAAGCGACCTTGCAATTGTAAAGTCATCACAACACTAAGTGGATGCTATCATTATGGTTTTGGCTTTTAGGGAACAGTCAACACTGGCCAGTTAATCAGCTGACGTTGAATGACAACTCGTTATTGAGAGTATAAATAAATGTGTACACATGCACATACATACACTACCCCGTAGAGAGCTGCACAATGTTCTTGTCCTCTAAAGTATTACAATCTAGGATTGTAACTATCACATCCTATGAAGCCTCCACATCCCATAACCAACGATGGGAAGTTCAGTCCTGACCAACAAAAAAGGCAGTCCCACTTCTTAGGTGGTATCTGCTAAGGTCTGAGAACTAGGGAAATGAAATACCAAGCCCTACTTCCAGGCAAATCACCACAAATGTAAATGGAGAAAAAGAACTATAAGAAGAAACCCCTCCGGGTGGTGAAACCAAATGCTGTTCCCTCCAACAGAAACCACTCCATGTGAGCAATATTTATTGAATTATCTTCAACAGGTAAGGCTACAATCAAGACACTATGGGCAGAACAAAGATATATCAGACACTCAGGCCTTAGAAGGCAAGCATTTTCATTATCAGATATGTATACTTTTTACCTTTTCCCCATTTCAGGTACATGACAAAGAACCATAGATCCAATCCTATTCACTCTACTTCCTCATTAAAGATCACAAAACCAGAGAAAGACAGAATGGGTCTTTCTAAAATTCAAAGCATCATTCTAAAAGGAGAGAATTTTGACGAAGGCCTTTCAAGCCCTTTCAGAAAGTGAATATGGAGAAATTAATTTACTGTGTGATTGGTGGAAGGGTGGGGATTTTAAAAATCTGCTTTTTCATTCCTTTGAGTCCCCTTTCTCTTCAACAAGACAAACAGAGCTCAAAAATCCAGTTCAATCTGATTTCTTGATTTTAATAAAGTTCATTTCCACCTTAATTTCCCTAGGGGTAAATTTACTTTCACATTAAAAAAACCCTCGGTGATAAATTTGTGAAGATAAGCCATACTGGATAAAAGCTACGCAGAACACAGCTAGAGAGAGAAAATAAGGACACACACACACACACACACACACACACACACACACACACACACACACACACAGCTATCCCTCTAAAGAAAATACATTTAGGGAATCCTTTTTCAATTGCTATGGTACCCAATTTAGAGACAGTTTATAGCCAACCAGAAGATATATCAGCAAGCAATAAGACACAACAATAAGCAATCAGAAACATCAGTGAGCAATAAGACACCAGAGTCAGCAGTAAAGACACACCAGGGAGAACATTTCTGAGCAATTACCACATGTCTCCATTCAGGAAGGAAGAGAGAAAAACTTTACTTGGCAAGGATTGGAACCCCATAAAACTGAACTCTCACAGCTCAGGAGCCATTCCTGGGCTGACAGAAGGGTCTGAAGACACCAGCATGGTTGTGGATCAGAGAGAGGGCAGAAAAGCAAGGAAGGGCTGCTCATAAATGAGAACTGTTCACTTAAGTCCTTGTCCTTTTTTCTGGTACTCTGTAGAAATGGCAAATTGTTTTTTAAAAATATGTAGTTGACTGACAAGATATAAAGGACCCCCCACCTTCTGGGGGAAATGAAGAAGGCTGTCCAGCATATCTATATCCACTCTGGCCAAGACAGTGTGTCTATGAAAGGGATGCCTCTGCATGCATGCGTGCGCACGTGCGTGCACATGCACGCACACACACACACACACACACACACACACACACACACACGAACCAGCTTTTACAAACATTAGCCTGAGAGCAGACACTGAGACAGAGAAATCCTTCATGAGACGGATGATTAAATCTAGGAAACTGGCAAGCTCTCTTCTAGGTAAGAAAATGGTAGCATCTTTTTACAGACACATGCCTTTATGATAATTTACAAATGGAAGGAGAGATGGAGTTGACACTCAGAATCTCTTCTCTACATAGCATTAGCAGATCTTAAGCTGAGCTCAGGGGACTCCAGTACCAACAGTTACCAACTCCCAAGTACTTAAACTCAACAAAACCTGTGAAAACACTTCTCAGAGATGCTAAGAAGATTAAGTAAAATCATGTACATTGGAGGGTCAGGCAGAGGAACTTGTATTTACTGGACAGCTACTAAATGTTAGTTTCATCTCCTTCCCTGCCTCCCGATTTTTTTCTGAGTCACCCCTACTTTACACAGCAACCATGGTTTGTGTCATTTTATACATGTGTGTTCTTTTCCTAATTAGCCAGTAAAAATCATGATGGTATGGAATGTGTCCCACACATACCTGAGAGATGCAAAGACATGCAAATGAGGTTAATCATTAAATGTGTAACTCTAAATTTGCTCCCATTTCCCAAAAAGGAAAGAAAGAAAAAACCCACAACACTCTGGTTCTTTAAATATTATTAAAAACATAGCACCAGTGGCACATTTAAAGGAGTCCCGCTCAGAGCCATTGGCTTAGAGAACACCATACTTGTTAAGTGGTAAACTAGCTCAATACATACGGCTGGTGTATTTCCATACTTTGTTTGAAAGTAGTCACCAAGTCCTTCCCATTTCCTTCTTGGAGGTGTACCCACGACCCTGTGCTCTGTGGCTTAAAGCCCAGGTCGCAAAGTCCTTGTGAGCCTTGCAACAAACAGGACAGCCAGAGGCAGCAAGATCCCACACTGGGGGAAAGAATGCAGCAGATGTGTTTATAGGGGCCCACAAGCCACAGGACTTCAGAGGCAGTGGGGAACAGCAAAGTTAAAGGCAGAACACTCCATTCCACCTCCAGAAATATGACACAGAACAGTAATGAAACCAGATAGGCCTTTCCAGTAGCATTTTCTACTGGGTACAGGGGTGGCAAGTGGAGACTGAAGAGGCATGGTTCCAGTTATTAAAAAGCAGCTAAACACAGTGGGAGGTTCTCTTGTCTAATTACAGAAGCTGTTGGAAACTGCAAGAAGACAGGATTTATGGCCTAGATGACACTGCCTCTGTGTTGTAATTAAAAGTTATTTTTAATACCTTTGTTTGGTTGAATACTTTGAATTATTAGAAATATATTTTGCAATTTAAAATTTGCTAAAGGGCAAAGAACATTAAAAAAGGTAATAACCAGCTTGCATAATGTAAAACAAATGTTTTGACACTGGGAGGTGGGAAAGGAAAAGAATCTCTCCCACTTACTGTGTGAATTTTTATAAGCAAAAGGGAAAGAAAAATAAATAAGCTTAAAAGTATATGAAACAAGATTTTTTTAAAGCAGGAACTGATGTCAAAAGTAACCTAGTTACTTACTTTATCTATTAACCAGAGTTTGGCTACCACCCACCAAAAGTATAGACAGCTTGCTCACAACCATTCACCCAAAGCACTGAATCCTAATCCTCAGGCTCTTCACTTTGTCCTGGGTCCCCAGAAAATCGTGGTCACCCTAACAAGAGCAGTCCTGGCTCAAGCACAAAGACCCAGAGCAGTGTGACCTCAGAGCAGTGTGATGACCTCAGAGCAGTGTGATGGTGGGGGAGTTGCAGGGGTGGGGGGGGGTTCTAATGTGAGCTGTAGGCAACAACATGCTGTGTATAATCTGGGTATTGTTTTTAGTCAATTTTCCTTGTCTCATCCAATATTCCAGTTTCCAGAAGGAGCCAAACAAAATGCCTCCCAGTGGGAACCGCATGGTGGTGTACATGAGTGGCTACAGAATCTGCCTAGCATTAGGCAGGGGTTATCTCCTAAAAGCCATTTCCAGAATTTCTATTTCTCCATATATACATAGGAGGCATTTTCTGCAATGGTGGCTCTTTTTTAACAATAGGGAGGAGAGAACCTATTATACGTAGCAGACTTTTGAAATTGTCTGATGGGAGTACAGAGGAGGAAGGAACTCTAAAAGGCATGAGCTTCTCAAATAACCTCTATATTTCATTTACTCTGTGCTATGAATCTTCTCTTTACAAGTGAATTCCAGGAGCTCATTAAGAGCAAATGTGTCACAGAAACCACCAAATACTATGCATCATGATAAAACTATAAAAAGCATTTTAACATCTGCTATTAAAAAATAAATTTAGACTTATCTTTACAATGGCCATGACAAGTTTATAGAATTTATATTATGCAGGTCCTAGTAAGAACCACTGCTCTCCTTTACTCTCTTCTTGGTCCAAAGCAGGGTGTGACTCCGTAACAGAGCAGAGAACTGCTATTTTTACCTGCCACATTAATTTTCTCAAGTGCAACCAAGCTGGGAACAGCTGTGGTGGAGTTGGTTGAGTTTGTTCCGGTGCCATTGACAACAAGATTGTCCACCTTCGACTCCAACTTGCCAATGCGCTGCAAAATGTTATCTAATAACACAGCAAGGGTTTTCTTCAGATCTGTAAAAGAAAGTGCAGACAATTTTAAAATTCTATGGCCTCTACATACCTGTCTGGCTTGCTCTCTCTTTATCATGGAGAACAAAACTTCTCATATGTTTCTGAAGTGATACAAAAGATCTGTCAAACCACATCTGAAAGATGACAAGGGCCATCTTCAACTGGCCCAGATCCTACTAAATACATCGGTCTGTCACGGAATGCAAGTCTGGCAATAAGTGACATGGTATAACTATTTCCAGCTACTTGGTCAACAGGGAGAACTCCTCGTTATTTAGCATCCTGCTATAGCACTATACTGAATTCCTCCTCCTTACAGCACCACAGTTTCTCACACAATGCATGACACCCCAAGGGTGCAGCAAGATCCCAAAGTAGCCTCTGGATCAAGCTCGTTATTTTTCGTGTTGCATATACTCTAGCATGTCCTAGTTTTTATAAAAGTGCTTAATTCTGTTAGTTATATATACTAACACTTCATAAAAGCTACAGCTCCAGATTTTCAGGTCTGCTAGGTAACCCAGAGTTGACTATAATCAGATTTAGGAAATATTTAAAACAAAGATTAGTCTCATTCATTTGCTCACAAATATTTATTAAGCTACTACTATGTGCCAGATATTATTCTGGATGCTGGGGATATACTCTCATGGTTCTTACATTTAAGAGTTGGTTCCCTTTCTCACACATCTGACTACACGTTAAAGAGTACTGCACTTCCCTCTGGTAAAATTACAGGAACTCCTGCTTCACCCCATGGATGCATTTACTATTTGTAGACAAAATATTCAAAGAAAAAAAAAAGATAAGCTTAGACTCTCTCTTCTAAAAATTCATAATCACAGAAAGATATACTGACTTGTATGTGTCAGAAAAGCAGATGGGTGACTGCATAACCATCCACAGAAATAGAATCCAGACCCATTTCTGAATTGGGAGTGGGCCAGGGGAAAAGTGCACAGTGTGGGTAGCAGGACTGAGAAAAGCCCTGAGTTAAGACAAATGGGAAGTTGCCACCTTCCATTCTCCTAAAAACAGAGCAAACTTGTCCCTGAGCAGATGCGGTAATCTGGCCATGAAATAAACACACATGGTCACATAAACAGCACAGATCACAGCCAGTGAACCTCAACAAAGGTGCACCAGCCTGTTCCATTATGCCCCGTGAACCAGAAGCAGATGTTGATGCTGTGCTTCTTGTACAGCTGCAGAATCTTGAGCCAAATAAACCTCTTTTCTTTATAAATTACCCAGGCTCAGGTATTTTTTATAGCAATGCAAAATGGACAACTGTTTTATCTTCACATCCTCCCCATGAGGTAAATGTGACTCCATTTTACAGATAAGAAAACTGAGGTTCACAGATATTAAATAATGAGCTGATAAAATGAGGGCTTGCTTCAGGACTGCTTAATTCCCTGACATCTCAATGGGACCAATCAGAAGTCAAGAACCCGGGTAGAAAAAAGAAACTAAGGGTGAAGTTCAGAGCCTTTCATCCATAACACAGTGGTTAAGGGCCTGACTTTGGAGCCAGAGTTCCTAGGTTTGAGTCCTACCTCTGGCATTCCTGTTTCCTTATCTGTAAAAGAGGGACATGAACAACACTTCAGCTTTGAGGCTGTCAAGGAGTTAATGAGTTAATATTTATAAAGTGTTTTGAATACTGGCTGGCACATAATAAGCACTGCATAACTGCCTGTTAAATATATAAGTAAAATAAAACCTTTCACTGGAAAATGTTCTCATCCTTCCCAAAGAACTCTCTCCTCAGGTGATGCAAAGCTTTACTGCTTTATCCAAGGGGTCATGAGAGCACTCTCCTCTGCGGTCTGCAGTCCCACGGTCAGCATGACTCAGTCTGTCACAGGCACATCATTAGTTGGCACAGACAGCGGGAGTCGGTCACCTGTTCTGTCACTAAGTCTAATGCGTCAACTGGCTCTCCAGAGTTCTGAAGAGTGCCAGAGGCCAGCCACACAGAAGGGGGCAGTCATGCCAGCGAGAAGTGGCAATGTTCAGTATAAAGAAATACTCCTCAGATATAAAAGATCAATCTCCCCCATTTCAGCCTCTTTGCCTAGAGCCTGTGTCATCAGCCAGCTAGAATCCGAATAAATCTAGAATAGCATTTAACTATCACGGTAATTGTAGTTGGTCAAGCACAGAAGCCCCGGCCCTCTAGTGTGACGTAACTCAGGATTTCTCAACCTCGGCACTACTGACGCTTTGGGCTAGGTAATTCGTTGTTGTGGTGACTGTCCTTGCATTGTAAATGTTTAGCAGCATCCCTGGTCTCTACTCCCTGAATGACACCAGCAATTCTCCAGGTGTGGCAATCAAAAACGTCTACAGACACTGCCAAATATCCCCTGGAGGGATAAAACTGCCCTGATTTGACAACCACTGAATTAGGTCCATTCTCGCAACCCCTCTGTATTCCCCACTGCCCCTCTGTGGAGACACGGAGAGAGAACGGTGATAGAGAGGTTACAGGATAGGAAATGCCTACGGAATGAACCTGCATCATGTGTGACTTCCATTCACTGGAGGGACTGCTACAAATACAATGGAAAGTTGCAGTGAGGAAAGTCTGCCTTCCTCCCTACGGGAGAGCTAACAGAACATGAGCCAATGCTGATGGGCTCTCAACAGACTACTGGACACAGTCCCTCAATCCATTGTTATTGGTGATAGTCATTAGTGGAACATACTCTAGGTAGGATACGAAGTTGTAATACTTACAATTAAGAAGATATTCTCCCTCAGTTCTCAAATTACAGTGACCAGTAAATACAACTGACCTACTATCTCTTGTTGACCCCATCTGCCAAAGATTGACCTTCTGTGACTGTGTGACATGGAGTGTAAAAGGGGATTCATAATGAGGAGGAGGGATCACCATCACCACAGCCACCCCAATATCACCTCCTCCACTTATTGAACTTTCTATATGCCAGGCAGTGTGCTGAGCACTTTACATGAACTCATTCATTTAATCCTACCAAGACAATCTGAGGAGCATGTGACCATCCCTATGCCCCTCTTACAAATGAATAAATCACAGCACAGAGAGGCTAAATAATTTAGCAGAGGGGATTACAGATCCAGGACTCAAACCCAGTCTGGTTCCAGGGCTGATGGCTCTTACCCACCATGCCTCAGCACCTCTTAAGAACTACAACAGACCTGCCCACCAGCAAGCATCTCTGACTTGCTCCCCATCAATCTACTTGTTAGGCAATAACCTCTGGGATTTTGCCACGTGTTCGTGGGACAACATATACCAACCACTCTTAAGACTCACTCATGTCCCTGTCCTGTGGCAACTCTGTCCATCTGACCCAGTATCACTAAACATCCACCAGCTGACACTGGAGACTACCAAATACATCAGGTGATCCAAGATTTTTTTAAAATTAAGACTCTTTCTTTATCTTCTCCCTTAAAATGAAGACAGAATATAAGGCTACTAAAAACCTTGAATTCTCTAAGCACTTTACCTAGGTAGGCATGTTTTCTCTCCCAATATGAAAGAAAAAAGTTCATTTTCAACTCAAGCAGGTACCTGAGTCACCATTTCAAAGCAGCCAACCCAAGATTAAGGATGTTGTTAATAAAAAACACAACAACAGAGATGACGCCAAGCCCGTATCTGTATCATTATATAGTGCTTGGCACATTAAGCATGTGTTATGTAAGTGAACAAATGAATGAGTGAAACAAACTATAGTACTCTCACAAAAAGGCTCAATAAATTATACCTTTCCAGGCAATGAAATCATTTTGCACCTTTGTATTTTACTGTTAAACCTCCAAAAACTGTTAACAGCTTTATCACAACTTTAAAGAAGTAACAGGCCGGTGCGGTGGCTCATGCCTGTAATCCTAGCACTTTGGGAGGCTGAGGCAGGTGGATCACGTGAGGTCAGGAGTTAGAGACCAGCCTGACCAACATGGTGAAACCCCGTCTCTACAAAAAATACAAAAATTAGCTGGGCGTGGTGGCGTGTGCCTGTAGTCCCAGCTACTCGGAAAGCTGAGGCAGGAGAATCTCTTGAACCCGGGAGGTGGAGGTTGCAGTGAGCCAAGATCACACCGCTGCACTCCAGCCTGGGTAACAGAGCCAGACCAATACTCCATCTCAAATTAAAAATAAATAAATAAATAAATAACAGTATTTTTGTGTTTTAATCTTTTTTTTTTTTTGAGATGGAGTCTTGCTCTGTGGCCAAGGCTGGAGTGCAGTGGCGCAATCTCAGCTCACTGCAACCTCCGCCTCCTGGGTTCAAGCGATTCTCCTGCCTCAGCCTCCTGAGTAGCTGGGATTACAAGCACCACCACACCCAGCTAATTTTTGTATTTTTAGTAGAGACGGGTTTCACCATCTTGGTCAGGCTGGTCTCAAACTCCTGACCTTGTGATCCACCAGCCTCAGCCTCCCAAAGTGCTCGAATTACAGGCATGAGCCACCGCGCCCAGACCGTTTGTGTTTTAATCCTAATGGTAACACTTTTATTCAATACAACTGTACAAATAATTTCTATAGTTTAATAAAAATGAGAGAAAAATATTACTTCAAATTCTAGTATATTTTAATATTTCATTGTGTCTTATAGTTATTATAGCCATAAAATGCATCCTTAACAAGATTATCATTTTCAATTACTAATGAGCTTTAAAAATTTTGTTTGTGCTTCAAAGCCTTCACAATAAAAATTTAATCCCAACATTACTACTGTAATTCTGCATTCCTAAAACTTACTGTACATGATGAAGACGAGATCAAAGTAGTTGAAAAACATTTAAAATGTCTCCCTGGGGAAAGCAGGCTTTGGTTTCTATCATGCCAGCATTCTTTGATAAATGGCAAGGTCGATTAAACTGCATTGGAACAGGTTATTTGACAGCTTCTGTTAAGTTTTCATTTCCAGGAAGCCATGGTATTGATGGGTAAGAAGTGATTGGAAGGGCCTGACAGACACATTCTTGAGCAGACAGCCAAGGAGCTATAACTGCAAGTCACACTTTTCTCCATCTCTGGAATTCAAGGAGATGGGATCTCAGTAAAAAGGAGGGCCCTGCTGGTGGAATAAGGTTTATAGATCTATCAGCTAATGCTGTGAGACTGGGTGGTAAACCTTCATTTCCCAGATCATCAAAATCAATCCGTATTTGAGGAATTCTCAAAAATGGCCATGCTTGGGAGCTACGCTGTCCACTACCCCATTTTTCCTGGAACATGCTTCTAAAGCAGTGGTTCTTAGCCCTGCTGTGCATCAGACTCACTCTGTGCAGTCAGTTACCAGGTTGCATCTTCAACGCACTAAATCCGGATCTGCAGAGTCCGTCAAGGATTGGGGCACAGCCAAGGTTGAGATCTACTGTGAAGGTATGGCTGCCATGATACTATGGCACAGAACCAACTATGCAATGAGCAAGGTCTTACATCTAAACTGCCAAAAATAATTTACATCTGTGCCTGCTCCTAAATCAAATCCCTTTTCACCTTGGCTGCCCGAGAGGCAGAGCATGAACAACAGAGCCACAGAGCAGCTTCACTTGCTGCTCTGGAGAAACCGGCAAAGACAGGGAATTAATGAGAAAGGAAGGTGCTAATGAAAAAAGAATTAACCTCAACCTCTTATTTCCATTGACTGTCAGGAATGTCAAGTTTCATCAATTATATATTTTAAAATTAATTTTAGAGTGACCTTTCCACAGAAAGATAATAGAGTTACAGTAATGACCCAAATACAGTCCATTTATTATGTACAAGGACATTCAAAGCAGTGTTATTTATAAAATAGTGTTATTACAGATAAGAACTGGAAATTACCCAAACACACAACAAAAAGACTAAACTACATTATGTCAGCCATTCATAAGATAGAATAAATCACTAGACTGTAAACTTAGGGAGGGCAGAGACCAAGTCTGCTTGTCATCTCTGTTTACGGCCACTAGCTATTAATATCAGGAGTTCAATAAATATTTGTTAAGTGGATGGATAAAAAATGGAAAGTGTACAGTCATCAAAACTACTAAATGGCTGGCTGGGCATGGTGGCTCATGCCTGTAATCCCAGCACTTTGGGAGGCCGAGGAGGGTGGATCACCTGAGGTCGGGAGTTCGAGACCAGCCTGACCAACATGGAGAAACCCCATCTCTACTAAAAATACAAAATTAACCGGGCATGGTGGCACATGCCTGTAATCCCAGCTACTAAGGAGGCTGAGGCAGGAGAATCGCTTGAACCTGGGAGGCAGAGGTTGTGGTAAGCCGATATCATGCCACTTCACTCCAGCCTGGGCAACAAGAGTGAAACTCCATCTCAAACAAACAAACAAACAAACAAACAAAAAACCTAATGGCATAAGGAAATGCAGTATCTTAATTTTTAAAAAAGCATATATTCATGTACATATATACACATATACACACATGTATGTATCACTTTTTTTTTTAAAGAACTAAAGGGAAATCAATTTTATCTGGTAAGATCTGCACTTAGAAGTAAAGAGTGTTATTTATTCTTTATTCTTCTCCATACTTCCTCATATGCTTTAATTTTACATAAAAATTCACATTATTTTCAAAGTCACAAAGGCATTAAGTGTTATTTTAAATATGTCTACATAGTACAATGAATTGTACTCTCAAGAATCAAAGGTAGTGCCACCAGTACCCTGAAGTCATGTAAGGCAATACCCACCAGAAACATCTTAGTGACCCTTACTGCCTTACCTCATTTGAATTTTAAAGCCACATGTTAGATAATTTGCCTGCTCCTGAACTGACAAAGGTGGCTTCCACCCTGCAGTTGTCCCAGCCAGCAGATTCTGGACAGAAAAGGGCATAAAACAATTATCACCAAAGTCAAAGAGCAGCTCAGATGCTCAGCAACACTGACTAGCCTTCTCTTCTGGGTTAGAACTACAGATTTAAGCTTTCACCAGAACTTGTGCCCAGAAGCGAATGTTTTTCCTAAGGTGTTGCAAAGGGTGTCATTACTATCGAAGAAGTTTCCATGCATCGAAATCTGGTAAAGGATCCTTTCTAGGCCTGTTGATGACATTAAGTGCTTTGTGGAACCTGAATAGAGTTCTTAGGCTATTCTTTGAATTTTCCTAACATGTAGCCAGCGGCAAGGAATAGGAACCAAGAATTTTAGCCTTTTTTATAGAAAAGATAAGGAATCAGAGAAGTGCTGAGAGGTCAAGCCTATTGTCATCCACTGTCCCCCACCTGACGCCAGGGCCCGCACCTTCTTGGAAAGGGTGGCCTTGCACACTACTGCTTCCTGCTCGCTGTACCATGCCAGAAACACCACCACCACCAATGCCCTGGTTAGATACAAAGGTGAACTTGGCCACACCCAGCTTATCTTACAGCCCACAGAAGAAAACTGTATCTTTTGAACAGGGCAATGACAACCACATCTCCTAGTTTAGGAGGGTGGTGTCAAGCCTGACCTCTTCTGAAATAGAGCATATTTCCTCTCATGTCTGGTCAGGCTCTACCCCTGTAAATGCTAAGAACAGCTACATAAACAGGTTGCTGAAGCCCTGGGTTCAAACGAATGAACAATGTCAGATCTACATGAACAGTTATGCCTGGGTGGTAACAGATGCAGGTACATTCAAGCCAGAGTTAGTGATTACTAATAGGAACGAATGCATTTTAATTAATCGCTGGTTGGGCACAGTGGCTCACACCTGTAATCTCAGCACTTTGGGAGGCTGAGGTGGGAGGATCACTTGAGGCCAGGAGTTTGAGATCAGCCTGGGCAATACAGTGAGATTCCATCTTTAGAAAAAAAACTTTTGTTTTAAATTAGCCTAGTGTAGTGGCATATGCCTATAGTCCCAGCTACTCTGGAGGCTGAGGTGGGAGGATCACTTGAGGCCAGGAGTTTGAGACCAGCCTGGGCAATACAGTGAGATTCCATCTTTAGAAAAAAAAACTTTTCTTTTAAATTAGCCTAGTGTGGTGGCACATGCCCATAGTCCCAGCTACTCTGGAGGCTGAGGTAGGCATAAGGCTTGAGTCTGGGAGGCAGAGGTTGCTAGAGCCTGATCACACTACTGTACTTCAGCCTTGGTGACAGAGCAAGACTCTATCTCCAAAACAAAACAAAACAAAAATAAAACAAAAACAACACCAAAAAAAAAAGAACAAGAATAATCTAAATTAATCTAAGTGCCTTAATAAACTTTGTCATTTGTAATCCTTACAACAAGCCTATGAGGTTAAATGATATTATACTGTCTGTTTTACAAAAGAGGTTTAAGATGATCGCTGACTTGTTCAAGGTCACACATCAGTAAGGAACACAATGTGTTCCATCTGCCCAACAGAAACACTAACTACCTTCCAGAATAAACAATGGTTCCCATGTTAGGATCATGCATAAGAGCTACTTGGAGCCGCTTAGATGCAGAGCCCATAGGGAATTTCTTCTCATTTCCTGCTTCACTAAAAACATTACTGTGATTTTCAAATGAGTCCCAGCTGTAACTGTACCACACAGAGCATCACAGAGTTCCACCAGGGGCTGCTGCTATTCATTCATGGCTCTTACTATGTGCCAGGCAAAAGGTACTAAGCTCTGGGGCACAGCGGGGAACAAAACAGACCAAAGTCCCTGCTCTTTCAGAACTTACATTGTAAGTGGGAGAGACATATGATCAGCTCATACAACAAATACTTGATGCTAAGTAGCTTGAGTGTTATAAAGAATGAGAGTAACAGTGGGCTTGGGCCTTCCTGTGAAGGAGGGAAGCCTAACTTCTCTGAAACAGAATGGAATGGGCATGGCTGTTTTCTAACAAACTTTATTTACAAACAAAGAAGGAAGAGAGGAAGGGGTGGGGGAGAGCAAATGCAGAGGCTCAAAGACAGGTGAATGCTCAGCCACCACCCAACAGTCTTGTCCTAGAAGAGAGCCGCTGTGCCTTAGTAGACTTGAGAGGGTGCGGAGCTTTTTAGGGTGCCCGCAGCAGCATGAGGTCTGCCCAAGCACTTCTGACAGAAAAAGAGCACCAGGACACAGTTGGGAAGAAGCAGAGGGTCATCTATGGCCACCAGGTAAGACAAGGGACATTCTAAGCCTCATCGTTTGAACATGGCAATGACAATCACATTGAGACTCCAACCTCACACATGTGCATGCAATCCCTCCTCAATCCAGACTTGAAGTAGTGGTGCTGCATGAAAGAAAGGGTCTTAATGACTGAGGGGTAGAAGAATGAACCCCTTATTCTGAGTTTACTCCTCCTGTCTAAAACATTCCTGAGGTCTTCCTCAGACCTTTTGACTGGCCTGGGTGTACTTGTGAACTTGGCCTGGCTTTGATGAGGATACTGGGCAGGCTGGGCTCTACCACAGGATGGCTGGAAAAGTCCCAAGCCACAGAGAGACCCATTTTTAGGTTCCAAGCTTTTTAAAGCAGAAAGCCCTTTCTTTAATCCCACCAGCCACGTCACCATAGAGTAACTAAAGCCTTCTCAGACACACCAAAGGGCCCAGCTATTTTTTTCCCTACCATTTTCACTTCAAGAACAGTGTATTTCCCTCAAGGGCAGGGGATTTCTACTTTGGCAACACTGGTTTTCCACATTATCCCACAACAGTCCTAGCCCTCAAAAAAAAAAAAAAGAAAAAGAAAAAGAAAAAAGAAACCATTCCTATTCCTTGACCATATTTCCCTATTTGTAGGAAGAGAGACACAAAAGAAAAGTGGGAAAAAAAAACAAACTAAAAAACCCTTTACATGCTTGCATCTTTAATGAAATCCAACCTGTTTTTATTCCTTTTTCACAAGAGAGGTGGAAGGAAACACTTGCAAAAGCTCTCATCCGAATCTCAGAACGTTATCTGGATCTGCAACACAGGGCAGCTGCTAACCTTTCAGAACAATCTTCGGCAGCCCTAAATGGTGTTAACATCTTAGACATAGCATCCCAAGCCAATGAGGGCCAATCAGAAGTCCAAAGCAGTTACCTCTCCACTGCCCCCAACCAGCAACCAAAAGCCCTATGCTGGTTCTCCAAACGGGGTGTGTGCCTCCTTAAGGAAAAAACTTCCTTCCTCCCATAGAGAAAGCAGTGAACTATAGGGTGAGGTCGGCATCTGGTTTCTGCATAAGAACATCCATATTGATACCAGAAGCCATAGCCTATAGGGCTCTGCATAAGCTGCCGGCTTCTCACTGCCTCAACACCTTCCATGCCACTGCTTGCTCACTTCGTTCTAGCTACAGTGGCCTCCCTTCTACCCTGGAGTGCATATGCTGGCCTTAGGGCCTAGCACACACCGTGCCTTCTCCCTGGCATGCTCTGCCTCCGCCTCTCTCTTTCCACTGTACCTGGCTGCTCCGTGTGTCATTCTGGTTAAAAGATACCTCCAGAGAGTAGACCTTCTAGTGCAAAGCAGCCCCTCAGATATTTTAAATGCTGTCACCGTATTTCTTCCTGGAATGTACTGCTATCTGACTTTCTCTTGTTTATTATTTCTCCCTTCCAAATATAACAAAGCATCTATGACAGCAGGGCCTTTGTCCATCTGTTTCTCACTGTATGCACAAAATGTGGGGGATATTCCAGCCAATGACAGACATTTCCTGAAGGACCAGGCTTGAAAGCCAAAAGCCAAAGGGCCAGTCCAGGACTAAAAAGCTCAGGGAACCAGGAGACAGGCAGAAAGTAGGGAAGAGCAGGCAAACAGAACCTGGAGGTCAAGGAGGAAACAGGCAGCAGGCGAAGTGGGATGGGGGTCAGCAGAGAGAAGCTGGGAGCCCACAGCTGCTTGAGCCTGAGCTGGCAGCTTTTCTAGGACAGTACCCCAGCCCAGAGAAGCCAGGGTTAACAACGTGTGGACGGACCATAAGGGGAAATGTCACCTCGCCTCAGGTTTCCATTACTGTTCATTAGAGAAAACAAGTGGACCGGGTTTGTCCTGTTAGATAAGAGGTGATCACTAGGGATCAGAATTTGGGTCAGGCTGCTGGAGACAGAGATCAATTCACCTCAGAAACAAGAATAGCATTGACTCGGGTGAGTGGCACCATCCATGACACAATTCCCGAGACGTCACTGGCAGGCATGGCCCCTGCCACACTGGCTGGGAGATGCAGATGGGGCTGACCTGCAGAGGGCTCTGGCTCTACACTTGCCTGGGAGGCAAAAGCCAACACACTCCTCTCTGGACTCACAGAGTTAACACACAGAAAAGCCCTCCACACTCCAAGAACAAACGCACTGAATGTTCCACACGGGCTGCCCAGGAGATCTTCTGGGTGTCACTTTGGAGTTGCCAAATCCCAAAGAAGTTCAGAAATCTCTTTTCAAACCACCAAAACAAGGATGGGTTGGGACAGGGAAGATACTCTTCAAGTTCTATTATTGTTTGAGTACTAGTCACAAGTCACACTAACAGCCAACAACAAGCACACAATGTCAGGCATCTGACAAACAGCACCTTGCTCATGTCTCACAGTCCTTGGTGAGAGGCACTAACGCCCCACTTTAAAGCAGTTTGGGCTTCTAGGGCCTAAGCCATGCAGACAGGATGTGGCAAACACAAACCAGTTGGCTCCAAAACCCATGCTCCTAACCACTGCAACTCTCGACCTGCCACTTAGAAGAAGCATTTTCAGAGGCCAGAGAAATGCTGCATTTATATGTGCGCCTTATGAAAATGTCGTGAGCAAATCCAAACACAGGCGTGAAAGAGACTTGGGACACACACATACACACAAAATCCAGTAGAGAAAGAGACTCACCCAGAGACTATCTAGGTCAGAGACTGATAAACATTTTTGGTAGAGAACCAGACAGTAAATATTTAGGCTTTGCAGTCTGTATGACAACTACTCAACTCTGCCACTATAGTGCAAAAGCAGCCACAGACAGCATATAATCAAATGGGCATGGCTTTCTTTACAAACACAGATACCAAGGAAGACTTGGCCCGTAGGCCATGGTTTGCTGACTCTGCCTTAGACCATGGGAGTCCTGGGAAGTAGTTGAATCAGTAAGGAACTTGATCAGATGAGTACTTAGAATAACTATGGTGACTGCTGATCGATGGGATTCAGAATGTGTCAGATGTTTTATGAAATAAATACTGGAATTATCATGTTTATCTGTTATTGCATTTGTTACAAACAAATGGGAGTGGAGGTGTTCCAATAAAACCATTTACACAATCAGACAAAGGTCCTGAATTTGGCGCATAGGGTCATAGCTCACCGAACCCTGCTGCCCTGGAATCTCTAACCAGAAATTCTAATAAATCAGCAATCATCTAAAATCAGCTACAGCAATCCCTCAAATACCTACTGTAGACCCATTTATCCTGAAAGCCTCTGATTATACCAATATGGGGATGAGAAAAAGAAAGATTTTTTTTCTTCTTTTTGCTGATTCATTTAAACCAGACACAAATCCTAGCCATACAGGATCAACTCTTCACTCTTTCAAAGCAGATGTGTAGGCAGTGCACTGCACATAGGCTGCATTTATGGCCAAAAAAAAAAAAAAAAAACTGCAAACTAATGGCCCATGCATCCACATCACCGTTCTGCCAGCCCAGCTACACCAATGAAAATCCTACAGTCTCTGCACCACCATGTGACATTAACTGCCAGAGCTGCCTGCATGTCACACAATGTTACTGATACTGACAGATTCCAACGGAAGCATATGTCATCAGAATGGCTCTCCAGCTTCTAGGACTGGCCCTGGACTATACTAATCCCCAGTACAATCCTCTCATTCAATCCAAATTGTTGGTGTCAGAACTGGAAACCAGGGGGAAGACTAGGCTTTCAAGTTTGAAGTAACTAAAACCAGGCCGGGCACAGTGGCTCACATCTGTAATCCCAGCACTTTGGGAGGCCGAGGCAGGCGGATCATCTGAGGTCTGGTGTTCCAGACCAGCCTGGCCAACATGGTGAAACCCTGTATCTACTAAAAACACAAAAATTAGGCGGGCGTGGTGGTGTGCGCCTGTAATCCCAGCTACTCTGGAGACTGAGGCTTGAACCCGGGAGGAGGGTGTTGCAATGAGCCAAGATTGCACCACTGCACTCCAGCCTGGGCAACAAAGCAAGACTCCATCTCAGAAACAAACAAACAAAAAAACTAACACCGGTTATCTGCTTGATAACATCCTCAAAAAGATGATGTCAGATAGCGTTTGTGGTTTCCACTCTTAGTACAGTTCTCCAAGGTGGCAGGAAGGGGATAATTATCACATGTCTAAAGACATTTTGATTGTCACAACTAGGGAGCTGTTACTGGCATCTAGTGGGTAGAGACCCCTGAGATGCTGCTGAAATCCTACCACAATCAAGACCTATTTAGACCAAAAGTCAATAGCACCAAATGAGACACCCTGTCTTAGTAGGATCTCACCATGTCATAACCCCCCAATACCTCAAGCACATACATACAAGTCCAATTAAATTCCAGAAACTCAGCTCCCAAAACCACTTTGATATGTTAAAGTTGATTAGATGAAAGAGAAAACTAGCAGTGTGAGTTAGAGCTGCTGACGTGACCTGTTTGATTGTTTCTTTGTTGTTTTTGAGAAAAAGACAAATTATTTTACTAAGGTTCATCTACGAAAGTAAGTTGGAATAAATAATTTCTATAGTTTCTTTGAGATGCAAAGTCTTATGATTACAGGCATATAAGGTGGCTGAAATTCTAACAATCTATTCTGGGATTTTTTTGTAACTTAAAAAATAATATCTCTGTGAGGCTGAAAAGCTAAGACCAAATTATTGTCCTTTAAAATGTGGGGAAGCCTTCCCTATGAGATTTTTAGCAATACACAAGAAATACAAACAGCCAAAACAACTGGACAAATTTAAAGCCTATAAATTTGCTATTTGTGGGGCTTCTTCTTGCCCATGGAAAAGGTTTGACAGAGTGAGAGAAACAAGAGAAAATTACTGAGCTGTAACTCTTTCCCTTCAAAGCTGTAACATGAAATGCATACAACCAGAAACTTTAAAACTGTACCTGTGTTACCTGCTATGTCATATACATTGGTAACACTAATGGTGACAATCAGCTTTATTTTGTGTTGCTTTATCTAAACTACTCTGGAAACGTTACAGAAGTGTGAGTCAATGAGCAATTTTAAAATGCAACTCTAGGAAAAACTACCTAGTTGTTTTTCAGTGTAAGCTCCCACAGTGGAATCCCATTTTTTAAATACATCAGTTCAAAAAAGGTACCATTTTACTTAGATACATTAAAAGCTAATGCCTACAGACACTTTTAACAGATTAAATGCAGAGAGTGTGATTATTTACATAGTAAGAACTAAGAGAATTTCTACAATGTTCCTCAGAAGTAAGCATCTTCTAATAAATATATATACACACACACACATACATACGCATACACATACGTGTGTCTAAAATTTTACATACTTTTTTAAAAACAATTTTTTTCCCCTTTTGGAAAGAAAAAAGCACATGTATAACTGAGTATTATTTCCTGTGTCTGAACTCAACCTGCACTGAACTCAACTGTTGCTGCACATTTTTGGGAATCATGATTTGAACTCTGCATACTTCAGGGCACCTTCCTTGAGTGGGTCACAAAACAGAACTCCACTTTCTCCACCTCACCTAACCCCATTCTTGTATCTCATCTATACTATCAGGGAGACCACTTCAGTGAGACCACTGAAATCTCAATTCAATGATCAGACTCTGTCACTCCACAACAGGTCATCTTCTACAGACCAAGTCTACTCTGCAAAACACAGCATGATCTAAATTCCATCTGCAATTTTTTTCTAAGTATTTGTGTGTGTGTGTGTGTGTGTGTGTGTGTGTATATATATTTGAGTGTGTACGCAAAATATCAGAAAAATACACACTGAAATGTTAATTGTGGTTATTGCCTGGAGTAGTAGACTTATGCGTAATTTTTTTCTTTTTTTGCTTGTCTACAGCTTCCAACTTTTTCTATATTAAACATAGAAGAAAAATAAGTCACATTCCATATGTGTATTTTTTTACTGTTTCTGATTTTAAAAAGAATTCTGAAAAAAATTGTTTAAAGAAAAAGCAACAAGTACACAAAGATTCCTTTCAAAGTGAGGGCAATTAGAGACAAGGGCAAGAAGAAGAGCAACATAACCTCAAGAAGCCAAAGGTTAAAACTCACCAGCATGCAAGTGCCAGTGTCCTATTTATCAGCTGGAGGGAGGCACACAATTGGCTCTAAGTTTACTGGCTTCCATAGAACATTCCTCCCCATCCTCTTCACCTCACCCCCACCAGCCTTAATTAAGTTTTGTTTAGGGAAAGATGAGAATATTTTTCAGCATTCCCTGAAGTCACTCCCACATGAGATCACATGGTTCCTGAAATGTGTTCAGGGAGAAGGAGCTAGCTGCAAATACAACCAATAGAGCCCTAACTATACTAACCCACTGATTCCAGGGGAAAGCGTGTCTGCATACACCAGCTCAGAACCCCCAAAATGGCATTGCTTTAATTTCCTAAAGATGCCTCTCTGTGTGCAATTCACTGCTTATGAAGGCAGTGGCAAAGGACATTCAGTCCATGACAAGACCATGTCTGGGAGCTTCTAGGGCCATTTCAAGGCCAAGGCGCACTTTAATGGAGAGGTCCCAGAAACGCAGTGCTTACCATAAGCTGTCATGACTCCAGCGTATGGCCCATCCACCACATTCCTGTTTTCTTCTGCCAGTGCCTTGATGTACCTTTTGCTGAGGTCCAGGATCTGCTCACGCAGCACGGAGCTGCTTTCAGGCTGAGTTCGCTGCTGGATGGTAAAGTGCAGAAGCATCATACCCCAAATGAAGCCAAAAGTCACCAGGAAAAAGCCCAGCTTCTGAGAGGACAACTTCCACGGAGTAAAGACAGCCATTGCTCTCCGGCAACTTCACCTGTCCTTGGCTCTTAACGCATAGAAGATAGACACAAATTCATGGTGTAGGTAGAGTGTGAGAGTCTGCTGGTCTCACTCTGGCTCCTGTGTCAGCTGGTTGCCTTTCCTCACTTCCATTCTGCTGTGAAGGAGGAGAAGAATTAGCCAAGTGGTCATGGCACAATACAGCAAAATAAACCAGAAGCCACGTTTTCACTTGAATACCTTTAAGTAAAATGTCAACTCTTAAATTTGCTGGTTCAATATCTTATGATTCAGGAACTGTAAGCTGAGGGGAAATCTGGCTAGGCAACAAGAAGCTAAGCAATTATCAAGGGGGAAGTGTGAGTCTACATGTGTTAACAGGTGTAGTGGGGCTGTTCCAGCCTGGACCAAATTCAAAACAGGAAGTTTGTTTTGCAAGGTAGGGAGGAGACAGAAAGATATTTCACTGAATGTCAGCAAAAACCCAAGCAGAGGGTGGAGTCATACCACCATCAGGCACTTTTATGTGCCTGTAACTTAAGCTTACAAAGTCATTATTATGTGCTTCTGGCAAGGACTAGAACATGCAACTGGTGAGGTGAGCAAGAAAGTGGATGCCCCCTTGGGGGTAACTAGACAAAGAAGAGGTAGATTGCTACATCTTATTTGAGCACGGCCAGCTTTCACCATCAGTGTTTAGCGATGAGATGGCTCTCTCAGGGCCACCAGGCAACCTCTCTAAGTGCACCAGCACAGACAAGATATGCCAGAGGTACAAGCAGGGGTATTGCTTTCCCAGCTACATGAGGGAAAGCTACACCTCACTGCTCACTTGCATGCTGTAGCACAAGAAATGTGAAACACCTGGCAGGCAGATTTTCTGTGGTTCTCACTTTCACTCCCACCATGAGGCAAAATGAGACATTAAAAGGCAGAGTTTCAATATTAATGCAGCCAGATCCTATCTAATGCCAGCAAAGACCAGGCCACTCTTCTCAATCAGGGCTTCCCAACAAGTAGGACCTGAGCATAGGTTGCAAATGGTTACCAGTATGCCCACCCCTTCGGCCAGAGTCCAGGGCCCAATACCAATCAGCTTACGAATAGCACCATTTTCTAAGTGCCACTCAAGGGAGAGGCTGAGCAATGATCCCGATCCCTTATAAGGGACTAACCCAGGATGTACTTCAGAGTGTACATATATGCTTCAGTCAAAGGATTCTTCTTTGCAAGCAACCAAAAGAAAATGGTAGCAGGATCTTGAAACAATTAGCTTTCAGAGCCCTGGATCACTGTTGGTCTGCCTCTTACCATTTTCCCGTTGCCTATCAACAGAGTAAAAATAAATTATAAATTCTAGCTATGTCCCAGACACTGTGACATACAATCTTTTGTGGCTTTGCTCACTGAATCCTCAGAAGTTCTATGTGGTAGGAAGTATGAATATTATCACCTCTGTTTTATGAGAAACATGAGAAAATAAGGGCAAAAGGTGATTAACTTGGCAAAGGTCAGTCAGCTATGTGGCAGAGGACTGATCATCTAGGCATGGCCCAGGGGTTATTAAACCATGCCCTACCTTCCCTACATCCTCCTCACTTCCCCAACAGCCTGTTTGTATATGGCAGAGAATGATATGTATATGCTTAATGGGTCATGAAAAGCAATAAAGAATATGTAACAGATACTCTTTGTAGCCCAAAAGGCCTAAAATATTTACTATCTACCTCTTAACAGAAAAGGTTTGCCAACCTCTCAATTCTAGACCAGTGGTTCTCCAAATGTGGTCCCAAACTCAGTAATGGCAGCATCACTAGTGAGAAATGTGAATTCTCAGGCCCCACCCACACCCACTGAATCAGCAACTGAGGAGATGTGGTCCGCAGCCTATAATTTAACAAGCCTCGAGGTGATTCTGATGCACACTCAAGTTTCAGGCAGCCTGATTCCAGACCCATACATTCCATCACTATTCAACACCCACCACAATGCCCATTAAAATGAGGCTCAACCTCTGTCTTGTACTATCATAACGTAAGTAAGTTCCTCTGCCCTATCACACCCCTCTCCCACTACCTACCTGCTGGTCTGCTCATCACCATAAACCCTGCACGTGCTTCCTGAGAGGCTTCCCAGTCTTCGCTTGGCTGCTTCTCCCACCCAGCTGGCACATGAGTGCTCTCTATTATGCTGACGATCAAACCCAGCCTGTTTGGCAGACCCCAGCTCCAGTCTCACCTGCCTCAGACCACTTTCCCCAGGGCTCTAGCCTGCAGTGTTCCTTCCCTAGTCTTACAACACTTCTCTGACAATGGAATACTATTCAACTAGAAAAAGAGAAATCCTGTCTTTCGCAGCAACAGGGATAAACCTGAAGGATATTATGCTAAATGAAATAATCCAGGCACAGAAAGGCAAATACCGTACAATCTCACATGCAGAAGCTAAAAAGTTGCTATCATAGGAGATAACAGAACAGTGGTTACCAGGGGTGGGGAGGAGAGAGGGGGATGAGGAGGGAGTGGTCAATGGGTAAAAAGTTACAGTTAGGAGGAGTAAGTTCTGGTGTTCTATTGCACACAGCAAGGTGACTATGGTTAATAATAACGTATATTTCTAAAAGAGACAATTTTAAGTGTTCTCACCACAAAAGTAATGATAATTATTTGAGGGTGATGTGCATGCTAACTACCCTAATTTGATAATTTCACAATGTATATGTGGATTGAATCTCACATGGTACTCCATTATTATGTATAATTATTGAATCAAATTTAAAAAAATTTTTAGAACAGGGAATAAAGGAGTATTATGAGTTAAAAACACCTGTCTACCTTGGATTGTTTAAAGTTTCTATGTGGGACTCTATGACATCCTTTAGGGAGCCCCTCCCCAAACACACACCTTCTCAGAGAAAGGCACTGACCACAGTGGCACAATAAAGTATCTGCTAAGTGAATATGTCGCCTAGGGCACTACAGCACTTTATTCAGCCCTTCTAACTGCAGGCCAGCGAACAAGCACCTGCTCTCTTTCCTTCCTCCACTCTGCTCTGCGCCAAGTCTATATTGAGCATGAGTTGCCATCAGGCCCTGGTGACTGAACAGTGAACAAGATGGAGTTTCTACCCCATGGGGCTGACACTCTCAAAGCCACATTAGGAACTAGGTGCTGTACCTAGCTCCTAGGGAATTGGCTTTTTTTTTTTTTTTTTTTTTTTGGACAACCCATACTCATTACTCATTACTTAATTTTACCCCAGGGCTGAAGGAATTTTCCTAGGGCAAGCCAATGAGGTGCTATATCAAAAAAGGTGATTTTCTTTCACTATTTTAGTAAAGAGCCCGAATCACTGGCAGGAATTAGCTGTCCACTTTCAGACAGGAAACCCCACTCTACTTCCTCAGTTAACCCTACTGAATAGGCTGCTCAAGCTGTGGAGTTAAAACAAAGGAAAGACCAAGGGCTAGGAACTGAACAATGGCTTCCTTAGAAGGTAGAAGGCTTCTTCTCCACCCTTGCCTTGGAGACAGTCAGACACATCCAGATGGTGTATCAGAGGGGCAAAGAGATGGCCAAAAAATCTCAGCCTAGGTAAAATTATCCCAGTTCAGAGACATGCAAATTTGAAGTGAAAATCCCTAGCTATGAGGAGTTCAGAGTACAGTTCTGATTAGTGAGGGCCCAGATTTTAAGTGACTATAGAAGTGCCAGGAAACTTCTTTTCTCCAGTGGTACTTAGAGCTTGAAATAATAGGAACGATATCAGCACACACACAGCACACACACAAAATCACAGAATGCATCTCTACAATTCCTATTAAGATGACAGAACTTAAGACTTTTCAAAAGCATTATTCAGGAGACACCCCTATCTCTCACAGTAACAGGTAGACAACGAGGAGGATAATGAACACCCATCCTCACAGTCTTGGTGCCACAAAATGACAATGAAGATCATCAGGAATGACCAGACAATTAACGAGGAAGCCCTAGACTAACAGTGATCAAGAAGTTGTTGCTGGAGCTAAGAAGATGCCTACCTCCAGACCTTCTAATGGCTGGGTCCTCTAGCTGAGTCATACAATGGGCACAGTGGGACTATACAGTGGATCTCAGAAGACCTTGTGGCCAACCAGAGTAATGTCAGCTCATGGCCGTGATTTCATCAATTCACTTCCAGAAAACAGTTTGCACTAAGTCTGTTTGCAGAATTAGCCACCTCAATATGCATCCCCTCTATCCTCCTACTTCCTAAAAGAATAGCAGTCACCTCGTTCCATCCCACTCACGCCTCAACACAACAAAATCATCTTCGACCTTTCTAAAGATGATCAGAGATCTCTGGCAAAGAAATGTGTCAATTCTCCTGAAAGGAAAAAAAAAAGGCACATGAAAAGATGCTCAACATCATTAGTCATTAGAGGAGATGCAAATCAAAACCACAATGAGATACCAACTTCACACTCATAAGGACATGCAGATAAGCACAAGTGTTGGTGAAGATGTGGAGAAATTGGAACCCTCATCTACCACTGGTGGGAATGTCAAATGGCGCAGCCAGCGTGGGAAATAATCTGGCAGTACCTCAAATAGTTAGGAGTTACCATACAATACAAACAATTCTGCTTCTAGGAATTCTCCCAAGAGAAATGAAAATACGTGTCTACACAAAAACTTGTACACAGAAGTACTCAGCAGCAGTATCCATACTCAGCAGCATTATCCATAATAAACAAAAGTAAAACCAGCCCAATGTGCATCAACTGAGGAAATGGAAACAAAACTGCCATATCTATGCAATTAAATATTATCTGGCTATAAAAAGGAATGAACTGATTATGCTACACATAGATGACTCTTAAGAACATTATACTAAGCAAAAAAAGTAACAAAAAACACATATTGCATCATTCCATTGATAGTAAATGTCTAGAATAGGCAAATCTGTAAAGGCAGAAAATACATTAGTACTTGCTTAGGGCTGGGGTATGGAGAATGGAGGAAATGAGAGGTGATAGGTAAGGTGTATAGGGTTTTTCTAGGGGGTAACAAAAAGGCTCTAAAATTGTGGTGATGGGGGCATAATTCTGTGGACATACCAAAAGCCATGGAGTTGTATACTTTTAAATAGGAGGATGGTATGATATGTGTATCATATCTCAAAAAAAAAAAAAAAACTGTTTCAAAAAAAAGCAAGTCCACCTCTAAAGCTATGGGGAAAAGGAGGAGTTTGGCTTAGAGCAGGCAGATGAGTGTCATGGGCCTAGCACAGCCAAGACCAGGGCAGGAACTAAGGGCTGGCCACGGGCCTAGCAAAAGAAGGAAATCACAGTGATCTACTTCCAGTTCACCACATATGACCGCTCTTATAACCTCTGGATCAACCTTACAGGCCTCCCTTCAGAAGGCTCCCGGCCCACCTTGTCTGGCAAATGCCAATTTCTCAACCCACCTGAGAACACTGAGCAGCAGCCCAGTTCCAATGGAGTGAGAACCAGACCAATGAAGCTGTTCCTCCAGGTGGCCATCCAACAACCCTGGAGGCCCTATTTCTGACACAAGGGCCTGCCTCCTCAGAGGATAAACAAAGGCAGAAATGCCCATCCCTTCAGACGCAATGCCAGCCCCAAGCAGAGATGTGGTCTCTTCCAGTAGCCCTGCAGGACAATACCATCCCATGCGCCACATTCACATAGGACAGCACTGCTCTAACTTAGTGGTTCCCAGATCTCTCTGTCCTCACTGTGTACCACCTGAGCTACTTCATAGTCATCATTAAATGGTGGCTAAGGAGCCTACATTTAGCTTCATCCTGTACAGTAACCTTCAAGAAATCCTAAGTCACTGTGTCCACCCAATTTCCTTGGAAAATCCCACCCACATCTCCAGCCTCCAATCTCACCCTACCTCCTGCATAAAGCCTCCAGGGGCTCCCTAGACTGAGGACAACTCCCCTTCCATAGAGTACTCGTAACTCATAGCAGTTCATGCTCCTTCCTTGCTCTACAGGACAATCCCGTTTCATCTCGCCTATGGGGTCTGTGAGGCCCCCAAAGACAAGAAATGCCGGCAATGGCCATGCCTTGCACACAGAGGGTGGTCATTAAGTATTTGCTAGATGAAAGGACAGGATGGTGGAAATGAGGTGAAGAAATGCAAATTAGCAAAGACCTCCAAGACCTCCTTCTGGTATGAGCCACAGAACCTGGGCATTCTGACACTACATTTGCACCTTACCTTTTGCAAGATTTTACCCTTAGTAGTGAAACCCTTGAGGAGGCAGGGTTAAACTAAAGTGGATGTGATGGTAGTCAGTCAGGTATTAAACAGAGAAGAAAACTGCAAAAAAACACTCCAGAAGAAAATTCTAGGGGGGCAGGGCAGTGAGATTACAGAAACAAAATATGTCTAAGACAAGGGATGGAGGGGAAAGTACCCGGGAACCTTTCTCGGAGGCCACTTGTCTTGTCACTGTTATGCTGAGAAGATCACAGGAAATAACACCTGAAAGGGTGACAAGGAAGAACTGAGAGAACCTTGCATCAAAAACCTGAAAATCTCTGATCTGCAGCTTGTTCTACCATTGGCACTGTGTGATCCTAAGTGTGTCCATCTCAGTTTCCGCATGTGTAACATGGAGAAAGTTCTAGAAACACAGAACACTGTTAGAGCCGGAGGAGTAGGGGTGAGCAACTGAGTTATTGGTTCTCAAACTGTGCTCCAAAGAACATCAAAGATTAATTCACAGAGATGTTCCAGAGGTTCCACAAACGTTTCATTTGACTTTTGGTTTTGTTTAAAATGTTTGTAAACATTTTTCAAAAAACAGTTTGACATGCCAAATCCTAAGATACTAGAGACAAGCAATATACGTATCAATTTATACTGCAGAGACTCAGCAAAACTGCCCTGGCTACCTCCGTACACTGGAGTTTGAACTTCAAATTTCCACCTTATTGGTCACAAAACTAATGCTCAGTAGTGGTCTAGTTTACATATTTTTAAAAATTCAGGCCCAGATATCTATTCACATGAAATTTTATGAGAAAAAAGCACTACCCTAATTAAATGCCAGGTGAGAGTTGGTCACACATCTTGAAGTTTCAAGGCTGCTTGCCTGACTCCCATATTTTAAGTGACAACTGTCTTTAGATGTTAATAATTCAACTTTGAAACAATTTCTACTACTTCTCTTTTCAGCCTCCATCTCAATTTACATTAAAAGCAACTTAGAGTGCTTGGTAAATTATTTTTTAAAATGATAGCCACTCCCATTCATAATTGGATGAATATGGACTGCTTCTACTCTGAACCAAAACACAGTGCAGGAATCAACTGGGTGCTAACCTTGCACTGACTGCACAACCTCTTACCAAACTCCTGGTTTTGTGCTTACCACAGAACCACATCTCGCTGGTCTAACAATCAACTTTAACAGGAAATATGATAAATTAAAATGTATAAAATACCTTTTTACAGACTGGAAGACAACGTCTGGTTTTGCTTAGGAAAATATAAAATGCAAACCCTCAATTTACAGAGGAAGACCCTGAGGCCAGAAAATGTTATGTTTTCCAGTTAGAATCAGAATCAAACCAGCACCCCATTCCTGCCTCCTAATACTACATGGCCTCCACCAAACCAAACTGAGTCTACCAGCTGCATGCAGAAACTCAGAAAGGAAGAGACCTCTCCGTACGAAACACAAGACAGAAACCAAAGTCCAGTACTATTAAGAAGTCGTGAGTCTAATGCAATGTCCCACCAACCTCAAGGGTTGAATCAACACATGAAAGGGAGAAAAATACACATTTACAGGATTACTGGTGTAAGAAAGACAGATGGAACGGGGACGGTGGGGGCGGGGGGGCAGTCTTCATCTAAATACAGTTGGTGTTAAAAGGAGAAGCAGAGGAGGAGGAAGGGACAGGCAAAGCAGCTTTCTCTTCTAAAATAAATCCAAATTCCTGGGAAGAAGCTCTGAGGTCACTCACTCCCCCAGATGGCCCAGTGCCACCAACCTGATAGAGCCCACTCAGCAGGTGCCCAAAGCTCGGCTGTGAATCCCTGACAGCTGTGATGCCAACGACTCTCTTCTAGCTCTAGGAAGCAAAGGAGCTCAGGAGCAGGCAGGGGTGCTGCCCAAGAAATAGGTATGAACAGAGACCTTTCACTTCCAGGACATGGGTCCTTTTTTTTTTTTTTTTTTTTTTTTTTTTTTTTATAAACAGGAAAAACACATTCTAAATGAAAACAGTCTGTTCCCTTTGGAACTGGCTAAACTAGTCTTATTTTAATTAACTAGCTGAAAGACACCAGCTAAAAACAACACACCTTTAATATCTTGGGAAGACTCTTTGAATATCTGGGTTTTAAACAGCCCATCCCCTCTTACATTTGAAGTGAACAAAGCAAGACAGTCCTGTACCCAGAGTTTTAATTCATTATGCTACACTTGCATTTTTCCTGTGGGCAGAGAAAGGAAAACCTCCAACGCCAACCACCTGAAGCGCATATTTGTCTTGCAGTTACACCATCCACTCAGTGGAGTTCAGGGCTCCATATCTGGCATCAATAGCAAAATAAATTTCCAAACACTGTAACAGGTCTGGCGAATCTGGGTCCGGAACATGCACTCTTCTTCCTGCCCTCTCTATTCCCAGGTTCCACCACACCTACCCCAGCTGTTCTCTGCCATTCACAGGTATAAAGAAGACAGATGGAAAGGGGATGGGGGCAGTGTTCATCTAAATACAGTTGGTGTTAAAAGGTGAAGCAGAGGAGGAGGAAGGGACAGGCAAAGCAGCTTTAGAGGCAAAGCAGGCCACTAGAGGGCGTGGATGGGGGAAGAGAAAACCAACATTTGATGATTTTATCCTGACTTAGTCTCTTGGATGTGCATATTACTGGCAGGTGGACAAAAGGGAAAGAGGACAAGAGTGAGAAGGAAGCTGTGGTTGCTGGAGCAGATAAGATCTTCACATGTTCTATGAGTTTCATTCACCAGGCCCATACGATATTCACAGTTGACAGAATTTCCTTAACAACAAAAAAAGGCAACAGCGGTAACTCCAAGAATTCTGAGGGGCTGGGCGCGGTGGCTCATGCCTGTAATCCCAGCACTTTGGGAGGCCGAGCGGGGCGGATCACGAGGTTGAGAGGTCGAGACCATCCTGGCTAACACGGTGAAACCCCGTCTGCACTAAAAATACAAAAAATTAGCTGGGAGTGGTGGCGGGCGCCCATAGTCCCAGCTACTCGGGAGGCTGAGGCAGCAGAATGGCGTGAACCGGGGAGGCGGAGCTTGCAGTGAGCCGAGATCGCGCCCCTGTACTCCAGCCTAGGCGACAGAGCAAGATGCTGCCTCAAAAAAAAATAATAATAATTCTGAAAACAACTACTAAACCAAAACAAAGCACGGGTCCCTGAAAAATGAAATAAATCACTTTAATCCAGTGTTTCTCAATCTTTGCACACTTGATATATGGGTCTGAAGAATTTTTTTGTTGTGGGAAGCTATTAGAGGTTTAGCAGCATTGCTGGCCTCTAGCCACTAGATGCCATTACAGCCCTCCAATAACCCTCTATAACTAGAGGGTTGTGACAGTCGAAAAACGTCTCTCAACACTGCCAAAACTGCCTCGGTTGAGAGGGACTGCCTCGGTTGAGAGGGACTGCCTCGGTTGAGAGGGACTGCCTCGGTTGAGAGGGACTGCCTCGGTTGAGAGGGACTGCCTTACCAATCAACAGGATCTTAATTCACCCACTGGAAGATGCTCAGACAGGTTCTGCCCATGTAACTAGAATGCAGAGTGAGAGAGAAGCAGACCAAGGTGAACCTGGGAGTCCATCACCATCCCTGAAGACCAGCAGGCTCAGAAGCCTGTGCTGAGGCTGTGGAAGGCCTCAGAGTGGGGGAAGGTGGCCGACTGCTGACGCTGTCTCAAGGTGACTGATAAATGAGTCTCGTTTTCTCCACATCTCTCAGTGCTGTCTGGGCACTAACTGAGAATCTCATTCCTAGGCTAGCTGTGCCCAATTTACTAATGAGTATTAAGGCACTGGGCCTCTGCTCCAAAGACCTAGTCCATAAATCAATGAGCGTAGGGAAGAAGGCTTTGAGCAAGACCAAATCTGGATGATGCTTCATCAGACAGCCATTAAAAAAAAAAAAAACAAAACCAAAAAAAAACCGCTAGGATTGTCACCTGGCATCTGGCCCAGGAAACCATGAACAGGCTTTAAGATAGTTCAATAATGACTCTCTAAGAAGAAAGAAAGAACCGTCTGTGAAAAGATCGCACAGCATGTCAATTTGTCAGGTAGGTCTCCTTAATGTTGAATGATAATACTCGAAACATTTGCTTCCACTCTCAAAGGACAGTAAAGCCACAAAGAAATTTTATAGTAAGTGTAAAATGCACCTTTTCTCTGAGGATCAGACTTCTGGCAACACTCTACATCTAGAAAAAAACCAAGAATGACAACAGGCCAAAATGGCCCCAGTAATAAAGAAAATCACAGTCACAAAAATCACCACACTTATTTCAAAAATATGGGTAATGCCGTCAAGATAAAGCTCATTATTTCCAAACGCTTCCCAAGCCCTCTAGCCCAATCACCCAGACCCCTAGTACCCCTCTCCTCTACCTTGGGAGGAGCAGAGGCTGGGTGCTGGCCTACCTCAGGAATGTTCTAGCTGCCCTATTTGCAGAAAAGGGACAGTCCTCCCTAAATCTGATTTGGTTAAAAAAATGAACTAGCTAAGCAGTGAAGAAATACATATGTGTGCACACACATGCACAATCTGAAGTGACCACTCAGGCTTACCCAACTTAACCTTATAAAGAATTTCTCATCCCTTCTAAAATAAGGCTACAGTAGTCAAGCCACTCGATCACACAGCCCTAAGCTTTAACAGACCCAGAGTCAAAAAAGTCAAGGTCTGAATTTTCTTAGGGAAGAACTCATTGGTTAGATGCTGGCTGATAAGTTCAATCGTTCCTTAATGTATATACCAAGGTCAACTCTCCCAAACACTGCAAATAACTTGGGTCAGCCTGACTGGTTTCTGGTCACAAACCCTCAGTTTGCACAAATGATAAACCAGCTCAAGTTAAAAATGGAGCTTCTCAGGAGAGTTTCTTGACCTCAGAGTTTAGGACTGACTAAACCAGGACCTCTCAACTATGATGTACATATAATCACCTGGACTGCTCTTTAAAAAATAGAGATGCCCAGCTCTCACACCCAAAGATTTTGATTTACTTTGTCTGAGGTGTGGCCCAAGCAGAGGTATTTTTATTTTAAGCTGCTTAGATGATTTTAATACACAGCCAGGCATGAGAACATTTAAAAGACATTTTATAACAACTATATCGGCCCTATCTAGTAAAACCCAAAATGTGATCCATTCTAGAATTTTAAGAGGTAAGTTCTCTGCTCTTCTCCCACCCCACAAATGTAGAGTTACTGGCTTACTAGGTAATTCATCTGCCAAGGTAGGCTTGTTTTCTCCTTAAAGGAATCACAAACTGGTCTTAGGCCAATGCCCTGCCTAAACAGCCAGACTTTCAACAGCTAGTCTAGCACAGAGCCTTGTTAGATCATCCCACGCTATGGAAGGACTTGCAGGGAATAATGCTAAATTAATACAGCTTTTATTAACCTCTCCTGGGCACTTGGCTCCAAAGATGAGAAATGATCTGAGGCTAGCCTAACGGCCTCAATGTCTACAACGCTTTTAGCAACTAGCACCTCTATAACATTGCTACTCGAACTCTCATCTATGGAAAGGTAGCACTGAAATGATCTGGCAGGTTGTTAAAAATGCAGAATCTTAGGCCCAATCTCAAAACAATAGAATCAATTGGTGTTTATAACCAGACTGCAAGGTTACTTGTTTTCACATGAGAAGCACTGCTTTTTACCTTATCTAGGATAGTAAGAGCAGGGGCAGATCAGATCCTAACTTCCAGTGGAGGATGACAGAGAACATGGCACAATTCTCCTTTTCATAACACGTACGGAACTTATGTTACTTTTGAATAAGCTGGATGTACATCCTACTGACACATATCCAGCTGAGATGAGCATTATATACATAAATGAAATAGTTTAATCACTGTGAACTAGGAGTGCTTATAGGACAACTGGTCCTACTTTCTAGTTGCTGACAAAAAGCAAATGTTTTGATCCGTTAGGTTAAAATTGAAGACACAGTTTGGATACATGTTTTCCAAACATCTAACTCTGATAAAGCAGTAATTCCACACAGCAAAGCGCCTTATGCAGCTACCCAACACACACCTTGCACTGCTCAAAGTTCAACATCATGGGGGTTTGAGTTTTTGTTGTTTTATAATCCAAAATGCTCTCTTTAGAACAAGCGCTTTGCAATCACAAGTACTTTCCCAGTTGACTTCAAAGTGAAATAGCCTTCAACTGAGATAAGCATGCTCATTAGGTGCCTTAATTCTGCACAAGAGTATTTCAACCAGGCCGGGCGCGGTGGCTCACGCTTGTAATCCCAGCACTTTGGGAGGCCGAGGCAGGCGGATCACGAGGTCAGGAGATCGAGACCAAGGTGAAACCCCGTCTCTACTAAAAATACAAAAAATTAGCCGGGCGTGGTAGCGGGCGCCTGTAGTCCCAGCTACTCGGAGAGGCTGAGGCAGGAGAATGGCGTGAACCCGGGAGGCGGAGCTTGCAGTGAGCCGAGATCGTGCCATTGCACTCCAGCCTGGGTGAGAGAGCGAGACTCCGTCTCAAAAAAAAAAAAAAAAAAAGAGTATTTCAACCAATAGTTAAAAGTTTCTGGAAATGATTCTAATTCCGATATTTTCCACGGTACTTCAGTGACTTCATAGCCCCTAAAAGTCTTTTGAAGTTTGGTTGAAAGAAATTGTATTTGAAAGATGACTTAAGGGATACACAATCCATCCATTGCTCTAGGTCGGCTTTGCCCAACCTCTTATGACCAGTGAGGCTTTTAACAGTAATATATCATCTCTCACTCATACACACACACACACACTCCCACCCTTAGGAACTTTTCAGTCATTTCTCAGTGTTTACATATATATGAGAAAGATAGGGTATTAAAGTCATAATCCATTTCTGAAACAAGGTATTGAAAGTTTATGAAGTTCATTTTGATACCATCTTTGCTAATGTTCCAAATGATTAATGGCAAATTACCATTTGCCCATTTAACCTGTAACACACAGCATTTAACTTAATTATGTCAGTAAAAAACTATAATTTGTCAATAAAATTCATTCTGAATTTATATACTTGTTAGTACATGTTTGGTGTGGGGACCAAATGCATATTCAAAACAGAGAGCAATCTACTTACCACCCCCAACTAGACAAAATGTCCTATGTTTGCATTTCTTACATCTGGACTTCAAAACAAATCAAAGAGTTTATAAGAGAACTCACTGCTTCCTTTGAACATGTTTTCCGGCAGAATGTTCACCCCATTTCCCAGGAAGAAACCATAGTGGGGAACTATGCCTGCTCCTTCTTTGGGGTACTCACAGTTCTCCCAGAGGGGGAAGAACAGCATTTCAGCTTGAACAGGCTGCTGGACACACTCTCTGTTCCTGCTCCCACGGGTTAAATGGGCAGAGCCCACCCACAGATGCTCAGCCATCACCTGGGTGGCTATGAAGATTACATTTAGGGTGGATAAGGAAGTCTTACATCCAAAACACATCTCCCAACTTTGCTTTACACTAATAAAACTGGTACTATATTTTAATTTTTGTCTAGCTTCTTCTGTTTCTTCTAGTTCAGCATCCAGAAGGGAGGAAGGATGTGATTAATCGCCATCTCCAATACCTCAAAAGTTTATTTTTATATATTTTTTCCAGTTGTGTTTCTAAATATCAGGCTAAGACAGGTGGTTTTCTAGCACCTATTTGAAAGCATTTCTCCACAAATAACACACTGCAGGTGTATGAATCTTTAGTCCTAATAAATTAAAAGACAAAATGACTACAAGTCATAATATTTTCTATTTCTAAATATTGATTTTTTAAAAAATACTATCAGATATGCCAAAAGATTTCAGATGAATGCAACTTTTGACTACAGGGAAAATAACATGAGGAAAAATCAACAGAATTCTCATATACTCCTCAATAATTTATACTTCAATCTAACTTTTCCTAATGCATCCTGTCTTTGAACAACACTCCATTAAGAACATAAATTTTTTTTATTGTAATGTAACATATAATGGTCCAAACCTCACAGACCGCTAGTGCAGATCACTCTTCCGACTGCAACTAACCACCATATCCAAGCTCTTAATAAATACTAGTAGGCTTTCTCTCTTCCATCTTAAGGGGAGATCAGGGATTATATATGTAAATACATACTTTTTGTCCTTCAAACATACAAATGGTAAAAAAACATATCACTTTCATTTTAGAATGAAAGCTCAGGGCACCCTCAAAAATCCCTAGGGGCTGAGAGCCACCAGATGGGAATCACTGCTCCAGCTGTTCCAAATTCCTGCATTTGGCCTGACGCTGGACCACATGTCTTATAAGAGATCTTCAAAGCAATGCATATTTGACCTTAAATATAAAGCAGTAAAAGAAAGAAGAGAAAGGCCAGGTGAAACACATCACTGGGTTTACTGTAAACATGTCAAAGGTTTTGCTCATTATACAATTTATGTATCCATGAAGACTTCGGAAGAAATTTTTTTTCATCTTCATATCAAGAATATTCATCTAGGTATCTGAACAACCAGTTAGATCGACACACTACAACATAACTGACAGTGCTTCCCTCTTCAAGAAGGCTGGCAAGAAAAGCTCACCATCCACTTCCAGGAAGTAAAGTGGACTCACTAATTTTTTGTATAAATCCCACTCCTGACTCATTTTCCTACTCTCTTCTCCTTGTCTTTTTTCTTACTTAATGGTAAATGTATTTTTATCTTCTTGTATTACATGTTTTACTCCTTTTTGGAACATATCATAATTAAACAAAAAGAGCAAGATAGCTATGGTAGGCAGAATACCGGCCCACCCCCCCCCAGATCCATCCACATCCTCATCCCCAGGACATACATGGCAAAGGGAAATCAAGGTATTAGATGGAATTAAGGTTAATCAGCTGACCTTAAAAGGGGAAAAAAAAAAGAGTCTAGACTACCCAGGTGGGCTCAATGTCATCACAGGGTCATTAGAAGTAGAAAAGGGAGTCAGAGGGTAGGTAAGAAGGATGTCAACAGTCTTTCCTCAAGACGGCTCAGACTATTAAGTGATTTGCATAAATCAAGGTTATTGATTCAAGAAGTCTGGTTAACTTGGTTTCTCTGGTAACCTTTGGTTCTATTCTAGTAGTAATCAGATTACGAATTTAAGAAGAATGAGGGAGCTCCCTAACAAAGGTGACAGCCCCAAAAAGTAATTGATAATACTGAGGGGGAAACCCCAAGATATATAGAGCAGAAAAGAACAGGGCCAGGCATGGTGGCTCATGCTTGTAATCCCAGCACTTTGGGAGGCTGAGGCGGGTGGATCACAAGGTCAGGAGATCCAGACCATCTTGGCTAACACGGTGAAACCCCACCTCTACTAAAAATACAAAAAATTAGCCAAGTGTGGTGGCATGTGCCTGTAGTCCCAGCTACTGGGGAGGCTGAGGCAGGAGAATCGCTTGAACCTGAGAGGCAGAAGTTGCAGTGAGCCGAGATGGCGCCACTGCACTCCAGCCTGGGTGACAGAGCAAGACTCTGCCTCAAAGCAAATTAAATAAATAAATAAATAAATAAATAAATAAATAAATAAAATAAATAAAACATGTTTAGGGCAATATTTCTTTCTTTGTTGTTTGTTTTTGAGAAAGAGTTTCACTCTTGTCGCCCAGGTTGGAGTACAGTAGTGGAATGATCTTGGCTCACCGCAACCTCCACCTCCTGGGTTCGAGTGATTCTCCCACCTCAGCCTCCCCAGTAGCTGGGATTACAGGCATGTGCCACCATGCCTGGCTAATTTTGTGTTTTTAGTAGAGACAGGGTTTCACCATGTTGGCCAGGCTGGTCTTGAACTCCTGACCTCAGCTGATCTGCCTGTCTCAGCCTCCCAAAGTGCTGGGATTATAGGCATGAGCCACCACACCTGGCCTAGGGTCATATTTCATCAGGGCAACAGCCTTGTATGTCTCAGAACTGCCTGGAAGCATCGCATAATGACACCACATCTTTCCTAAACAGGATGTAATACAGATTTGCGGGATGATCCCAGAAAAGTCTTATAGCTGAACTTCTGACAACGATACATAAATAAGACATGACGAGGGTGGGGAAAGCACAGATAAGGTCAAAGGCCACATGTGTCATTTGCTATCACATTGCTTCTCCTCTGAACCTCTCCTTTATGTTTCCACCTAACTTTATGCTCTATGAAGGTAAGATAATCTTAATTACCACTATAAGAAAAGCTAACAATTACAGACCATGATCCTTAACAGACTTTTTCTCTCTTCTAATGCTTACTTTAAGCCTGTGAAGTAGATGCTGACTGTCTCCATTCGGAGTAGGGAAAATTGAGGCACAAAGAACTAAGCAATCTGTTCAATGTCACATAGCTACCAGGTAGTATAGCTGTTGTAGACTGGGCATCAGGCTCTTTAATCAGTGTTCTCTAGTGCCTCAGTACCTCTCAGAGAGCTTCACACTTAGAAGGTCTCCAAACTTATGAAATGAATAAATGGAACAAGTCTAGAAAAAAAATGAGAGGAGGCCGGGTGCGGTGGCTCACGCCTGTAATCCCAGCACTTTGGGAGGTCAAGGTGGGCGGATCACAAGGTCAGGAGTTGGAGATCAGACTGGCCAACATGGTGAAACCCCATCTCTACTAAAAATACAAAAATTAGCTGAGCGTGGTGGCACACGTCTGTAATCCCAGCTACTCGGGAAGCTGAGGCAGGAGAATCACTTGAACCCAGGAGGCAAAGGCTGCAGTGAGCCAAGATCGCACTACTGCACTCCAACCTGGGTAAGTTGCTCCAACAGAGTAACAGAGCAACAGAGCAAGACTCCATCTCAAAAAAAAAAAAACCAAAAAAAAAAAAACAAACTGCACTTCAACCTGGGCTACAGAGCAAGACTCCATCTCAAAAAAAAAAAAAAAAGAGAGAATTAAATCATTTATGTAAGTTGAGTTCCTTTGAGTGACAGGCTTTCCCCCCCATTTCATCTAGGAAACTCTGTTCAAATGAGCCAGGTAGGTATTATGAATTCCCACCTGGGGGAATGTTTCAAAAAGCAGTTTCTCCTTTATCCTCCTCCCCCAGTACTGCTTTCGTCATTGCAGGTTTGGTTTATATCTGGAAATTTAAAAAGAAAACTTCCCGGATTATTCTGCAAACATTTACTTATATCCTTCCCCCAGCCAGTGGAGCATCTCTGCTAGGCGATGTCTTGCCTCCCATGACAGAGTAGAATCCAGAATGGCCGAGTGGGAAGTCTCACATGAGGGACTTAACTTCAAAGACATTAGGAGGCACAAGTAAAATTTAGGCAGTGAGCAAAACAATTCTTTTAGGGCTCAGCAGCCAAGTACAGACCAAGAGGGTAAAAATTCACACACGCGCGCACGCACACACACATACACATACACAAACACTCCTTCTACATAACCTACCTATCTACCTACCTTAAACTTGCACAGGCTATCCTGAGGAAAAGGAGAGATTACTAGCACATTTGTTAGTTTAGAAAGATATCAAATCTTACCATTTTTCTCTTGCAATTATATCAAAGTGACATTAGAGTATCTTCCACAAGATGAAAACTATATAAAAGGGTGGTAAGAGGCCAACTAGAGAGTTGCAACCTCATCGGACAAATATTCATGGAAGGGGCTTGCTGGGTGCTCCCAATGATGTTAAAGTATTGAGGAGAAAACACCGAGGGTCCAAGACAGATTCCCTGCACTTAGAAACATCCTCCAACCATGCACATACCCACCACCACTCCCACAGAGCAGCCAGAACATGCTGAAATCAGGGGCCCTATTGGCGTGTCCCTGTATTAGTCTGTTCTCACACTGCTAATAAAGACATACCCCAGACTGGGTAATTTATAAAGGAAAGAGGTTTGACTCAACAGTTCAGCATGGCTGCCGAGGCCTCAGGGAAGGGAAAGCAAACACGTCCTTCTTCACATGGTGGCAGCAAGAAGTGCCAAGCAAAAGGGAGGAAAAGGTCCTTATAAAACCATCAGATCTCATAAGAACTCACTATCACGAGAACAGCATGAGGGTAACCGCCTCTGTGATTAAATTACCTCCCATGACACTTGTGGATTATGGGAACTAAGATGAGATTTAGGTGGGGACACAGCCAAACCATATCAGAGACTCTTTTGGGCTGCAGAGAAGCCTCAAGAGGTTTCATGGAGATCCTGTGGCCTAAACTGGGTCTCATCCCTTCATATCCCTCCAACTAATCTCAAGGTCCAGGCTAAACACCAGGAACAAAAGGTGAAGAAAACGAAGTTCCTGGAACCACTGCCTGCAAGCTCCAAGCTTTCCCTGCAGTCATGGGACCTGTGAAGAACTCCGAACACTGCACAGAGTTCCAGGGCTAGAGGCAGAGCTTTGAACAAGTCACATCTCAAAACCTTGGTTTTGTCTGCCCATAAAATTAAGCAGCAGAAGTAGGTGGTGTCTGAGGCTCTTCCATTTTCAACTTAACTGAGTAAAAACAGGTCTGTATTTTCCAGCTACTCGGATGTTTTCACTACTTCAGAATGATGACACTCACAGCCTAGAATGTGATCGTGGTAGGAAGGGGAGGGGGAGCAACAGACAGAGACTGAGTTACAGTGAGAATTATAGATGAATGAAGTTATTATGCAAAACAGAAAACCAAAGCTAATTTGACTGTGCCCCCTCCCCTTTTATCCCTTGCCTCAAATACACTAAATCTATGTCACTTGCCTCTCATGACCACTAGATTTATAAGCCCATTAAAAATACTTTTATAATCACTCCCGGCAAAAAAAAAACAACAAAAAAAACCCCCTATTATCATAATGATTTAAATCCCTACAGCAGTACAGCAGGATCTGGGGTGGGGAGAGTTTATTAATACCTTAGCAAAACGTGCCATGAATACATCATTTGGATATTCATTTTTTTTGAAGTGCCCTGATTTTTCCCAGGGTGTTCAGTTAACATTTAGCTCATGGTGTTACTGGCCCTGTCAATTGGATTAGGTTATTTTCCTCAATTCCTCTGCTCTGTGGCTCTTCTCTCTCTCCATCAAAACCCACGCGAGGATCAAGCTGAGGTATTAGTTTCTCAACCCTCATTGGGTATCACGATCATGTTGGAAGACTTTTTAAATACAAATGGTAGCCCTCCCCCAAGATCATAATTCAATTGGTCTACACAGGGCCAGGAAAGCAGTATAATTTAAAGCAATTCCAAGAGACTCTAAGGTGTAGCCAGAGTTGAGAACTATTGATCTAAGATAGCCACCTTCCCAGGCAGGTAAGTGGGTAGAAGGGTACTGAGGGAAGAGAAACAGGTATGAGGTGGGGGAGCATGGCAGAGGAGACGGGGGCTGTGTTGAACCAAATACCAGGCACCCCTCCGATAGGGCAGCCACTTCTCAGTTCTAACCACCAGACAACTTGAGCTAAGACATCCTGGGTTAGCCAGATCTTCCAATTTTCCAAAGAAGCCAGAAACCCAGAGTTTTGGTCAAATCTGTGTATTTTTAAATGCTGGTGCTAATTTAGATTAAAAAAAAATTCTGGGTGGTCCAAATAAAACACATCTGCAACCTTCCTTACAACCACCACCCTAAGCACTTGAAGCTGGGGAGTGTTATAAAAAGACTGAGGCAAATATACAAGACCTTGAATTGAAAGCAGTTTACAATCTCACTCACCTGCTCAGTCCACCTCATGATAGGTGTCTGTTACTTTATCTTAATTGCTCAACTATTCTGGACTTTCTAAACAGCAGCTGGTATTTTTCTCAAATACTGACTTCTGCTCATCACTTTCAAAGGATTCTGAGCACTGGCTTCCAGCCCTCATTCACCACCCAACACAAGCTTGTGACTTAGTCACACCTTATTGCCAATCCCAAGAAACGAAGGGAATTTAAAAGCACCTGGTGAGAGAGAAGGAGGCCTCAGAATCCAGAAAGCCTAAGTGACTTACCCAGGGCCACAAAGACTGTCAAGGTAAGGTGAACAAACTTGTCCCCATTGCTCACCCTAGTTGAAGGACAGAGCCATATTGCTGTGTCTTATGTATGGACCCCCATAGTCTTATAATTCTTGATACATACTTACATTTGACTTTTAGCTTTATGATCTGCTCCCTGTTGAGATTCAAACTTCTTGAAGGAAGAGATTCCAATCTTTCTGTGAACTGACTACTTAATATTTGTTGGGAAAAGTCCCTGTAGCCCCCTTGGTTGATAGAGATGGCTGCTGGTGGTGCCCTTGCAAACTATAGGCATCACTGCTCTACGAGTCTCTTGGAAGAACCTGTAAGTCTTGACTCCCACCAACCCCTGCCCCCAAGTCCCCAGCTTCCTTCTCAGCCAACTACTTCATCACATCAATAACAAAGTATGAGAAACACAGAAAAATGAAACACATGAGCAACTTTCAACTGACTGTTTCCTTCTCTCTTTGGACCACAAAGTCTCCCTGCTCTACTGAGATTATTACCCATCATGAAAGGACATAGCATCTAGTGTTCTGATTTCTCCACTCAGAGATACACCTCAGAAGGCAGCTTCTCAGCTGTGAAAGAAGTTGGCCTTTGCAATCCTTTCTTAGAAGCCTGCTTCGGAATTACTCAAGAGAGCCAGAGCCAAACCTAGAGTGTTGTGCATGGATAGAGAGGCAATCTGGTGTGGCAGAGAGGCTTGGGAATTAGATTCAGATTAAAATCTCTGCACTGACATAAGTCAGCCCTGTGTCCTCTTGAAGTTACAGAAATGAAGACCCAGTTTCCTCATCTGTAAAATGTCTACCTGCAGGGTTTACATTTGCAAAGGGCCTAGTCTAGTGATCGATCCTTGATGAGAGTTACTGGAGAAGTCTCATGACTCCTACGATGAGCCCCAGAGGCCTCTGTGAGTAAGGTGGAAGGACCTGGTCTTCTGCCTGATCTAAATACATTAAGATCTGCCTTTGCTGACCTAGTTTCATTCTAAAGCAGTTGTGGTTTTCTTTCTCCCCTTCAGTTCCATTTCTCAAAGGATGTAAGCATATCTGTGTGAAACACATAAAAAAAATGCACCAAGTGTCAGCAAAATGTTACTGCAACTGAGAAAAAGGAATTTTCTATCTTGTCCATCAGTTTTGATGAGGAAGCAAAGCAGACTAGCCCAATTCCTAGCATTGGTAAAGACTGCTACTTCAAAGAATTTTCTGGGTCAGCACCTAAAAGTCTGAAATCCATTCCACTGAATTCATTATGACCCATAGTAATACCCTATCTCTCAAGGCAAAACTACAATCTGATTCATTGCATACAGCCATTCCCTGGTAGACACTATATTTTAGACTAATGAATAAAACAAGTCCAGAAAACAAAACAAAACACAAAACCAGCCCTGTGCCCTTATATTTTACAATCTACATAAAACAAAGTCAGATTTACACATACCTGGAAAACAATTCACAATGACATCATTTCAAGCTAACTGAATCTTGGATTCAAGAAGAATCAATGTCTATACTATTCTTCTAGCATAAAACCTGTTGTGGCAGTTTTAACTTTTTAACTTAAAGTTATGACCTCAGGTCACTAGATAGAATTACGTTACTTGAATGTATTCTTGGCAAGCTCTTTGGGGATATAATTCACTCTACAAGGAAAAATGGTAATTGCCACCAATATCTCACACACACGTACATACAAGACACACCATAACCACCACCACCACCCACAGAATCAGGAAGACCCATGCCATTCTTAAATGAAAATGTGTCCCAGTTAAGAAATAATCTAACATCTCAGGTTAGCAGGAAGTGCCACACTCCAACCTAGCAAGAAAAATGGGCATATAAAAACATTACATAGGTCTGTGGTCTATAAACAGTAACCTATTAGTATCAATTTCCTGGTTTGGTATTGAAATTTGGGGGAAGATGGGTCCACGGGTCTCTTTGTACTATTTTTACAACTTCCTGTGAAATTATTTCAAAATAAATAGTTTTCTAAGCACTACTTATTGGGTATTGTCCTGTTTGGGGAGATTTTTCAAGATGTAGAAGCCCTTTCCCAAGGCCCCTCTTCAGTTAATGGGTCCAGAATAGGATCTACACCTAAATACTTTGAAAAGGGTTCTGGTTCCTAGATGACCTGAAACTCCTCCCCTGTTCAATAAGAACCACCACCAAATGGGAGGGTAAATCACTGAAGACATTTAACAGTGCTGAGGCCGCCATATTTGATATTGGCTGCTGTGTAGAAGATGGGTTTGAAGGTTGGAGCCCAGTGGGGTGGCTCATGAAAATCTGGGTGAGAAATGAGTCCAATAAAGGCCTGAACAGGGTAGCGGCAGTCCAGTCATAATAAGTAAAGAAACCAAACACTAGAAATATGTAAGAGGTCAAATCAGCAGGACAGTGGGCAATGACTAACTGGAAGGAATAAGGGAAGAGGAGAAGGAGGAGTAGTATAGAATGACCACTAGGCTTCCAGCTTGGGCAGCTGAGGAAAAGGTGACATGTCATTCACCAAGACAGGAAAATGGAGGAGCTGGTCTGTGAGGGAAGATGGCTGCCTGAAGCTTCCACAGAGCAATAGTGCTGTATCATATATTTCACATAGAACCGTCTTTGTCTAGGGAGGTAATTCCTTCTTCCTCAACTCACTGGGTAGAAAGTACCAGGGGACAGACAACTTGGCACAGCAGGCAAGAAGGACCAGCCACTACTCAGCCATGTCAGCCACTTGGCCCTGCCCTGGTCAGATCATTTTCACAGCCAGTCACAAACCCAGTCATCTGACCCCAAATACCTCCAGTGGGTAGAGAGCTACTCAACCAAGCTGCTCTCCACAGGTTCTAGAGGGTCTGGGCTTCTAACATATCTATTAGAAGAACTCCAGAGGGTGGACGAGGGGAACCATCCATCAAGAAATCAAGCAACTAATCATTTCACTTTGCCATAATCTCTTTAAGAAATGGTGTTCCAAAGTGAAAGGAAGAATTTCATATGAAAGGACATCAAGACAGCCTATTGAAGATCTATGACATGGGAATTTGTACACTGCAACACAGAAAGCATTTACCACCCACCACAGAGGAATGCAGTTTATTTGATAATTATTTGTCTAGGTTATAAACCTTTTTTGTAACAGTTTACTGAGATATAATTCACATACCATACAATTAACCAATTTAGAATGTACAATATAATGGTTTTTACTGTGCTCAGAGTTGTACAAGCATTACAACAATCAGCTTTATAACTTTTCTCCCATGTAAGAGCTAACCAGGCTCAACTCTGCTTAGCTTCCAATATCAGAACAGGCTAGACACATACAAGGTAGTGTGTCTGTAGAGAATTTCATATAACATTTTATCATACCCAAAAGAAACCCATACCCTTTAGCTACCACCTCCTAACCCCTCCTCCTCCCCACTCCAGCTCTAAGCAAGCACTCATCTACTTTAGTGTCTCTACAGATATGCCTATTCTGGACACTTGATATAAACAGAATCATAATATGCAGTGTTCTTTGACAGCTTTCTTTCACAAGGTCCAATGTTGTAGCACATATCAGTACTTCATTTTGTTTATAGCCAAACAATATTCCATTGAATAGATGTATCACATTTTGTTGATCTATTGATCAGTTGATGCTATTATGAATAAAACTGCTATGAGCATTTCTGTATGACTTGATGGGTGTGTGTGTGTGTGTGTGCGTGTGTTTTCATTCTCCTTGAGTATATACCTAGGAGTAGAATTACTGGGTCATATGATAACTCTGTATTTAACATTTTCAGGAACTGCTAAAATGTTTTCCACAGTAGCTACACCATTTTACATTCCCACCACCAGTGTATGAAGGTTCCAATTTCACCATATTCTTGCCAACACTTATTTGTCTCTTTAACAATTTTTTAAATTGACAAATAATTGTACATAGTCAAGGGGTACATAGTAATGTTTTAATACATAGAATGTATAAAGAGTAGATTAGGGTAATTGCATAGCCATCATCTCAAACATTTATGATTTGTGTTGGCAAGGTTCAATATCCTATTTGAAACTATATATTAAGGCTAACTGTAGTCATCCTACAGTGGTACGGAACACTAGAACTTATTTCACCTATCTAGCTGTAATTTGGTATCCTTTAACACAAGGGTCCCCAACCCCCAGGCCGTGGACCAGTACCAGTCCTTGGCCTGTTAGGAACTGGGACACACAGCAGGAGGCGAGCAGCCAGCAAGTGAGTATTACCACCTGAGCTCCACCTCCTATCATATCAGTAGTTGCATTAGATTCTCACAGGAGCACGAACCCTGTTGTGAACTGCACATGTGAGGGATACAGGATGCACATTCCTTATGAGAATCTAATGCCTGATGATCTGAGGTGGAACTGTTTCATCCCCAAACAACCCCCTTCATCCGTGGAAAAATTATCTGCCATGAAACCAGTCCCCGGTGCCAAAAAGTTTGAGGGCTGCTGTTTTAGTAAATCTCTCCCTATCTTTCCCTTCTCCCGTCTTTCCTATTCGTCTTTTTGATGACAGTCATCCTAACAGACGTAAAGTGCTATTTCATTGTGGTTTTGATTTCCATTTTCCTGCTGACTAAAGAGAGTGAGCATCTTATCTTTTCATGTACTTATTGATTATTTGTATTTCTTTTGGGGGAAATATCTGTTCAGATCCTCTGCTCATTTATTAATTGGTTCATCTGCCTTTGTCACTGAGTTGTAGGAATTATTTACATATTCTAAATACGGGTCTCTTACCAGATATTACTTGCAAATATTTTCTCCCATTCTGTGGGTATGTTATGAATGTTCTATTTTCAATACATAATAGTGATACTTTTTCTTTTTAGTTCATAAGATGATTTCATCCATGTCTGTCCAGTTATAAAGTATTAAAATGCATTTAAATCATTTTTCTAACAATTCATATCTCCATTTTCTGTGGCATTTTTAACATATATGGGCATATCCTGTAAGCTCCTTAATATATCAGTTATAGAATATTTTAAAAGATAAAACCATGACTTTTACAAATATAAAATAAATACATCAAAGATCTTATTTAGCTGATTAATTAATGCAGGAACCAGAAAGATGTTACAACAGGTCCAAAGAATATGAAACACACATGTGTGTAGGCAATCAGGAATGCCGATCTGTTAATATATAAAAATGCTTTTTGGGAGGGATCAATAATACCTCTAACTGGGCAAAATTCATGTGCAATTCTATGAACAAGAACCATTTCCATTACTATCACTTTCCTATAACTTGCCAAAATGTAAATCAGTTCAAAGAAAATGAAAGACACAGATAACCTAGAAGGTTGCATTAGATTTTAATCTGTTTTGCCCATTTCTGAGTCTTCCACAATTTTTTTTTTTTTTTGATAAGGTTTGTTCTATCAGTTAGGGTCCAATGAGCAGATGGAAAACATACTAATTTGAACAGGGAAAGCTTAATATAAACAATTATTAACTACAACCTGGGATTCTGCTAACAAGACGTTGACTAGTAAGAAGTAATGCAAGGAACTCTAGATCACACAGAAAGGTCAGATGTAAGGAGTAACCACTATCCCTCAGACTGAGAAAACATCCATGAAGAAGATGAAATATCCATGAAAATACCCAGCTGGGGGACTGAGACCCTGACTTTGTTGGAGAAGACACAACTACAACTCACTAGATGGCAGAAAAGTCACTGAGGTGCCCTCTATGGTGCCAGAGAGCTGATCACAGGGAGGTAGCACACTGGCAGCACTCTTCTACAAGACACCCCAAGGGGGTGTCAGAGAAAGCTGCTGGCCACCACACATCATAAAAGAAGGTCACCAGAGAGGACACACTCTGGAAGAGCCTTCCCAGAAACCACTGGAAAGCAGGAAGCAAAACTCTCTGCCTCCTGCAATGTTTCTCCAGCGCCCTCTACTGGCAAAGCTTAATATTGTATCAGCTTGAAAGGAAAAATATTCAAGAGGCCCAGATCCATTTTCACAGAGCAAGGAAAAGGGGTGAAGTTGAGAGGCCGTAAGTCAATAAATGGCATTTGTACTAGACTCAAAAACATCTGGGAAATGTCAGATATTTATCCGGGGGAAAAACACTTGTTTATTCTCTGGCTAGAGGACCTTTTAGGCAACTAGGGCACCAAAAGTAAAAATAAGGATTCTTAACAGGGCTTTTCTTACCCTATAATTTGCCAAGGGCAGACTCTAAGCATTTAAACATCTACAATGCTAAGAACAACTCTCAACTTTCCTGTGAAATCTGTCACTTTCCCCTTCCAACAAACACCTTACTTTCCACTACACACATTCTCTTCTACCTTCCTAAACACACACACACACACACTCATCACTAACACACATTGTTCCCATGACTGGTCTCACACAAATGCTGTGACCTTCTGAAACTATGCCTTAAAACGACGACAAGAGGATCCCCACCTTTCCTCTTTTATCAAAAAGATTGTTCCTTCTGTAAAAATTTATCCCATTTTGTGCTAAAATTCTCATATGGAAATCCTCTCTCTGAGTCTGATATTTTCTGGGTCCAATTCTTCACTGTCTCGAGTATTTAAACCAGGCTGCATTCTGTCTACCTAATGTCTGGCAGGTGAGTGAAAAGCCTGCCAACCAGCCCTGTCTAGGTAAAATAATGTGGCTCATTCCCACCTGTTCTGCCCCAGAGCCATTGCCAAAACCATCTCATTACCACCACCAGCTGCCACTCCAAAGCTCATGGATGGTCTGAAGAATACAGTGGTCCCTACCTGCCACGAACCAGAACTCTTTTGAGTCCATACAAGATGCTAAGAAAATCACAGCTGAAGAGGATCCTAGAGTAAACCAAGAGCCTTCCGTTCTCAAGAAAGCTTTCCCTCCCAAGGTCACACCCAGGAATGGGCAATGCAATTCAAAGGTAAGTAGATATGTGTTAGTGTTTATCTTTTCCAGAATACAGCCTATACCCACACTAACAAAGAGGTTTGAGAGGTATTATTTTTTATTTGTTTTAGGCAATAATTTGTAGCTCAGTATTTGAGTGCTCATACATGCTGAACTCTGCAGTGAATGAGTAAAAAGTCAAGTCCTACCTGCCAGGAATAGCTAGTCTCTGAAGCTTACCACTGTAGGTTCTCATCTGTGGCCTCAAGAGGAAGGAGCAACTAAAATAGAGTAGTAAGACCATACCCAGAGCTCAATCCAGTATGGGCTTTTTTAACTATCTGTTTCCCCAAAGACAAGGAGCCACCCCAGGGTCAAGTTTCTCACTGTTGCAGTCCATAATTCACAAGGAGAGAAGAGGCAAAGCCCTGAAATACAAAGCCCAAGGATGTCTCTTATCAGAGACATGGGATGGCAGATGGGAGCCATTCTTTGTGTTATCATTGATGGGCCAGAGAGAACACACCACCAAAGTTACACTCATTATAAGGACATACCCTTGGTATTTGATGCTAAACTAGAAGTCAGAGGTTAGGAAGTTTATTAGTTACCAACATTTGAAAAATGGAGATTTCACATAAAAATCTGAGTTTCTGGCCTCTCCAAAAAAAAAAAAATAGGACTATCTGGTACCACAGAACCATTTTCCTGTGAGAAGACTTTGGCAGGAATGAAGAATTGGGGCATGGCTTTCCAATTTGCCACAGAACCCATGCAGGCTGCTTTACACACCTGTGTGACCTGCCCAGCCCCTGCTGGTGTTTTAGTCATGTACTAAAGAACCATAAACCCCATAAGGGCAGGTCATGTCCATTTTTATCTGTAAGCATATTTCAACACACTGCCTAGCATACAGTTCCCAGGAACTGTGCCTGCTGGGTGCTAGGGGCTCAAATCAAATAAATGACTGCATGCACTCTACCAGACCCTCTGTCTACACTAGCTCATTTCATTCTTAACATCATGAAATATTTGCTTCCCATTTTACATGTGTGGTTCAGAGAATGGACTTCCAAAACCCACCTAGCTAGTAAATAACTATACAATTTCATCCCAAGTATATGTAACACCAAAGCAAAGGAGTATGTAAAAGCAAGTAGAAACATAGAAAAAGAATATGGGAAAAGCAAGTAGAGAGAAATACAGAAAAAGAACTTCCAGTTTTTAAGAAAAGGCAATAGGCTGATTGCAAACACTCTGGTTTCCCCCATAGTCTTTGTTCCATACTTATGGACAAAAAGTAGATTTGTTATATGGTTATTGCATCTCTCTTCTGCAAAATTCTTAAGAAATCTTGCATTAAGAGAGCCAAAATCCACCTGCTAAATCTTCAATTAGGGTTAATTCTACTACAAGGATTAGTGACCATGCATCAACTAGGCAATTGGGAAGGAGAAGCTTTAAAGATGTAAAGATAACATGCCTTCCATTTGAGTTCAAAGACAAAAAGAGAGGGTAGTCATTCCATTTAAAGGAAAGCAGGAATCCTTAGCCAAGTGGCAGAGCAGAACAACCACTCAACAGTAAACACTCTTCTCATAAGGCTACACACCAGCAGGTGGTAACTAAACAAATGACTGTTTAGGCTACTTAACACACAAAACGTGCTATCATTTGCTTTGAAGAGGAATCAGGACAGCTCCCAGAAAAGGTCAAAAGTCTGGTAAAGCTCTAAAACTCTTCATCATATAAAGTTGTCCACCTATCCTGGTACACTGTTAGTGACACCCCAGCAGCGGGATAAAGAACTACAGGCTATTCTCTCTGGCCCCTTATGCTATCACGAGATACAGTTTATTGAGATAAAGTTTTCCCTTTACATATTTATCTCCCTGGACCAGACTTATTAAATGTAGAAGCGGTGTCTTACTGCTTCTATCTCCAGCACCTCCTATAATGACTGTACACAATAGGCACTGTTATCTTCCCATCCTGAGACCTCATGGAAGGTAATAAAGAATTCTTTTCGTGATCTATACACTTGCTCATGAATACCCACAGAAAGGTACAAAACCAAATCACATACTGACATATGGATATATAACCAGATCACTTTGTATTAGAATTTATCAAAAAAATGATAGGAAATCAGAACTTAACCTAAAACACGGCAAGTTCATGCCCACAACACAATCCCTCTGAGATGTGGCCACCACTGCTGCCCATGAAACAGGCTGAGCCTGTAACTGCTCCTTGAACATCACTGCTGTGTGACTCGTGTGGGGATCTGGTCATTCAGATTCTGAATCAGCAGGCCTAAGGAGACTGCATTTCTAACAAGCTCCCAGGTGTTGCTGAAACTGCCAGTTTGTGGCCCACCCTTGAGAACAAAGGATCTAGGAGCACCAGTGGGAACCCATAACCACCTTTGTTCCTTGCAGCGGGCACCACATTCCTTGAGTTAGCAGAGCTCTTGTCACAGAGGACAGAGCCTGATGCTGTGCCTTGAAACTGGAAATTCCCCCACCTAGCCCCGCCTTTTTTTTTTTTTTTTTTTTTTTGAGACAGGGTCTCACTCTGTCACCCAGGCTGGCATGCAGTAAGATCATCGCTCACTGAAGCCTCCGCCTCGCAGGCTCAAGCAATCTTCCACCTCAGCCTCCCAAGTAGCTGGAACTACAGGTGCACACCACCACACCTGGTTAATTTTTGTATTTTTTGTAGAGATGGGGTTTCCCCATGTTGCCCTGGCTGGTCTTGAACTCCTGGGCTTAAGTGATCCTCCCACTTTGGCCTCCCAAAGTGCTGAGATTACAGGTATGAGCCGCCATGCCTGGCCTAAATTGGAAATTCCTAAGGCACCCAACAATCATTGTCCTTTATTCCATTAAGCATCTAACGGTCTATTAGCAATCAACCCTAAGAGGTAAAAATTGGTACAGGTAGAAAACTCTCTACCATAGCTTTTTTTGGATGTCATAGTTTTGGAGACCTAGACTGGTGTAACTCCAAGTGCCTAGGCTTTATTCTTAAAAGAAACAGGTGTGTGTTCCTATCCTTTTCTTTCAGATCACTCATTATCATTTCAAATCTCTCAAGGGCTTTCTAAATAACCCCGGCCAGAGGTCCTAATATTTGGGGGCCACAGTATTTAAGTAAAAGCTATAAACACTCTTCACCCTCAAAATTCACGGATACTAATGGTTTAACATTTTAGGTGTTTCATTGACTATATCCCAATCTCATTTATAAAAGGAGGCTGCCTCCCTGTCTTCCAGAAGACATACTTTAAAGACACAGGTTATCACTCATTCGTAGCATTTTATACAAATCCATTCTGACTAATACTTATGGGAGATACCCAGTACCGCTCTGGAAACTTCCCACAGATCATGAAACGCCTGCTATTAGGACCCGTATTTTATCTATCATTGAGCAAGATGACAGATGAATAAAACCCCAAATTTCAGGACAAAGCCACAACCTTGGGAACAATAAATAAATGCCATGATGAGCATTGCTCAAACCCATGTTCGGTTTGTAAACGGCATTTCCAAGGTAAACATCTTGTTTTAAAAGCTGCTGCTCTGGTTAAAGAAGGGTCAAGAAAATCTTTTTCTTTTAACTTATTTGGGTAAAGTATGTTTTTGTAAGCAAATTTACCTGAGTTCTCCAAAATTCAGATTGTAATTTTATGACAATATAGTTGTCTATATAAGTTCAATAATAGTTTTTTAAACAATTGGAGACAATGGTTGTTTTACCAAGACTGAAACTAAAATAGCCTATTTTTAGGTAAAGTTTCAGCAAAACCAACTTTAAAAGGAGTCTATATGGCCAGTCAAAAAATTTCTTGCTGCATTTTCTGTAAATAATCAGGCAAGCATAATAAGCCTAAAACTAACCTTGCACATAAATTGTCCTTACTATAATATTCTCTTTAATAAAAAAAAAGGTAGCCTAAAAACTGTTTCAAGGGTAAAACGTAACACTTATTACTAGATTTCAGCCCTAACTTTCTGAGTGCAGATTAAAGCATTATTTTTTGGCTACAATAATCCTCTAGAAAGTAGCAGATTATAATTTTTCTTCACATTTTTAGTTGGTGCCTAATGGAAGAGGTTCCTTTTTCTGTTCTAACATACGAATTACTCTTAATGTCAAAATATAAATGTTTTACTTCCAAGAAAACAAAAATCATGGTATTCTGAAGACCAGAGATAAGGATCTCCCTCATTTGGCATCCCACCGGCCCCGGATCTGTTTCACTGCTAAAACTATAGGAGCTACCCTGCTCTAGGCCCAGGGACAAATGCAGAAAAGGTGGGCACGTAAGATTGTAAGGTCCCGTTTGAGGAATAAAATTAGGACAAGATCAAACTCTCCAAATTAAGAAGGGGGTACAAAAAATGCCTAAACAGGTGGTAAAACAAGTTCAGTTGCCTTCTAAACTATTATGTGTCACTTTTGCATCCACCCCAGCCATAAAATTTTCTGCTTACTATAAAATTAAGGGAAAATATTTACTAACAGGATAAAATACTTTGTAACAAAGCCTCTTGGTTATAATACTCCCAATTATAAGTTGTGAAGATAAATATAGATACAGATATATACATATACATATTTTTAATTATTTTTCAGAACAATGCTTACGTTTTGTATAGCTAATTGCTGTAAGTCTAACAGAAACCAAGCTTACAGTAGCTTAACAAAAAAAGTTAAAAATAAGTCAGTCTTTTAACTTTGCCTTTTGGTTTTATTGTCAGTTTTTACTTAATTTTAAGAAGTAATGCATGCCTGTCCACATCCATTCCTATATGGCCTAGAACAATTAATTGGCGATAAGTCTTTTGACTCTTAAAGCCCTCAGCCATTGGGGAGTCCTGCTGAAGAAAAAATAACACTGCAGAATTATATGACTTCTCCTGTGACAAAACCTTTTCTCTCCCAAATACTAGTATATGGTGCAATACAAAAGTGATGGGAAAAATAGATTTGTCTACTGTTAACAAGTCTATAACAATTTAAACACCAAGGACCAGGCACTTTTTGCATTTAATTTATACCCTCCTCAGGATACTATACCTATGGAGATAAATTGGCTGGAAAAGAAATTAAATTGATTAAACTCTAATTAAATGTTGGTCCCACAATTTTCAAGTAAGATAAATCATAGAGTTCAAATAACCCTTAATAAGGAGGGTAAACACATTGTAAGTCTAATGAAAGAATATAATGATGCACGCAGGGTTTTTTTTCTGGCTGATTGGGTTGTTTACTTCCCTCAGATTGTACCTATAGCCCTGGATGCCCACTTCTTCATCATCTTTATGATATTTGTTACTATATTAACATTAGACATTCCTTGTAAATGTTATGCCAGATACAGAAGGAAAGGCACAATTAAAGACCTGGATCATGATAGCTCAGAAAACAGATCTGATCCAGCATTGTTTTAGACTAAACCCTAGGCCTGACTCCATCTCACCTCTTAAAGAATTGGCTACTACATCAGGTCAGAGCATGTCTTCTCCCCATCATCCAAATCGCTAATATTTAAAACTATTACCATCGAATCAGAGGAACAAGCCTTTCTAGCACCGTGGGACCTGGACAAATGACCAGATCAGTCAACTCTAGGAATGAGTGTTCCTAGAGCCGTGGGGCCTGCTGCTGTTGGCCTGCATATGCCTTCAGTGGAATGATTTTTGGCTGAGAGTGGGGGACTGAGGACTAAGCTCTGATTTTTTATCTTGCCCAAATTCCTATCTGAAAGGTCTGGGGAGACAGGCCCTATAAACCATAAATTCTCATCAGATGGGTTTTATTTGATGCTGTATATAGTGACTTACTTTCCACTCTGACTCTGGCATAACAAGAAAATAAACTTTTACCCCAAAATATATTTCCTTGCCATACCTTGAAATTGTCCTGCAACATCTCTTGTGGGAAAAATCCACATTCTATAGAGAATCCCCTTTCCGCTTTGTTTTCCTTCCTTCCTTCCTTCCTTCCTTCCTTCCTTCCTTCCTTCCTTCCTTCCCTCCCTCCCTCCCTCCCAGGAGATAATCAACTAAGAGCCAGGCATCCTTTTAGGTCAGATAAGCAACATTTTACAACCTGCTCTCTCTCTCTCTCTGAAGTCTGCTGAGAGATTCTTCCGCACAAGAAAACTTGGTCTCCACAATCCTTTACCTTAACCTGAATATTTCTTTCCATTAATCCCAGGTCTTTAGATAAACTCAACCAATTGTCAACCAGAAAATGTTTAAATTTACCTATAGCCTGGAAGTCCCCACTTTGAGTTGTCCTGCCTTTCTGAACCAAGCCAATGCATTTCTTAAATGTATTTGATTGAGGTCTCCTGCCTTCCTAAAATACATAAAACCGAGCTGTACCCCAAACCACCTTGGGCACACGTTCTCAGGACCTCCCGAGGGCTGTGTCACGGGCCATAGTCACTCATATTTGGCTCAGAATAAATCTCTTCCAATATTTTATAGTTTGTCTCTTTTTGTCAAAACCCACATTTTCTTAAAAATCACAAGAAAGAGTGGGGCTCTTAACTGTTATCCACAAAAAAACTGCAGGACAGGGGGGTGGAGAAGCAGGAGAAGAAAACTAATTAAAAAGTAAATGGGGAAAAATTAGCTTGGAAAGGGCTTGCTGAACTGCCGACAGCGTGGAGTGCTGAGGTGAAAAACAAATGCAAAAGAGATCTGGCAGAATCCAAAAAGAACACCATCAGAATGAGCAATGAGGCCACAGCTAACTCCCTGCTACAAGTTAGAGTGAGAAGGAGTCAGTAACATACGTGAAGATGAAAAAGGAAGTTCCCTGGACAAGAGCGAGCACACAAACTAGAGCAAAGGAAAGAGGAGGGTGAGGAGGGGAGAAGGCCGATCCCTGCTACAGAAAGCAAAAAACAGCAGCAGCGTGCACACACATACACATACGCACTAAGGACAGAAAATCTAACCCAGTGTAATCTGAGGCCCTCTTAAGGAAAAAAGAGAGGAGACCAAATGGAGATGGGGCACAATGGGCTGGCTAAGCCATCACAAACCAGCTCTTAATTACAGACTGAAGCCTTCCTGGTGTGTGGAGCAGATTTCCTGGCACTGGCGGGAGACATCCCCCCACCAACCCCAACAACTATTACTGGGCCATCCTGCTCCTTTCCATTAGTGCAGGAAACAAGGCAGAGACACCATCTTATGTGCCTTTTATCTGAGCCATTTATGGCAGAGACAGGTCATTTCACTTGGTCGGGGTGGGGGATACATGGGAAAGAAAAACGGAATGAATGTGCCCAAGGACACTACTCTGAAACTAGAGCTGCATTTGGAAATGCAGTCTCCTGAAATGAGAGGCTGGGCAAGAACTGGTTTTCCATCGAAGGGCATACAGCTATGCAACACTATTACACTGTAATTTCATGCAGAATATAAAGTCCTACTTACCATTCTGAGCCTCCTCAACTACTCTGCTGGTCCTCCTTCCAAGAAAAGGGGTACCTGTGCCATGCATTTGCTGCCTTCACAAGATAATGACCTTGCAACAGCCCAGGTACTGTGGCATTACTTAATAATGCTAATATTAGTGTTTATGCTGTGCCAAGATCCATTTAAATTCCTTTACTCCTATGAATTCAGTTGTTCCTCTCAATAAGTCAACCAAGTAAGGGAGTAGTGTCTTCTCCACTTTACAGAGCAAACAGGTCAAGAGAGTTCAAGAAAGTAACTCTCTTGCCCAAGGGACAGGAGGCAGGAACAAGATTTGAAACCAATACTCCTAACAACTTTACCAGAAGTTCCCAAATTCAAACACTCCCACTTTACTGTGTTTTAGTGATTCCATAATTTTTTCAGGATCTCCTAAAAGAACTCATAAAAGCTCCATTTACTGAGTAGTTAGGTCCCAACAACTTAGTAGTGATGGGTGAGTGGTGCCTGACAGATGTCTCTCTGTGTTTCCTCAAAGTTTTAAAATATCCCATGCCAGCCTTGTGACTTTGCTGTGGCACTCCGGGGCACCTCAGGACAGTTTGTAATTCACAGAACTATACTATCCTGGCTTCCTCATTCTGGTGAGGAAAAAGCATTAGGGTGCAATAATTGAACTGTCTGTTCGTTAAAGTAGATGAGTCACCGGCATGGGAGAGAGAAGAATCCTGTTAACTTCCTTCTTAGCCATCAAAAACATCTGAGCCCCTTAGCTCTCACAGCAGGCTTTTCCACCTGGCCCAGGTGGGCTTTTCCAACCTTGTCTCCTGCCACTCCCACCCCTACAGTAAACTGTGCACTGCAGAAGCAGCTACGCAAGCCTTGTTGCCCACCTTGGGCCCCTCTGCACCTGCCACATGTGCTCTCTTCTTGCTTTCTCACTCAGCCATTTCCTGCTCCTGGGTGACTGAGCTCCTCCTCTACAAAGCCACTCCACCCCCACAGGTGGCTCGCTGCTCCTTCCTCTGGGTTCCCAGCCCACTCCACCACACTCACACCTCCTTGGGCTTCCTCAAATTCTCTAATTACTGGCCACTGACATGTCCATCTCCCCCAGCCCTTTGCTTATCAACTTCTGCAAAGCAGGACTGGTATCTTACTCATCTCTGTGGCTTTCCCAGAGACTATAGACAGTGAATGATACACAGCCTTTAAGAGGTTTTAATTAGTAAAGAATGGAACAACAGAATGAAGCATTGCTTAAGGAACCACGTGAAGTATAACAGAATCAATGAATAAAAGAAAGGATGTGGCAGGCTAATTGAATGAACAGTCCCAATTAAGAGTCTCCCTGTATCCCATTCCCCTTGCAGTAAGACTCAACAGCAACTCCCATCAACAAGTCTATATCCTTACCCTATGAATCTGGGCTAGTCTCGCACCTTGCTTTGGCTGATAAAATGCAGAAGTCACAATACACCAGGTCCCAACCTGGACCTCCAAAGGTACTGTATGCTTCTACTTCCTTCTTAGAACCAAGCAGATGGCCTGGGCTAGCCTGCCACAGGATGGCAGACCATGTGGAAGGGAGCCCCATGGAAACCATCCTAGACCAGATCCAGTCAGCCTACCCCTCAAATACATGAGAAAGCGCAGCTGAGACCAGCAACCTGACCCCCCACCCCACCACCCCCCACATCACTAGTGAACCCAGCTAAGACTAAAAGAACCACCCAACTCGCCCACAGACTAGTGAACACCAAGGAAGGCTTACTGTTTTAAGCCATTAAGTTTTGGGACAGGGTGTCATGTGGTAACAGTTAACTGATACGTTGAATTAATGAACAGTCTAATTTATGATAGTGAAGTTTCTAGGAGGCTGGGGTTATGAGTCTTTGTTCTGTGTCAGATGGAGAACCACAGTTCTTAAACATGGTGTTGCAACAAGTCGAGATACATCAAGATCTGCTGTGGGGGCATTTGCACAAAGTATTTCTGAATTTTGCAAGTGATTAAGTTAGTGTAGATTCATCATCACCCTCATCTATACCACCGTGACTCACTTAAGCTTTCTTGAAAAGGAAAGTGGAAGAGTAGGACCAAGAACCTGCTCCTCATTTCCACTGACACCTTCTGCCAGCCAGTAATAGTAACAGCAGTGTTTATTAATCACCTGTCTTATTCTCCCCATATGTACATCATCTGTCACATGAACCAGCTCTCAAAGAATGTCAATTTTTGGTGAGGATGTCAAATCCTTTAAGGAACGGGCAAGGCATAAGAACATCTTTAAATATCTAGTACTGTACTCACATCTAGCATACAAAAGACATGGTCTTCTGCCCGCAGGGACTCATCTGGTGGAACTAAATGGTCCTTTTCTCTCAGAAGAGGACCAAATAAGAGCCCAGTCTTATTTTTTCAAACTGTAAGTCAGAAATCCACAGCACGAGGTGAGCCCCAGGGCTAGTCTTCTAAAATGAAAAAGCCCAGGTAACAAAACCAACCTTATTTACAGCCATCTATTTGGGAAATCACCCAAAGTCAACCATACTTCTTAAATGAAGGACTTTAATGAACGTTCTTACTGAGGTTAATTGCTGCATTGGCAGCCAAGGCAGTGTCTTTCCATGATATATTTCCTCTCGATGGTGGCTTTCAAGTTCAGTTCTCAGCTACCCACACCTACTTTCTCAGGTAACTCTGGTCTAGCAGATTAAGCCCCATGAGCCTCAGTTTCACAAACATACAATGAAAACTCACATAAGATTGAATGAGATAATTTAACATGAAAGTCCAAAGGTTTGGCACAGCCCAGACCCTTGTAAGTGCTCAAAAAGATGTATTTCCTTCCTTTCAGCTACAAAAACACATTTGGTATATTTTACACACACACACACACACAAACCACTCTCTCCCTCAGACCCCACTCATCCCTTCTGCTCAAGTCACATTTGCAATACCAGCAATAGCATAAGTTATGAAAATCATACCCAAAAACCACATTTCACTTAACAAACTTTTACCCAACACCATGCTAGGTATGGTCAACATGGGGCCCCTAAGGATCCTGCCAGCCTCCTAGAACAACCTCTATCTACAATCCACAGAGATAGATGATGAGAAACTGGCCACCGCAGCCCTAGGAAACGGCACACAGTTATCTTACTAAAGATAGTCTTCCGCCAAGCCCATCATGGCTTTATTTTCTGACAAAAGGGTCCCTATGCTAAGCAAGATTCCTGTCATGTGCAGACTAGAGTGCCAATCTATTCCTATGGCTCTTAACTCTCAAGCACAGCAATGGTCACATCTCCCCAGCCCTCTCAGGATCCCACTCCCACCTCCTTCATTCACTGGGCACCTGAGAAACCACAAGGATCACCCCTAGACGGAGAGCAGAAATGGCAAAAGTAGCAGCATAAAAATTGATACCAAATTCATCTTCATTAATCACCTTCCTATATCAGGTGTGAACTGTCTCAGGAACACAGCTCGAGGATGAATCACATTTCACCATCACACAGGGCAACCTGGGTCTTTTTAGCATGCTTCCCGTGCCAGCCCTATTTCCTAATCAAGCTTTCATTTTCCTTCAAGATTTTCACAGTAAATTCTGTAGATCCTGAAATTGCCTCGACAAACAGAAAAACCTGGACTCCATGGTAAGGAAGAAACACAATGGCTGTGCTTTCAGCTGTCAAGTAGTTTTAAACTACTTTACCTTCATTCTTCTTCATTCTCTATCCTGGAAGTGTATTGGATCGCAACATGGGAATTTCCCACGCAAAACCTGAAAATCAAGTTCGGTCTCATAGGACCACAACATGAACAAGCTTCACACTTAGCCATCTTTCACCCATTGACTGGCCCTGTATAGAACAATAAATGTCCCAGTTTAGTACCAATAAATTCTGCTAGCTCAAATTAAGCTTGCCTCATTTGGACTTGTTTCCTTATTTCTGCTGATCTCACTGCAACAAATCAAACATATGGTGAGAGCAGAATATAATTCAGTACAAGACACCAACTTTACCAGCTTCTTACCAGCTTCTTACAGAACCACTGAGAGATAATGGAATCTACTGGAACACATCAGCCTTTCTGAAAAGTTAATAATAACGCCTTTCTAAGGTCACTGTCTAAAAACAGTGGAGATTAGAGTCCATTAAAAGCACCAAGCAGATAACCAAGTCCTTCAGAATCAAAAATAAGGGACAGGATTAAAACCACAACCTAATTCCACTACATACTCACCAGAATGGCTAAGGTGAAAAAGACAAATACCAACCATGGTGAGGATGTGAGGGAGGGAAGCTCTCATGCACTGCTGGTACAATTATATATTGATACAAACGCTTAGGACAACTGGCAGTATCTCATATTGCTAAACATGTGTACCCCCATGATCCCAAAATCCCACTTCCAAGTATATACTTACTATTGTTTGGATATGGATTTACTAGCCAAAACTTATACAGAAGTTTAGCTGACTTCAGTTGGGATGTGTTTGGGTCATGGAGCCGGATCCCTCATGAATAGGATTAATGCAGTATCAAGAGAGTGACTGAGTTCTCAATCTCTTGAGAATGGATAAGCTTGAGAGCAGGTTGTTAATAAAGCCAAATCCCTTCTTATGTTTGGTCCCTCTCCACACATGCCTGTTCCTCTTCCACTTTTCCACCATGTCTTGATGCAGCATGAGGCCCTCACCAGAAGCCAAGCAGATGTAGCCACACAGTCTTGAACTTCCCAGCCTCCAGAACTGTGAGCTAAAAAACAAACAAACCTCTTTTCTTTATAAGCTATCCAGTCCCAGGTGTTGTATTATAGCAACACCTAACAGCCTAAGACAATAGTCAACTGTAATGTGTACCTATGTTCACCATTCAATGGCAATGTATATATCATATACTAGAATGTTTCCAGAAGCACTAATCCTAGTAGCTGAAAACTGGAAATTATCTAAATGCCCATCTACGGTAGAATGGGTGGATCAATAAATTTTGGTATATGCACACAATGGAATACTATACAGCAATGAGAATGATTACATGCAACAATATACATGAATTTCACAAACATAATACTGAGCAAAAGAAAGCAAACATAAAATAGTTTACATTTTATGAGTTCATTTATACAGAGTGCAAAAACAGTCAGGATTGAGGCGTGGGGATTATAGAGGTAGTAGCTGGAAGAGAGAACATGAGGAGGCTTCTGAAGGGCTGAGAATGCTTTGTTTATCTGGTGGTTAGGTGGGTGTCCATTTGAAATTCATCAAGCTCTACACGTGTGATGTGTATTTTTCTGCATATAGTATATTTCAGAAAGTTAAAACTAAAATCAAGGGTACTGGTTTGCTTACTAAGTTACCTCAATGACTTAAAATGTTGGTTGGCTGTTAGGTTGCGACCTAAGCAATATTTGTTCCTCCCCACCCCACCCTGTATTCCTAATACAGAGCTCCCCTAAGACCTTCATAATTTCCTAAGTGATAGGATGAGAAGAGTATCTTTTTTTAATATTTGGTCTTACTCCCTAGTTCCCTTCAAAAGAGCTTCCAAGACCCTTGAAAGCTCTATAGCTAGCTTGTCCAACCCATGGCCCAAGGGCTGCATGCAGCCCAGAACAGCTTTGAATGCGGCCCAAAACAAATTCATAAACTTTCTTAAAACATAGATTGGGCCAGGCGCGGTGGCTCACGCTTGTAATCCCAGCACTTTGGGAGGCCGAGGCAGGCGAATCACGAGGTCAGGAGATCGAGACCACGGTGAAACCCCGTCTCTACTAAAAATATAAAAAATTAGCCGGGTGTGGTGGCGGGCGCCTGTAGTCCCAGCTACTCGGAGAGGCTGAGGCAGGAGAATGGCATGAACCCGGGAGGCGGAGCTTGCAGTGAGCCGAGATTGCGCCACTGCACTCCAGCCTGGGCGACAGAGCGAGACTCTGTCTCAAAAAAAAAAAAAAAAAAAAAAACCATAGATTGGTTTTGCAATTTTTTTTAGCTCATCAGCTATCATTAGTGTATTTTATGTGTGGCCCAAGACAATTCTTTTTCCAATGTGGCCCAGGGAAGCCAAAAGATTGAACACTCCTGCTCTAAAGCGAGAAATGTCTTTTTGTATGCTATTGACTGGTGGCTAAGGTCCCTACATAGCTTCGGGATGGGACTGGCTACCACAAAGACCACTGTATGACTAGAGGGTTGGAACTTTCAGTCCCATCCCTAAAATCTCTGGGGAGGGAAGAAAGGGTGGACATTGATTTAATCGATCATCCCTACATAATGAGGCCTCCACGAAGTCTCACATGACAGGGTTCAGGGAACTTCCAGGTTGTTGAACACAAGCATGCACCAAGAAGGTGGCATACCCCAACTCCACAAGGACAGAGGCTCCTGTGTTTAGGACCCTTCTGGACCTCATCAAATGTACTCCTTCACCTGAACATTTGTATCCTTGGTAATATCCTTTACAACAAACCAGCAAATATAAGTAAATGTTTCTGAGTTTTGTGAGCCATTGTAGAAAATTATCAAATTGAAGAGGGGGTTGTAGGAACCCCCCAAGGTACAGCCAATTGGTCAGAAGTACAGGTAACAACATGGGACTTGTGACTGGTGTCTGAAGAGGAGGCAGTTTTGTGGGATTGAGCCCTAAACTTGTAGGGTATGCGATAACCCCTGGTAGTGTCAGAATTGAATTGTAGGACACCCAGTTATTACCTGAAGAGTTGGATAATTCATTGTTGTGGGGGGAAAAAAACACCCATTTTTGGTGTCACAAGTATTCTGAGAAACAGAATTTTTGACAATGACCCTCTTCATTTTAGAACATGAGATTTAAAAGGTGGCGGTGGGGGTTGTGGGGGGCTCCCAAGTCTCCCTCACCTGGCTGTGTTTAATACGTTTGCAAAGCCAGTCCGGTATCTGATTGAACACAACTTCACTTCATTTCACCACCTGGGCCACCTATTTATCAACCTGCAAATTCAGCCCAATAGCCCAATTTGTTACCAGCCTGTCATCTGGCTGCCTTTCTTTCCTCTAAGAAAATGAAGTGAGGGGTATGCAAAGTGATGCTTTTACCCAAGTCAGCAGCAAAGACTTCCTGAAAATAAAATGCAAATTTCCAAAAGGCCTATGCAGACCTGACTCTTCCAAAGAGCAAAACAGTATTTCAATGTCAAGGAGAAGATGAGACAAACATTTTCCCACACGCATCAACTTCAGCAAATCAGCATTCTATGCCCAGTGAAGCTCGGCATTCAAGCTGGCTCACTTACGCCATCACTCAGGAGACAAGCAAGTCTCAAGGTCTTACTGATATCTCCCCTCTCTCTGGAAGATAATAGTTGGATACACTGGAACTGAATAATAGAGGAGTATCTCTGGAGAAGTGCAAGAATGCAATGAAGAAGAGGGAAACAGACTGAAAGCATGGGGAAATCCAACCTCTTCCCACCATTTTCTATGGAAAACTCGATTCTTGATTTTTCAGGAAGTTGGAGCTGTCCCAAATTTCCAGAGAGCTCTGATTTAACATTCTCCCACGGCTGGGCAAGAGGCAACCCAAAGATCAAGCTGATCATTTTACGGCGTTTTATGTTGTTATGTTAAAAATAAGCCAGTTCTATATACAATCCCTCTGCCCACTCACCTCCTCATCCCCAGTAAATACACAAAAACAAAAGAGGAGGACAAGTGACTGCAAGTGACACAGGGGAAGTGAGGTCTGGGTCTTCCCATGCACAAGGCCTCCTTCATGCTGATGTAACAGAACACCAGGAAACCCTGCTCCCAGAACACTAGGGAAAAACAGACACTGACCACAACATTGGGGCGTCTCCTTATTGATTCTCTTGGTTATTTAATTTATTTTCCCCAGAGGCTGGGAGTAAGATAACGCTTTCCTAAAACAGAGAATATGGTACAAAAACAAAATTTTTTAGAAGTCCAGCCAAGAAAGTTCACATAGGTGGGTAAGGTAATGTTTTATTAAATGTTTACATTCCCTAGATACTAAGTTTCAGAACTTGTCTAGACTCTGTTCCCTTGGGCATTTCATACATAAGTAATACAAGTTCTTCCTTAGCTTTTATCCACAAATGGGATAAAGACCATGTTTCTGGTATACATATGCATCTATGTTATTTATATTATAACTATAGTAAATAAATGCATGTTTTTGCCTGCTGGGAATAAAGGCATATCCTAACCTCATTTCTCACATATTCTACTTAAAATGTTCCTAAGTAGCTTACCAGCTACTCTCTTACCTGCTGAAACTAACCAAATTCTGGCTGATGGTCAAAGACTATTTCCCTTGGGCACCAAGCTTCCAAAACAATCAGGATGGTCTAATATAGGTTTTTACTGAGTGTGGTACCTTTACACTGTAGCATACATACTAACAGTTAAGTATTTGTTGCAACATGCATAAGCACATCAAATTCATAAGCCGCTATATGCTGTCAATTAGAATGAGACCAAATTAAAATAAATGAGTTGATGCAGGACAAACTGAAGAAAATATGTTAAGTAACTAGCATAGGTGGTAACGTGAGTATGGTGGAAATTAAGTCCAAAGTTTGGAAAATACTGGTCTGCTTAAAAAAAAAAAGTTCAGCCAAGAGTCAGAAAGCTCTGGTTCTATGTGCTGTCTTGATGTGTCCTTGGGGATCCTTCATGTATCATCCCTAGGCAGGCCTCACTACAATGATAGCAACGAAGCTGATAGGGTTAGGACGGTGTGACAAATGTGAAAAGTTTTGGAAGTAGAACACAGTCTTTTCACCTTCCGATCAGCTGTGACCACTGGCCAGCTGAGAAGCATGGACCTTTGAGTTATGACACACAAACCAACAAGGCATCAGAGTCAATGCTAATCCCTCTCCTTAAAACCTCCCTGAGCTGTGGAAAGTCATCTTGCCAAGCCTCTGGACAAAGACCTCCTGAGGTTGGCTTGGTGGCAGGCAGGGGGTGGTAGATGGCAAGAACACAAATTATACATATCACTGTAACTTATTGTCTGATCTCAATAACACCTGTGCACAAGACTCCCGGTAAGGCAGGACTTTCCAAGGTCAGGATTTGCCCCTAAGCTCTTAAAATCTCTTCTGATCCTAGCAGAAGTAAATGATCAGTATCTCTGGTAAGCAACTGTCTTTTTCTTTTTTTTTTTTTTTTAAACCTTTCAGTGTCATCGTGAGGTTTGCCACATGCCTTGAGAAATAAAGCCCAATCTGAATGCTCAAACATGAAAGTCTGGCTGGCTCAGGTAACTGGAAGATACCCATGCATGGTAACCTCTGAATGACAAGTTAGGTTTCCTGGAGAGAAAGACCTATCTCTTCACCTTATATACTTAAATAATTGCCTCCTTTTTTAAGGCAAAATAACAGCTCCTAAAGATGTCTCCATCACAGCCCCAGAATCTGAGTATGTTACACCTTACACGGCAAAGGGTAATTAAGGATGCAGATGGAGTTAAGGTAGCTAATCAGCTGACCTTAAGATAATTATCAAGGTGGGTCGAATGCAATCACAGGGTCCTTAAATGCGGAAGAAGGAAGCAGAAGAATCACTATCTAAAAAGTGTCAAAGACTGGCTTGAAGACATAAGAAGCCATGAGTGAAGGAACGTGAACAGGTTCTAGAAGCTGGAAGAGTCAAGAAAACAGATTCTAAGAGCCTCCTAAAGGGAACACAGTCCTGCTGACACTGGATTAGCCCAGTGAGACTCTGTATTGGTTCCCTATTGCTGCTAGAACAAATTGTCATTAATAATTACATATACTTAGTGGCTTAAAACAACAGAAAACTCTTCTCTCACAGTTCCAGACTCCAGAGGTCTGAAATAGGTATCACTGGGTAGAAGAGAAGGGGTACGCAGGACAGGGCCGTGCTCCCTCCAGAGGCTCTAGGGACAGTCTGTTCCTTGCCTCTTCCAGCTTCTGGTGGCTGCAGCATGTATTTTTTGGCTTGTGGCCACGGCATGCTAATTCCTACTTCTGTGGTCACACTGCCTTCTCTTCTGAGTAATCCTCCTCTGCATCTCTGTGAGGAGAAATTTGAGGTGGCATTTAGGGCCCATCTTGACAATCCATGATAATTGCCCTATCTCAAGGTGCTTAATCGCATCTGCAAAGACCCTTTTTCCACATAAGGCTACATCCACATGTTCCACGAGTTAGAGCCTAACACCTGCAGGGTGTTAGCCTACTACAGAGCTGTTTCAGATTTCTTACCTCCAGAACCATAAAATAAACATGTTTTTTTAAGCCACTAAGTGTAATAATTTGTTACAGCAGCAATAGGCAATTAATACAGCTCCTGTCTCCCAAATGTGTGCTACAGATCAGGACAAGGTCTGGGCATGAGGACACAGCTAGCTCACCCCTACTATTCACATCGGCATCCTGGGGATCCTTTGTATCCAGAGATGCTGCTCCTTCTCCCATTAGCATACTTGACATGATAGAATGCTAAGACTCAGCAGGAAGTGGCCATTAGAAGCTTCAGAAATCACTTCTCTTTCCTCTCACTGATCACAGGTTTCTTAAGTAAACTGTATAGTAATTCAAAGCAAACCTTAGGGGGAAAAAAGGAACCGACATTCATTTCAGAGAATTCCTCTCAATAATGAGTACACTCCATCCACAAATGTCAAAGAGCTTTGCTCACAAAGCCAATAATCCCTATCACAAATATAAGGCAATGTAAACATTTAAGAACCATATTCCTCAATTAGGAACAGCCTTTTTGGGTAGCTTTCCTAGCATTCCAGTGGCAGAACGTACACTTTTAAGCACTTATTAATCACTATTCTATCTCTTGGCATGCTGTAATGCTGGTTTTCTAACATCTCTGCAGGGATTTCTATTTATAGAACTGCTGCTTCTCATTGATCTGCCTTCAGGACACTGCAGCAATTCCCCAGCTGACTTCTTTCCCAGAACTCACCTTGTCGGGACACCCCTGGGCTCTGTCCTCAAATCTCTTCTCTATCCGTATTCTCTCCCTCAGCAAGTGCACCTGGTCCCACGATTGCAAATGCCAACTGTAAGTGGAGGCTCTCAAATTCACATACCTATCCCTTGACCCCTCACCTGAACAGGGTCCAGATCCAAACATCCACGTGCCACTCATGAGCTCCACTTCAGTGTTTAGTATACATCCCCAGCTTAGCAGGCCCTAAACAGAGCTGCTGCTTTCAGACAGATGCACAAAGCAGCTCAGCAAACAGCATCTCCCACTCCAGCTGCTCCAATAAGAAAGACCCTTAAGCCCTCATGTGTATGTTCTCTTCACTCCTTCCCACCCCTCATATTTAATCCATCAGTATCTACCAGCTCTGCCTCCAAAATGCACCCCAAATCTATTTTCACTATCTCCACTATTTCAATCTCATTCCAGGCTACCCTCACCTCCCACCCACATTATAGCAATAGGCTTCTAGCTCGTCTTCCTGCCTGCTCTAGCCCCACCCTCCACAGGGCTAAAAGGCATCTTTCTGAAGTGTAAATGTCAGAGGATGTCACTCACAGGTATAAAATTATCAGGGGCTTCTGGCTACAAGCAAACTCCAAACTGGACCATTACCTACATGGTCTGGCCACTGCCTACCCCTTGACCTCTCTCCCACTCTCTTTCTTACTCACATGCCACACACACAACTCTGGCCTTCTGTCCTCTCCTGGAACACGCCAAGGCTTGTTCCTGACCCATGGCCTTTGCACTTGCTGCTCCTTCTGCGGTCTATGTATGATCATCCTTTCCTTCCCTGAAACCTCACCTGCAACTTTTCAGTTATCACCCTAGCCTACCAAAAGCAACCACTCACCACCCTTTCTTCCTGCCTGACTTTGTCTTTTCAGAACACTTTGGAAGACCTGAAGCAGTCTTAATTGTTTGTCGATGGAGTGTGACTCCCCTCCAGCAAACTACATGCTCACTGAGGGCAGGGCTTTTCCCATAGTATCCCCAGAGAGATACCCATTCACAAGCTGACAGAATGGTTTTACAATTGAAGAGCAATATCAAGTCCTCTTAAAAAGGTACAGTGTTAGTCAATCTCCTTGGTTTTAAGGAATAGTGATTTCCTGGGTTCCTACAGGAAAGAGACCAAAATCTCCTTCCTGGGGTAATGCCCTTCATTCTCACTCCCTCTCCTAGCATCTGTTTTTTCCTTTTATGTGCCTAATTCTCCCCTCTACCAACTGGTCAGCTCTCTTACCTTCCATGATGTCTTGTTTCTGCTCCATCATAGTTCTGGCTAGCCAACGCCCTCACTTAACCCCAGGACATCACACCACTTGCTAACTACCAAGTTTTCTTTTGAGTCTCTCGATTCAACTTGAGACTTAATCTCATTAGCCAAGGAAGAAAGGGGCACAGTATAGAACAGGGACTTAGTACAAGAAATTCTAATTTCTGCCTGAGATTAAAAAATCCAACAGCAGTAAGGCCCAGTGAATCTCCACTCATTCTCCTTTAATAGATGAATACGTGACTGCACCATCCTCCCAAAGGGTGGGAGAGTTGTCAAACCCTACAGATGGTGGGAATCACCAAGATGCATGAAATGAGCGCTAGCATGAATAATAATGAAGATTAGGAGGGAAAAGAATCTCCATGTAAACAGCATGGTTAATTAAGAAAAATTACACAGTGATTAGACAAATCTGATGCTTTTATAAGTACCTGTACAAAGGGTCACTGTTAAATGGAATGCTTTCTCTTAGCCCATGTATGATAACTCCTAGCTTGTGCCAGGTAGTAAGTACTCAGAGGGAATTACTCCCATCAGATCAAATCCCTACAATATGCCTGCAAAGCAGCTACCATCACATTTTTCAGGTGAAGAAATGAATGTCCAGAGAGGTGTGACACCAACTTAAACAAGTGCCTAAAGGCCCACCAAACTTTTAGGGGCCCATGAGAATTTTATTTCTTTTAAAGTCAGAAGGAAAAAATGAATACAATTCACCCTGGACACAGTCATAAAAATATAATTTTTTATTTTAAATGGAGGAAGGGGTCTACTAAACCCAGTCTTGGGCCCCCAAGAGTCACAACATGGCTCTGGTGGAGTGACTTGCCCAAGATCACAAGCAGCAAGGAGTCGTGTATAGAGTCCATTTCAGCCCCGTCCTCTCTTCCATTCAGCCTCCACATACCCTCATGCCTTAGAAAACCCTATAGAGCGCTAGGATTTCAGAATGTCCCATCACCTGAGCTTTTGGGAAAGAAAACATTTAATGTAAAAATCAATGGCACTAGAAATGTTCCTTACAAGGCTCACCAAAAATCTGATTAGTTATCCTGTGACTGATCCTTAGCTTAAGTGAACAACCACTTATCCTTGGACCCACTAACTGCACTGGGATAACCTGGGATACTCGTTAAAAATGCAGATTCCAGAGCCCTGCCTCACACTTGCCAAATCTCAACGATGGGACTAAAATCTGCATTATAAATGAGCACCCAGGGGTTTCTGACCTTCTGTGCACACTAAGACCCACTGATCAGGAACACCTATGGGGATAACCTAATTTTTGAATAGTTTTAACACATTTAAAATTGTCCCAGAATACAACTACCATGTATAATGAGCTAAGAACATACTTTCTGTTCTGAACTTTACACGTTATTAACCATAAAAAAAGTTATATTCTTGATGATAGAGCCACTCCTGCACTCCTGTAATATGAGTCACCAAATCAATCCTGTATTTGGAGACGTTGCATTTATAGGTGATTTTACCAACAGGTGCAAGGATCTGGCTATTTCATTTTGTCTTAGAACAGGTGGGCCCATGCATTTACATGATGAAATGCCTGTTTGACTCCGCATGACTTTCCTTTTTTTTTCCTTTTACATTACAGTTAGGAAATTGCATTGATTTTTGGGGGGGAGAATTGTGTTTGTTGTTGGGTTACATTGTCTGTGACTTGCACTCTGCATGGTAAAGATAGCATTACAAAATAGTTGTTAAAAGGAGACAATTGGCCCTACAGGATTAAAGAATGTCTTTAAAAAGATCCTGGCTAAAACATGCTCTTAAGACATTGCTTATCTCAAGTCCCTAAGGACATTCCTACCCCACCCACCCCCACAAAGTGAGCTGGGCCTGTACAGGCTGGCAGCCAGAGGCTGATGCCTAGGGCAACACTTCTGAATGCTAAACCCTGGGCCAGTGCTTTAGTCTGTTCAGCCTACTAAAACAGAACACTTTAGACTGGGCAATTCAGGAACAACAGAAATTTACTGCTCACAGCTCTGGAGGCTGGAACATCCAAGATCAAGGCGCCAACAAATTTGGCATCTGGTAAGGGCCTACTGTCTGCTTCATAGATGCCACTTCTAGCTGTGCACTCAAATGGCAGAAGGAGCAAACAAACTCCCTGCATCTTCTTTTATAAGGGCATGAACCCCATTCACAAGGGCTCCTCCATCTGATTTAATCATCACCTGAAAGGCCCCACACCTCTTAATACTATCAGGTTAGGGATTAGATTTCAACATAGGAATTTTGGAGGGACACAAACATTCAGACCATAGCAGTCAGCAACAACACAGAGAAGCTGAACAAGAAAATGAAGTTTTGAATAGTGGCTGCTGGGTCAGGAGGCAGAGGATGGAAGAAGAGAGGATGTCATAGATAGATGTGAGTTACTGATAAGTCCAAGTTCTTGGGGTGGGTGGTTTCAAGGGTATTCAATAATAATGTAATGAAAATAGTTGCATCTCTTCATTAGTATCAACCAGCCAATTATCAGAGAAGGGAAAATAATTTAGTGACCATACCAAACCCTGGCATCTTTGTAGCAAACTACATATTAGCACGGAGCCTTTTAAGCCTGAGTGCTAATCAGCAGCTTTTGGAGGGACAGTCACTCCTCTCAATTAAAAAAAAAAAAAAAAAAAAAAAAAAAAAAAAAAAAAAAAAAAAAAGCAGCGCTTGGCCCAGAGAGCTGGCCTTCTGAGCAGCATGTCAGAGCTGATGAAGATGCTGGCGCCTGGCGGCCACCAAGGCCACCCTGGACAACCATTCTGCCTTCTCATTAGCATTGTGCCACTGTTACCTCACTTGACACTAACAACTGCTGTGGAGGATCTGACAAGCACAGGTCACCCCGAAGGTGAAAGGAGAAAAGGATCTGAAGACAAATCATAAAAACTGTTTCACCCTGTCTGGAGCCATCACAAGCTGACCCGGTGCTATGGAAGATGCTGACTTCTTTTCTGAGACTGCTGAAGGGCAATCTAACTACTCACTCCCCACACCCCCATTATCCCATCTTTCCTCCTATCTACTGGTTCCCTAATGTAAAACAGTATGAAAAGAAAAAGGCTTTTTAAATAGAAAAGATAGAGAAAAATAATTTATTATGGCCAAAGCATAAGAGGATTACAATATCCCAACCCCACACTCCAGTCCACCAGCTCAAAGAGAACAAATGATAGTTCTTCCTACTCCTACAAACCCCTGGACCTACTTTTGCCTTATTTAACACTTGACTATAGCTATTTGTTCACAGCCCAACCTGTCTCAACTAAACCAAAGTGGCCCTCCAGAGGGCAAAGACCACAGCCTCTCCAGATTATATTTTTAGGAAATAGTCCCCGGAGTAAGATCAAGCACAGGGGGCACCCTTAATAAAGGTATTTGAATGATTAAACACAAGACAAGCAGGGAGTAGTGGCACACACCTGTAGTCCCAGCTACTCAGGGGGCTGAGGCAGGAAGATGGCTTGAGCCCAGGAGTTCAAGGCTGCAGTGAGCTATGATCGTGCCACATAGCAATCAGGAGACAGAGCAAGACCAAGCAATCCTCCTGCCTCAGCCTTCTGAATAGCTGGGACTACAGGTGCATACCACAACACTGGGCTAATTATTTTTATTTTTATTTTTGTAGAGACGGAGTGTCACCATGTTGCCCAGGGTGGTCTTGAATGCCTGGCCTCAAGCGATCCTTCCATCTTGGCCTCCCAAGACGCTAGGATCACAGGCGTGAGCCACCATGCCCAGCAAATCCTGTTTATTTTGTTTACCAGAACATAGGCTCCACAGAAGCAGAGAACTCATCTGTTTTGCTCACTCCATACTTCGTGATTAAAACAGAGTTTAGGGCACACTAAGTGCTCAACTATTCCTTGAATGAGTGAATAAATGGAGAGAGGCTAATGCTAATAGAGGTTATATAGAAAGACGCTCAGTCTACACCAAATAGGGTTTCTCTGATTACATTTAGGGAGTGAAGGACAAAGAGAGGCTCAACAGAGAAAAGAAGAAAAAGAGACCTGTAACACCATTAATTGGCAACAACTGCCATCAGCCAGGAAGAATAGCTGTGCCCCTGCGAAGGCAGCATCACTGCAGACATGAGAGAAATTTCCAGAAGAATCTACAAAGGAAGGAAGATGTCAGGGGACTTGCAGACATCCCTGTCTGAAGTATTCAGGCTAGAGGCTATATTCCCTTGGCAGAAAATCTGTTTAAACCCCTCAAGCATGACCACTATGGTGTCCTTACCAAGGTCAGTCAGTCGTCAGTCAGATATTTCTGGAATACTTCCCAAAAGCTGTGACTTTCTCAGCTTTGCGGGGGGGGCGGTTAGGGAGGCAGGGACAGCAGCTAAAATAGTCCTCATTGCCAAATAGAAGACTTACTATCTGCACATAATTAATTCCTCATTTCAACATGACATCCTTTACCTGAGACAGAGAGAGAAAAATCCTCAGGTGTTTACCAAAATTGTACCTCTAATTAATGATTTTAAGACTGTTTGTGGGTCTTATTTTTTCACTGGACCACTGAAGCTTCTTGCAGGCAAGAAGCATGTTCATTCCTGCCATTTGCACAACCTCCACATACAGAGCACCAATCAGTATCTGCTTTCCTCAAACTCCAACAGAACTCATGAGCAACAATGAATAGTAGCCATATGCAGGGGGAGCATTTCCCAAGCAAAACACTTTTCGGTAAGCTTCCCACAGTTGAAGGTTCAAATAATAAAGGAAACAAAGGAAAAGCAAATGATTCTAAACAACTAGGAGAATGAACCCACAAAATGAGTATTCGAGTCATCCAAAAGTCAGAGAAAAAAATCATGGAATACTGACAGAGAGCTGTTGGACCAGCTGATAGAACAGGGCAAAAATCACTGTTCTCTAAGCAAGGATTTAACGCTCCATCCTCACAGAACAAATAGTGGAAGGAGGTTCAGGCCACTGTTTTTAGAAGAAAAAAAAAAAAAAAAAAGGAGCAGGCAAGCAAAATACAGTCGCAGCCAGCAGCCAGCCCTAAAATTTCAGCCTCCACCAGAGAACTGAGAGTCCACAGGTGACACAAAGCACAGCTTTCAGTCCACAGCTGGTCCCAAAGCTTGCACCCTCTGCCAGAACTCCCTCCGAGACTTCAGCTCCATCCCAGGAGGCTGTCTTCTGGGATATATGTACATGTTTCCGAGTCACATCACGGAACAGGAAAACACACTGCCCTCTTATCAGAGGAGTAGGAGAGGCAAAGATGTGCAATTAAGAAAGGAAAGGAAGACAGTTACTCCAAGAATTTAGTCAAATTATATACATAAGATTTCCCCAAAAAATAGCGGCTTAACATACCAAGTCCAGAATGGAGTTTAATGTTTACTTTCAAATCTATCATCAACTCTGGAAAATATGGAAGCATTTAGTTTTTCTGAAATGGAAATGCAGCATTTCCTGGTGTGCTAATTTTTACCTTCTGTTAACCAAAATGTTTTAAGACAATGTGCCACATGAACACATTTCAAGGGAGCTACAGAACAACACACAAATACCATTCATTCAAAAAATAAACTTTGGCCTCTTTTATACTTGCTGAGTGTCAGGAACAACTCAATACCTAAGATTTACAAGGTAAGCTGTAACATAAGCCCCTCAAAGGAAGAGAAACGTGATGCAGTTACCAAGTTATAAGTAGTAAGATGAACAATGCAAAGCAGTGGTTCCCAAAGTGCGCCCATGATCAGACCTACCTGGAGAAGGTGTTTGCTTAAAAGTCCACTCCTGGGCACCTCCCTGAGAACGTGCACTACTTGATCCGCTACGATATATCATAGGAACCCATTAGTCTTCTCCAGGTAGTTTTGACCACTAGGCAGGTTTGAGGGCAGCTGCCATAAGGAACATGGACAGAGTGAGTTGACTGTGCTCCCCTACACCAACGGAATTCCAGCTTGACAAGCTGCTTTGTAGCGCAATGCCCAAAAGATCTTAACTCAGCCACCTTGGATGGAGACCAGATGGGCCAAAACAGCCAAGCCTCACACACCCAGCTAGGCTCAAGGGTAAAAGGCATCTCCCAGCCAACTTCCTGCGCCTTGCTTGGTAGTTCTGAAGCTGCTTTGTAGTCTGAAGAACACTGGGTCAGAATGCTGGTGATCTTCAGAGCTACACAGAGCTTGACAGCAAGGAAAGTGCACCTTCCACAGTGCACATGGGTTGCCTATGATGGCAAAGTTCAGGGAGGGCAACTGAGGACTGGCAAACAGGCTCACTGAGCTAGCAGAGGCAGATACAGCTTACAAAATCAGTTTCATTTTTCAATATGAAGAACCAGCAGAACAAGGACTATTGCTACCCTTCTTGGCTATACAGGCTTAAAAAATCATTTCTAGTTACCAATAGCTTCTGGTACAGATGACAAGGCCCAAATGGGATATATTGGATCCTTACTGTTCCCCCAAAGCTATTCTCCCTTTCTTCCATAGGAGCAGGAATTCTGCAGAGTATCTCACTACAGAGTATAATTATCTCTTGCAGCTGAGTGGCAGAGTGATTATATTTTGTCAAGTGGAACAGGAGTAGAAAAAAATCTACCCAACCTCTGGGTTATCATTCCTCCTTGCCCTTCCTCCCACCCTTTTTTTCTCCTTTATTTCAGGGCATACAAAGGAGAGCAACACCGGGGGTGGCAGGGCAACCAGAAGGAAGGAGCCCAGCCCCCTATAACTTCAGCAGGCAGAAATGCCATTCTAGCTGACTTTAAAGTAAAAGGAAACTAAACTGTCTTGTTTAAATCAGTATTGTTTGAGGTTTCTGTTAGAGCAGCTGAACATGTTCCTTAATACAAGGATTTTCCGTCCTACATGGAATATGAGAAGAACTACTGACTGATCAAGAAGCAAATCCCTCATACTTTCCTTTTCCTCCTTAGCCTAACAAGATGGCGGACACCATCGTCTTTGACTCCAAACGATAGCAAGTTATACCAGGAAGTTCAAGAAATCTCTCTTTAATCTCAAATCCTAATTTTTAAGTGCTAGATCCACCTGAAAATACAAGCTTTGCTTTTCTGGTCACTCAATGTCTCAACCGACCTTTTGAATTGAATTTTCTACCAGCCTCTCTCATATAAATTACTCAATTTCTGGAACAGGTCTAGCATCACCTCATAATGCTAATGCTGTTTCCCCTGCCTAGAAGACCCTTCCTGAGCTAGAAAGTTCCACAACATCACAGTCAAGTTCAAACGTAAAAATGTTCCAACTCCTAAGGGCTTGGAAGACTTTGAAATATTGACTGAAGTATATTGGGGCATACATACCTGCTAACCCACCAATCTGCAGAGTTCCTAAAGGCAGAAGTAGTTTTTCATCTTTGTATCTCTGACCACCCCCCATACCATCCACCACATACATCCCAGTACCTGGCACAGTAAAAACTCAAGAAATATTTGATGAACTAATTAAGAAACCATTTAACTGTGTTAAGGTTGTCCTTAGAGTATTTTTTACAGTAGTTGAAAATTCAAAGGCAGAGGCCACGACTTTAGGAAGTCCCCTTGTAAATCAAACACACATATTCCTGTTAAACCAGTACAACTTAGCCTATTAAAATATGAGATAGGAGACACAGCCTTTAAACCAGGGGCAGCCAATGTTTTGGCTTCACTAAAGGGCCACACTAGAGGAACTGTCTTGGACCACACATAAAATACACTAACAGTAAGGAAACCTGATGAGCTAAAAAAAATTCCATTTTTTAAGAAACTTTACGAATTTGTGTTGGGCCACATTCAAAGCCATCCTGGGCCACAGGTGGCCCGCAGGCTGGACAAGCTTCCTTTAAACTATAAAAGCGGAGCTAAAGATCCATGTCACTTACAAGCATCAACTATCATTAGGAGTTGAACCTTATGGGAAAACAATTTTGCACTTAACAGCAACAATTTGCTAGCTCATTAACAAACCTGGGCTGTCATATTTTTAAATGATCATTTTGCTTTGAAAATGAATCCTACATTCAATAGAAAACAAAACACGTATTTTAAAGTGTTTTTAAAAGCTCCCTTGGATCCATAGTTTTTTTTTTTAAGCCTTAAGATCTGAAAATAAAAGGCTATATACCACACATTCACACCTTCCATACTGGTACTTGAGTACCAGAGGCAATGGCCTAAAATCGTTTCAAAGAAAGGGGAAAATATATTTTCAAACACCAACAATAGGTAAATTCCCAAGGACAGGAATATCTAAACCGATTAATTCTATGCTCCACAAAAATTTCCAGTTCTGCTAACTTGCTTACAGCTTGGCATAGAGACTAAATGTCTAACTAATGGGTAAGAAACAACAGAGGCAATGAGCAAATTCAATTTCCGAAGAGCACCATGTTCAGAGCACTACAGAGGAGGCTCCAGGGAACTACACCTTGAATAATATGTTGGGGAAAAAGTTGCTTTTAGTTTCATGAGGATCATCCTGACTTTTTACCCTGGAATTTTTGGAATGGGGTTTTCTAGACCATTTGTTCTAGACACTCAGATATATTAAGTGACTTGCTGGAGATCACAAGCCAGTTATAGGCACAGCAAAGCCCAGACGCCCTTGGTCTTCCAGTACATTCTCCAGCACAGCACACAGAATAAAGTCCATTTCTTAATACAATTGTCACAAATAAAATCCACTACGGAAAATGAGATTACCTAGCCATTAAGTTTTTCCAAGTTCTTCCTAAAACACAGGCTCATGCACACCAGACATCAAACACAGAAAAGATTATAGACGTTAAAAAGGCTCTAGGTGAACTTTACAACGAGATTCACTTAATGCAGTAGGTACTAGGAATTAAAAAATGAGTAAGGCCAAAGGACACTCATCCACAAGTAGCTCAGTGAAACAAACGGAAACCTACGTACATAAATTATGAAACCACATGCTGCAGCCGATATGGGAGATAAGAACAGGGTACTATGGGATATTTCAGACTCCAGAATTTAAAGCTTTAAATCTTTCTTGTCATTTCTAGGGTAATTCTAGGAAAGCATACTCTAACTTAAGCACATAAAAACGTAAGAATTGTTGAACAGAATGCCTAGACTAAAACTGAAAGGCGATTTCAGAACTTTTGAAAAGATAAATCCTTGTCTAGAAACAGAAAATTCACACTTGAATCTTTTTTCTGAGTTAAAAATGTAAAGGGGTATTAAATTTGTTTATGACTAATAAGGTTTGAAGTCTAACACAGTACCTGCTAATTCAGATTCAAGTCACCCTCTTAGGTGGGTAAGAAATGAGCCATTGGTTTAGGAACCTGAAGGAATCCAAACTGTTCACAAGAATATTCCAAAGGGTGTTTCGGTCCTGGAGGTTAACAACCTCCACTATGCATTATATGGATGCCAACTGTGTTCTGGGAGATATTTGAGATTACAGGCCATAAAAATAAAATAGATCTGTGACTTTCACAGCCAGTCATAAATAAAATGCTGCTGGACCTTTTAAGTCTGAACAATCCACTCAGACTACAGATAAAAGACTAGATATTAGTAAAAGAGCACCCAACTTCAACTGCATTATCAGCTTCCGGAAGTGAGGTTCTTACAGCAACGTGAACAACCTGAACCACAAAATACCAAATAATATCAAGAAGGGGGCGCAAATGCTCATGGAAGATATTCCACCAGGGCCTTGAACAGTACACAAAGTGAGGGCAGATTTGGAGAACACTCCTGTCTCTCCAAAGTCCTGGTGAAGCGGGCAAGATTTCACAATCTGCTTCAATGACAGAAGCAAGACAGTACTCTCTATATCTATACCTTGAAGTATCTAGACCTCCCGGGGGAGGGGGAGAATGTATGCTAGCAGGACCAAAACTCAAGGACTCTAAACACCCCCTATCATCTGTTTCCTAGAGTGTGAGCAAAAGATTAGATTGATTCAAACACTTATTATTACTGAAAAGCACACAGACATAGCTCATCTTCAAGATACTGACTAATAAGTAGACTTAGAGGTAATATCCCACCCTCCACCCCCTTGTAATTGTCCAAGGTTGTAGTAAGAATAAAGGATCAAGAATACATGTGGAAAACTGTAACAGCAGTAGTATTAAAGCCACAAGGACCATTTTTTCTACCCCCACCCCCACAAACTAATATATAAGTATCCTGCACCACCTAATGCAGAAGTTGAAGTGCATTTTAAAGCCATCATTGCAGACAGCTCCGAGAAGAAATTTACTCTGTGCCCCCAAGTTGGCACAACACAGTTATTTAGGGATACAGATTTATAACAATACCAGCAATAAAACTGATTCAATTCATTCATAGGAAATTATTCCAGAAAGTGTCACCTCTTTCTCCTTCCTAAAATAGAAAGAAGGAGAGAAAAAGAAACAAATGCAAATTGCCACTGGCAGAGTTTTGTATTGAAAGTGCATGGAATGATTCAAGAGCAACTCAAGGTTTTCGGCAAATGCCTGTTCATTAACCCAGTAGGAGGTGCAATACCATCTGGCACCAGTGTCCAGTGGAAGATATATTGCTCAGGGTCAATTCTGAGCAGCAGGCAAGTTTATTTTTACTCGTTTTAAGATTTTATGCACAAAAGTACAAGGACATAAATGTCTTGAGTTAGGTGTGCCAGGAAGATTTAACAGGCCTGGAAAATGGGATCCAAAAATGGGATCTAGCAGAAGCCAACTTTCAACACGATTGATTAAAACACTCTCCCAGCAAACCCCACAAGGCCTGGGCTAGAAACTTGTCAAACACACACACACACACACACACACACACACACACACACACACACAGATTTGGGGTATGTAAGAGAGGGGAGATTGCCCTGTATCCTCTGATGTCAAAAAACTCAGAGGGGCTCACTCACATTCAGGCTGGGCCTCCCAAGAGGGCTAGGAAGGCGGGCTTAGGGGGCATGTCCACCACCGCCTGGGCACAAGGGCAGCTGCTGTGTGAGGAGCCAGCTAGCCACTGGGTGCTGGGGACCCCTATAAACAGGCCCATTTTGCCAGGTTCTCCCCCTGGGGATCGTTCTCTTTTAACCTCATGTAACAGCTGGATGTGGTACATGTCTATAATCCCAGATATTCAGGAGGCTGAAGTGGGAGGACTGCTTGAGTCCAAGAGTTCAAGAAGAGTCTGTGCAACACAGGGAGACCCCATCTCTACAAAATAAAGTAGCTGGGCATGTTGGCACATCCCTGTAGTCCCAGCTGCTTGGGAGGCTGAGATAGGAGAATTGCTTGAATCTGAGAATTCAAGGCTGCAGTGAGTCATGACCGCATCACTGTACTCTAGCCTGGGTAACACAGCAAGACCTTGTCTCAAGGAAAAAAAAAAACAAAACATAAAAATAAAAATAACCTCACAGAGCCAATCGAAATATCACTTTTCCAAGTGAAATTACTGTTTTTTTTTCTAATAGACCAAAATACTTGATCACAAAAATTTTATTAAATACTGGAAAACCACAAAGAAAATTTGTTTTAAACATCAGTCATCATTCCACTCCCTACAGATGGTAAAATTTTAGTATGTTCCATATATATTCTCATATATGGTATATCATCCATACACATATATCACAAAAATACACTTATATTTATGCTCGCTTTCTTACAGCCTTTTATATCACAACAGATTTTAAACATTTTCCCATGATAAATATTTTACCACAATTTAAAAGCTAAGTAATAATTGCATGTTTTACTTAAATAATCCCACAGTACTAGACATTTAATTTGTTCAATTTTTCCATTTAAAAAATAAAAATAAAAAATAAAAAAATTCAAAAAAGTAATGCAATAGTCTTTCACTCCTAACATTTGTATATCATACCTCTGTATATTTCCTTAGAGTAAAGGAATTATCTGATACAATAATACGAGGATTTTTAGGCTTGTGTAACAGTGATATCCCATGTTTCTTTCAGTAAAATTGTACTGATTTATATCCCCAAAACTAGCAAGATATAGCTAGCAAGATATAAGGATGCCTGCATACCTGTTTCATTCCAATTTGTGCTGCTATGACAGAACCCTTGAGACAAGTAAAGAACACAGATTTATTTCTTGCAGGTCTGGAGGCTGCAAAAGCCCAAGTTCAAGGGGCCTGCATTTGAGGGCATTCTTGCCAAGTCACCCCACAATGCAAGAGCACACGCATGGGAGGAGGAAGAGAAGAGGAGGAGGAAGAGAAGAGGAGGAGGAAGAGAAAAGGAGGAGGAGGAAGAGAAGAGGAGGAGGAGGAAGAGAAGAGGAGGAGGAAGAGAAGAGGAGGAGGAGGAAGAGAAAAGGAGGAGGAAGAGAAAAGGAGGAGAAAGAGAAAAGGAGGAGAAAGAGAAAAGGAGGAGAAAGAGAAAAGGAGGAGAAAGAGAAAAGGAGAGGGCCAAACCCACCCTTTCATCAGCAACCCGCTCGCGCAAGCAGGAGAAAAAATGCGCGAACCCACCTTTTCATCAGGAACCCATTCGCGCGAGGAGCGCGCAAACCCACCCTTCCATCAGGAACCCGCTCGCGCCAGGAAGAGGAGGAAGGCGCGAACCCACCCTTCCATCAGGAACCCGCTCACGCGAGGAGGGCGCGAACCCACCCCACCATCAGGAAGCTGCTGGCGCAAGCAGGAGGAAGAGGGCGCGAACCCACCCCACCATCAGGAAGCTGCGCGCAGGGGAGGGGCGAACCCACCATCAGGAGCGGCACGGCAGGAGGAGGAGGAGGAGGAGGGCACGAACCCACCCTTCCATCGGGAAGCTGCTGGCGTGAGCAGGAGGAGGAGGGCGTGAACACACCCACCCATCGGGAACCCGCTCGCGCGAGGAGGAGGAGGAGGAGGAGGAGGAGGAGGAGGAGGAGGAGGAGGGCACGAAACCACCCTACCATCAGGCACCTGCTAGCGCAAGCAGGGGGAGGGGGAGGGGAGGGGGAGGGGGAGGGGGAGGGGGAGGGGGGTGCGAACCCACCCTCCCATCAGGAACCCGCTCACGCCAAGAGAAAGAGGAGGAGGAAGAGGAGGAGGAGGAGGAGGGAGGAGGAGGAGGAGGGGGGGGCGAGAACCCACCCTCCCATCAGGAACTCGCTCGCGCCAGGAGGAGGAGGGCGCGAACCCACCCTCCCATCAGGAACCCGCTCCCGCAAGGAGGAGGAGGAGGTGAAAGAGGGCGCGAACCCACCCTTCCATCTGGAACCTGCTGGTGGGAGGGGGGTAGTGGGCGAGGGGGCGAACCCACTCTTTCATCAGGAACGCGCTCCCGCGATAACCCCCGCGCTCCCGCGATAACCCCCGCGCTCCCGCGATAACCCCCGCGCTCCCGCGATAACCCCATTCATCCATTCAGGAGGGTTGAGTCTGCATGACTTAATCACCTCTTAAAGTTCTCACCTGTAAACAGTACTGCATTGGGATGTTTCCAACACGTGAACTTTGGAGGACACATTCAAACCATGACAATACCCCATGCTCTCAAAGTTTGTCGTGTACGTTTTATTGTCACTTTAAAACAGCACATGCCAATTAGGTGCGGCCAACTATTACTAATAAAAATCACAATCACAACAGGTACTGGGTGCGTACTATGTGCCAGGCACATAATTCAGAAAAAGAACAGACGGTGCCAGGGACTGGTGGGGAGGGACACAGTTTCGGCTTGGGAACATGAAACGTTCCAAAGCAGGAGGATGGGCTGAGCCCAAGAATTGGACACCAGCCTGGGCAACTTAGCAAGATTCTGTCTCTAAAAAAATTTTTTTAAATAGCTGACTGGATGCACTGGCTCATACTTGTAATCCCAGCACTCTGGGAGGCCGAGGCGGGCAGATCACTTGAGCACAGGAATTCAAGACCAGCCTGGGCAACATGGCAAAACCCCATCTCTATAAAAAAAAAAAAAAAATACATAAATTAGCCAGCCATGGTGGCATGCACCTGTAGTCCCAGCTACTCGGGAGGCTGAGGTGGGAGGATCACCTGAGCCTGGGGAGGTTGAGGCTGTAGTGTTCCTGGATCATGCCACTGCACTCCAGCCTGTGCAAAGAGAGCCTGTCTCAAAAAAAACAAAAACAAAGGAGAGGAGATTTGAAAACAAAGGGCCTCCCTTGAGCTTTGTAACTAGTTAGGGTGCTCCAGCCACTTGGGCTCCAATCAAATCCTCATCAAGTCCTTTGGAGTAATGCTAATCTACAGAATTTTTGTTGTTGTGGAGTTGGGTGGTGGGGAAGGGAGCTGGGACTACAAACTCTTCAGATAAAATGAAAATACCCCCGGGAACATTCAATCTTTAATTGCAGGTACTGTGAAATTCATGAAAGTGAGAAGTCTGCAGTAGCAAGAGAAAAATAGCAAATCAAAGAAATGAACTACAGAAACCACACTTGCTACAAAAATCAAACATGGGAAAATCAGGTGAGTGTTCACTAATAATTGAGATAGCAAGGAAGACCACAAAAAAGATCTTACCACAAGCCTGCCCATCACCAGATTACAAGTCTTCAGTGGCCAAGAACTTCAGATGCTTAAAGCAGAAAGACAGCCTGCCCATCCACAAGCCAGCACCCCATGTCCATCCAAAGTTGGGGTGCATTTATTCAGAAGGGCATATCTGAAAGCCAGAAAGATAGCTTATAACTAGCAACTCAGTGGATTCCCAAAGTGTCACAGAAAGTTTTAAAACCACATTCTCCAAAGACTCAAACTCAGAAAAGCAGTATTCGTGGTATATTTAGTAAAAGGTCACCATAAAATTCCAGAAGACAACTTAATTGCCATGAGACTAAATAAAGTTATTCTAAAGAAAAGGAAAGAGGCCAGGCACGGTGAGTGGCTCACGCCTGTAATTCCAGCACTTTGGGAGGCCGAGGTGGGCGGATGATGAGGTCAGGAGATGGAGACCATCCTGGCCAAGACGGTGAAAACCTGTTTCTAACAAAAATACAAAAATTAGCTGGTCATGGTGGCAGGCATCTGTAGTCCCAGCTACTCGGGAGGCTGAGGCAGGAGAATCGCTTGAACCCAGGAGGCAGAGGTTGCAGTGAGCCAAGATCCCGCCATTGCACTTCAGCCTGGTAACAGAGCGAGACTTTTGTCTCAAAACAAACAAACAAACAAACAAAAAAACTAGAGCCATGAGGTTAGTCATATGTTATTGCATAACCAGAAGCCCAACCTGACATTGGATTAGAGCAGCAGCACCAACATGAGAAAAGAGCTGGGCCCACTTCTCCCAAGCAGCCCTTCCCAGGCCACCATCTTGTATTTTGCTATCTCACATATAATCTCCCTATTGTACAGTAAATAATCTGACTGGCCTTTGCCCCTGGTTGGGAAGAGGGAGGGTTCAAAATCCTTGGACTACCTGCATAGTAGGAGTGTATTTATTTTTGATAAACCCCTTGGATCACACCTGAGTTTACACTAAGATGAGATGACTCAGGCTGCAGTTTGGCCACCAGAAAACCCAACCATGCAATTAGAGGATCAGGGTTCTAAGCCAGCCCAATCCAGAGAGGGGGAAAGGAGGGGACTGGAAATTGAATCATTGGCCACGTGGTTGTACTCAATCAATCCTACCTATGTAACGAAACCCCAATAGAAACTCTGGACACCAGGCTCACTGGAGCTTTGTGGTTGGTGAACACATCAATGTGCCAGGCAGGTGACACACCCTAGTTCCAAGGGACAATACACAGGAGCTCTGCATTCGGGACCCTCCCATACATCAGCCTATGTGTCTCTTCATTTGACTGGCCTTAACTTAAGACCCTTTATAATAAAACCATCGTTGAAAATATAGTGCTTTCCTGAGTTCTGAGATTCATTCTAGTAAATTATCAAACCTGAGAAGGCCATGGGAACCCCTTGGATTGTAACCAGTCAGTCAAACGGGTAAATGGCCTGGAAGTCCTACTTACAGTGGACATCTGAAGTGGGAACAGCCTTGTTGGGAACCATACCCTTTAACTGATGGGGTCTGCACTAACTCTGGGTGGTTACAATAGAACTGTATTGTACTATACTAGGAGGTGTCAGAACACACCCACCACCACCTCCTTTTTCCAGTCAATTCAAGTGCTACACACCAGTTCAACACTCAGGTCCAAATAACACAACTTTTATCTACCAATATTTATGCCAACTGTTAATGACCAACAATCTTCTTCCATTTAGTAACAGCTAAGATGTTTTAAGTACTTGCTACCCCAGACATAGTTCTAAGACCTTCCACATGTATTAACTCAATCATCACAGCAGCCTCATAGGGTAGGTACTGTATCATTCCCACTTTACAGATGAGAGCACTGAGGCATAGAGTGGTTAAGGGACTCGTGCAAGACCACATGGCAGAGGTGCCAGGATTCAAAGAAAAAGCTCCTCCATCCCTAGAGGCTGTCCCTTAGCCACAAGTCTACAGGAAAAGCTGTGCCTTATGGCTGCCTACCCTTGAGGGCCCTTGGACAGCCACTACTCTCTATCCCCACTTGCTCCCATTCTCTGTCCTTAGAATGGCCTCATGCCGATTTCCTTAGGGAAGAATGTGTGCTTTTTTGATGGCAAAATTATCCAGCTTTGACTGCAGCTCAGGAAAACTAATTTTGAGAACACAGCACTGAGGGAGGTTAACTATTTCCCTGAAAGTCTTTTCCAACAAAAACACAAATTAGCAGCTAGATGGTACTGGATGTGAATAAAAGTGACAAATTTCACTGCAATAAATGAAGAGGTTCAAAGTTTTTCCTTTTCAGCACTGTCTCCTTCACCACAGGCAGAATCTCTCCACGGCTGACACAAACCTCCTCTCCCTTATTTTTCCCTATTACTTAAAGTGTTCAATACTTCTTCACTTTTATTAAATTGATAATACAGTTTGAAGTTTTCAGTGTGTTTAGTGTAGCAATTAAAACCTCAGGCAGTCATGGTGGAAATTTTTCAAATAAAAATTATATAATAAGGAGATCAGTGGGTGGCCTTTCAATTTCATTCACTTATCCGATCAATATTTTGAACATTTGCTGCATGCAGAGCAACATTCTAGACACTCGAGACATAGCAACAAAGTTGACAAAGTCCCTGCCTGCCCTCATGACACTTACATGCCAGAAGGAGAGACAAAGAAGGAATGGGCAAACATACATGTGTGTGCATGTACATGCACGTGTGTATAACTTCAAGAAATGGTAAGAATTCAAAGAAACAGAGCAAGTAAAGATCTGGGGGAACTAAAAGACAACGTGTGTGGCCGGAGTGAAATAAATCATAGGAAAGGTAGCAGTAGATAAAGTCAGAGAGGGGCCAATTCATTCTCAACGGATGCATCCAACCCCTTATCACTATCTCCCTCCCCTCACCTGAGTCCATGTCACAATCACTTCTACTGGAAGATTGTCATAACTTCCTAGTTGATATCTGCTTCTATTCTTGCCCCTTACAGTCAATTCTCCATGCAAGTGGAATGATCCTTGTAAAAACAAATCCAATCAATTCAGGACATCCTCCTGCTCAAAATCCTTCACACAAGTCCATCATAATCATGGCGGAACCCAAGTTCTGAGCCCTGCCCAGCAAGGCTCTCCATATACGGGCACTACTTGCCCTCCACACTCAGCCCCTGGCTCCCTTTACTCCACTCACATGGCCCTCAAGCTAGGTCAAGTTTGTTCCTGCCTCAAGAACCCTGCAGGTACCCTCTCTTCCTCATGGAACTTTCTTCACCTTGGATACTGCCTTGGCACTCTGCTCAAACATCACTCCCTCAAGCAGCCTCCTGGATCACCCAACCCAGAATAGCTCTCCACGCGGCACCATCTCCTGCCCTACTTGGTTTTTCTTCACAGCCTGAATCTCCACCTGACATCAGATTTGCCTGTTTCTTCCTCTGTCTTTATTCACCACTGTACCTCCAGTGCCTAGAACAATTCTGAGTGCAGAGTAGGACCTCAATCAATGCATGTCAAATGAAGGAATGAATGACTTTGATGATGCCATCACTGACTGGGTAATACAGAGTAAAGGCACGATCCACAATCTTGGGCATCCATGCTATCCACACCAGCTGGCAGGGACAAGGCACACCTGGTTCACATCCTGTCACCTGCTAAGCCCAGAAGGCAACATCATCCATCAGACTCAGCCAACTGCTCCAATTAACGTGCTCCGATTCTAACCCTAAGAAGACATGGAGTCCCTACAAAATCATTTGACAACCCAACATGTATGCAAAAAGGCCAACAAGTGCTCCTTAATTGATGAATTTCTCTGAATCTGAGGTAAGTGGCACTGACATCTCAAATCCTCTCTGCCAGTAAATGGGTGGGCAGAAATTCCAGGTAAAAAAAAAAAAGAAACGACTCCAGGGCTCTTTTTTCCTTGACTATCCCCTCTGGCAGCTCAGTCTTTACACACCTCGTCCCTGCCCATTAGATTGGGCAAAATCCCCCCATCACTAGGACAGCACAGTGTGTTCCATCCAGAGTAACTCTCACTACACAAAAGGCCGACACATTCCAGGCTAAAATCATAACTGGCCTTTAACTGGACCCTTCCATGTTGATCTGCTCTTTCCCATTTGGGGAGACAGGCAGGATTGAGGAATCTGTCTTCTGACAATTTGGGATCAGTCTTCTCTCTTGCTTTCTTTCCCTCAAGTTGCAAACAGTAAGTCATGCTATGTGAGCCCCAAGCCCCAAGCCCCAAGCCCCACACAGGTGCCTCTATTCATAATCTGCGGGTCCTCAGCCTCATGAGGACAGCAGAACCCAAACATCACAGGCTCTCAGCAGAACACCAGGCGATCCTGCAACATGGATTCTCTTCTTCTGAACCAGGAGCAATCGGACTCGGGGAAACAGAACCATGCTGTGGACAGCAGCCTCTGCATCTCCAAAGAATGCAGAAAATATTCTATCTCTCCACTTCCCTACAAGATCTGGATTTTTCCTTGGTTATTCATTTTGCCACTCGTTGGTACTCACTGGCAGATAAGCAATTGCCCCAAAATTGAGCAGGTTAGGGAAAGATGGTCTTAAAATTGGGAAAGCTCTATTCTGTTGTTTAATTTCTTTTTCTGGGAACCGAAAAAAATATCACTGATATGAATCTAGGGGCCCAGTACCTGAGTCAGTTAAGCACTTATATCAAAATTACTGCAGAAATGAAACAAGATATGCAACATACAGGGCCCTTGTTGGCTGCACAGTAATCACGTAAAAATGGCAATTAGTTCCTTTAAAGGATGATAATTAACACTGCCTTTACATAACCCACTTTTAAGTTTCTTTTTTACTGATGTTTTCCTGCATTGGCAATCAGCAAAGTAATCAGCATCAACGTCAAGCATTTTCTCTGAGACACGAACACTTTCATCAGCACCTTCACATCCACAAAGCCATTCCCATTTGGAAAACAAGAGGGGTAAAGATAGGGGATTGAAAGGCATAGTTCTTATCCTTCAGCATTCTGGAATTCCCTCGATGACCACAGGGCTGCAGGATGAGGTTCTGCCCATAAGGACTCAAGACTTCATATAAATGACTACAGAGTACACTGTACCCAATATGTAGTCTTTTGTCCCTGACCCACTCCCATCCTTCCCCCAGAGTCCCCAAAGTCCATCATATCATTCTTATGCCTTTGCATCCTCACAGCTTAGTTCCCACTTATAAGTGAGAACATATAATATTTGGTTTTCCATCCCTGAGTTACTTCACTTGGCATATACTGCTCGAGGGACAGGTGCACCAAGATCTCAGAAATCACCACTAAAAAATATATTCATGTAGCCAATAACTAACTGTTTCCCCAAACTATTGAAATAAAATAAATGACTGCAGAGCAAAGAAAAGTCTCCCTTGCCTCTGCAATGTCCCCCCTCTGGCCAGCCTTGCATGGAGATGCAGACACTTCTGAGCACCTCTGTCAGGCACTGAATATGTAAACAGTCATGCTCTCTGCTCAGTCATGTTCTCTGCTCTCAAAATGTAGTGAGGTACAGACCCATCAGTAATTATGTTTTATAATTATCTACTGATGTGTCTGTACCCTACTACAAGAAGTATTTGTTGAGGCTCTACTATGTGCCAGGCACCATTGTGGATCCTGGGTTCACAGCAGTGTGCAAATGCAGCAGTGTATGATATGCACACAGTATTCCAAGAACACAGAAGAAACATCTCCCACATGATCCAAGAGGATGAAGGAAGACTTCTCTGAAAAGGAACGAGTTCTAGCTTCTGGAAGGAGCCTTGAAGGGCAAAGAGAAGACGGTGGGGAAGGCATCCCCAGCAGAGAGAAGAGCACATGCCCGGAGCAGAACTAGCACCAGTCACACTCAACGGTACCCTTCCCTGCAGGCTGGAATGTAAAGGCAGGCAGGGAGAGGCCAAGGAGAGCCTAGAGAGGCCAAAGTGGGCAGGGGCCTGAAATGCCACAGTAGGACTCAGGACTCCCGTCCTCGAAGGTTGACTTTGAAGAGCCCTGAAACTCACAAGCAACATGATCCATTTCCCGTCTCAGATACAGTTTCCTCCTGAACTGGTTTTTACTTGCAACCATTGCTTCTCCATCATCAGAGGGGGGAAAATACAAAAAATAAAGGCAGATTTAGAAAGTGGGTACAAGTAAGTTTCAAAAAAATAAAGCTAAGATTCTTTATTTTAATTAGAGAAGATGGCTAGAAACCACTGAAGGGGAGAATTAAAAAAGAGAAAGGCTTTCACAGACAAAAAAAAAAATTAAGTGAGCTAAAAAAGCAACTTTACAGAGACAAACATCCCTGACTTAGCAATTTTGCTAGAACTGTTCATTTTCATCTCTGCTGGGACCAACAGAAACTGCATGGCAAACATTTTTCATGTCCCGCATGGCCTGCTGCCCACGTAACACCTCAGTGGAAGCCACATCAAGCTCCAAACTTGGCCGCCTTGCTCAACATGAGCGAGCCAGCCCGTGACAGATCCAAGAAGGAGAATACAAATCCTCACCATGGATGATAGCTGCAGACAGCCTATTTTTTAAAAATAATAGTTTAAAGTGAATTTAACAGTTCCACATTACTAAGGGCCTTCAAACTGAGTGCTCCATTTCCCCATGGCATGAAGGGCAATTTCAGCTCCTCCTGGCCCAAACTTCAACTATTAAGCAGGCTATCCATTCAGTTTCTATAGACAAGACTACTACCACTCAGAAAATGGTATTCAGAATGTAATACACTGATGTAGTAAGATTGCACTGCAATGCTATTGTTTCCAACTCAAATCCAATGATAAGTTTCTATACAGTGTACCCAGCTTATTGGTCAAATCTTAAGCTTGTAAGTTACTCTAGCTTCAAATGAACTTGATTGCTTCAATCCATACATGAACACAAACCTAATTTCTATATTACCTTCCTTCCAAATAAAGTTCTAAAGCCCAACGAGTGATGTAATTATGTTGTTGTCTTCATTATGAAAGCAACCGTATTAATTTTACTACCTTGAAGAACAATATTATGATTAGTGAACTCATGCATGGAACAAGGAATTTTTGTGAATCTACCACTGAAAATTGCCCAGTTTGTTTAATTGCCACATTTGGGAATATTTCAAATATCAACAGTTAGAATCAAAACCAAGAAATTGGTTAAAAATTAATCTTATGGCCAGGCACGGTGGCTCACTCCTGTAATCCCAGCACTTTGGGAGGCCGAGGTGGGTGGATCACGAGGTCAGGAGATCGAGACCATCCTGGCTAACACAATGAAACCCTGTCTCTACTAAAAATACAAAAACAAAATTAGCCAGGTGTGGTGGTGGGTGCCTGTAGTCACAGCTACTCGGGAGGCTGAGGCAAGAGAATGGCATGAAGCCGGGAGGCGGAGCTTGCAGTGAGCCGAGATCAGGCCACTGCACTCTAGCCTGGGCAACAAAGGGAGACTCTGTTTCAAAAAAAAAAAAAAAAAAAAAAAAAAAATTAATCTTACAATCTGTAACATATAATTCCATTTATGTAACAAAGAAAAACAGGTAAAACTGATCTGTGCTGTTAGAAGTCAATGCAGTGATTAAGAACGCTTGTGATGGGGTGGTGGTGACAGTGACCAGAAACGGGAACACGAGGAGCTTCCAGGGCTGTCCATGTTTTGTTTCTCCACCTAGGTACTCCTAACACAGGTGTGTTTGGTTGTAAATCATGCTGCATACCAATGATGTGTGCAGTGTTCTTTGTATAAATGTATCAATCAACACAAAGTCTTAAAATACTGAGGATGAAGGGCAGAGTTTGGTCTACTCTCACAAAGACCATCATGGGTCAGAATTTCAGTTCTATGTAGCATTTAAAAGAGCACCAGTTTCCTGTGGGCAGATGCCACAGATCAACAGAAATAACATTGTTTGGGCCTGCTTTCATTCTCTCACTCATTTCTCTTGAAGATCTCAACCATCCTATATATGGCGTATAGCTATGATAGATGACAATAGGTCAGATCACTAATTGAAATTCCCTCCTCCATACAAAATTATTTCTAATAATCATGTAATAATCAATAATCATAACATCCTTTTGAATCATTCTTTAGTTTTGAAAACAACTATTTAGAAAGAGTGTCAATTTTAAAGTTATTTCTGAGCCTCAATATTATATTTCTTCTATGAACTACCAAAGCATACCATATGCACTTAACCAGATGTTATACTCACAGTTCACTTCTTCACCGTTTTACATTTTAAATCACACATAAAATCTCCCAGTGATCACACCAATGAGAGAAGTGAAGAAAATCAAGTTCTGTTGCTTCACCTTAAACTGTGCTATCATTTTTTATTACAAATCTCCAAACACAAGAGCATATTGTACCATAAGGGTTAGAGATGTGAACTGCACCTAGAGGAAGCTCCAACAATTCTAAACAGGAAATTACTCAAGGCAAAGTGTGGAGCTGAGTCCATGTGCATTGGGACAAACTGTGTAATAGGGAGTTCTCCAAATTAACTTTCATGTGGCATGCAATAATTAAGGTGTAAGAAGTGCACTAATCTGAGGTGTATATATAAATATATATGTGTTTATCTATGCATATGTCATTAGTGACAGTAGCAATTATTTAGAATTTAGACAAACCAAAGATTTTTCAGGAAGTATTTTATCACCAGCTTAGAACTGCTCATGCATTGTGATAAAAAAGAAAAGAAAAGAAAAGAAAAAAAACAGACTGGCTGAGGTCAGATTGTTTTCAGCCTCTACAGACAATGTGCCCCCTCACAACAGCTGCACCTGGAGAGGACCTTTTCCGTTGCCCCACCCTCAGGAGACAAAAGGAACCACACCAACAAAAACCTCCCAACCACACAAGAAAAACAAGTTTAGGCACAAAAGCTCTTGTGGACACACGTAAGCCCTTCCGGTTTACATGAGTGTAGAGCAGCGTTTCTCAACCTCAACACTACTATTTGGGCTGGATAATTCTTGGCTATGGGGACTGTCCTGTGCATTGTAGGATGTTTAGCAGCATCCCTGGACTCTACCTACTGGAAGCTGCCAGTAACACTCTCCCAACCTCCACCAAGACGTAAAAATGACCATGGAGAACAAAATTGTCCCTGGTTGAGAGTCACTGTTAGAACATCTTTGGAAGAGTACACAAGAAATCAGGTACATTGCTTACTTCTGGGGAGGAAGGCTTCAAAGTACCTTTTGAATTCTTAACATGTATATCTATTATTCAAATAAATACACTTAAATACACAAAGTAAACTAGAGAAAGAAATGAGAACAAATGTTTAGGCGAGACACGGTATCGCTGAGAAAGTATCCGCAGCTCTTTCAAATTATCTTCCCTTTGTTTTCTCTCAAAAATGTGCCCCTTGAACAGAAAAACAAATTAACATCTTTCCAAGAAGGTTATTCCACCCTATAAAAGATTTTCTGTAAACATGGAAATGGGCATTTTACAGAAAAAAATTCCTGGCCCCTAAAGAAAACATTCCTGGTCCCCTTCTTGGAATCTCTTATTTTACACACAGTCCTAACATTATGTGCTTTCCCCAGGTTAGGTCAAAGCAGAACAGAAGCGGCAGATGAGAACCGCGGTAAGGGCAGGAGCACGGTCCCCACAGAGCCTAGTCCTGAGCCAGTCTTGGTATGGTAACAAGAGTGAGGCATTTGGAGGCACATTCTGCCGCCTTCTAATCATGGAACCCTCAGCAAATCATGGCCTTCCAAGACCTCAGTTTTTATTTCTGAAATGAAGGGTAATGCATGCTTCATAGCGTTGCTGTGCGAACTGATCCTATGAAATACATGGTTTTACACCAGGATTACAAACATCCTGGTAAACCAGTGGTACCTGTTGACTTTACCAAGAGGAATTTGAGTATTAAAAATAGCCCTAGGGTTGGTTCCAGCAGCAGCCGCAGCAGATTTGTTACTGGAAAGAGGTCCCAATACAGACCCCAAGAGAGGGTTCTTGGGTTTCCCACAAGAAAGAATTCAGAGTGAGTCCATAAAGTGAAAACACGTTCATTAGAGAAGAAACAAAAGAATGGCTACTCCACAGGCAGAGCGGCAGCATGGGCTGCTGGACTGAGTATACTTACAGGTATTTCTTGATTATATACTAAACAAGTAGTGAAATATTTTCTGGGAAAGGGGTGGGGAGCTCCTGGAACTGAGGGTTCCTCTCCCTTTTAGACCATATAGGATAACTTCTGGGTGTTGCCATGGCATTTGTAAATTGTCACGGTGCTGCTGGGAGTCTTTTAGCATGCAATGCGTTATTATTAGCCTGTAGTGAGTAGTGAGGATGACCAGAGGTCCCTTTCATCACCATTTTGGTTTTGGTGGGATTTGGCCAGCTTCTTTATTGCATCCTGCTTTACCAGCAAGATCTTTGTGACCTGTATCTTGTGCCAACCTCCTACCTCATCCTGTGAACTAAGAATGCCTTACCTCCTGGGAATGCAGCCCAGCAGGTCTCACTCTCATATTTAGCCCCTATTTAAGATGGAGTCACTCTCATTCAAACACCTCTGACAGATTCAGAAGTGTAGAAGAGCATGAAGCAGATCTGAACGGCAAGAAAGCAGAATAGGGAAGAATAAAGGGTTGGGGACCAGACTGCCTGGGTTCCAATCCTACGGGTGACCCTGCACAACTTCTAGACTTCTACTTGCCTCAGTCTCTTTATAAGCTGAGAAGAGGACAGCCAACTTGCAGTGCCCACAATGGTCTTGTTCTATAAAGTCTCTGCAGACACTGAATTAGTGAATCCTGAAACATTGCTCCTAGAGAAGATACAGGGTTGGGTACCTGCAAGCCTCTGGTCACAACATTTTCACCAACTGATCAATGCATAGTTGGTGTGTGTGTTTGACGACACCTTATGTTACTGATTCTTTAACAGTGAAATCACAGCCAACACTACTACTACTACAACTTACGCCTGCATGAAGCTTATCTAGCAAACGTATTTTCTCCCTAAGATACATCGCAGCCCTCTCCAGCCTTCTTATACTTAAGAACACTAGACAACCCCTCAGCACTATGCTTGGAGGCCATTTTAAGCAGCAGAATCACTTTTTTAAAAAAAGGCACAAAAAAAAGGATAAACACGGTACTAACCAGATGGAAGAAGAACACTTATTTGCAATATGAGAGCTTAAGCAAGAAGGCCTTATTCATCCTCAGCTGGGAACATGGACACCAGGCAACTCAAATCTTCTACTCTGCATGTCCGTGAATGACCAGGAAAGTGCAGAGTATTGATTTCAGGGTTACAAATAAGTATTAATGAGGACGCAAATTCACAAACACAGAAATCTTGAGAATAATGAAGATGAACTATATCTGCCTTCAAAGATGGCTTTGATGAGTCAATGGATTAATGCAGATAAATCACACAGGAAACATTCAGTAAATGTTAGTTATTAACAGGGAGTCAAATATGGAAATATCATGCAGTGTAAAGAGCATGACAGAAACATGAAGAGAGGACACAGGTGTTAACAAAGCCACAGAGGAAGGAATGTGGCATGGGGGAAGGGAATCAAGAATTCAAGTTCTTTCCCTAGAGCAATCTCTTACTCCTCGACTTACCTTCCTTTGCACCAACATTATAATCCCTGTGCCACAGCCATCTGCCTTTTTGCTCTCAAATCCATTCTCTGCATACTTTGTCCTTTTACAAATATCACAGGAAACTACATTTCCCAAGCTCCCTTGCCACCGGGTTTCTAGTAGTGCTGGCCTATGGGAGGCACCATCAGAAGCTGGGAGGGGAAGGTGCCTGGGTCTCTCTCCCAACTCCATTTGCTGGGTAGGATAACCTTCTCTAGGGAGACAGCTCTCTCCAAAGAGCCCTATTGCCCTTTCCATCAGCTGCCACCCCCACCACCCTGCCTCCACAGTCCTGGGGGTGGACATCTTTCTGAGGTTACAAATCTCTCGGTTGCTGTAACAGTCTGGTAACTCTCCTCTTCCATCACCTAAATATGCAATTATCTGTATTAGAATCTGTTAGAAATGCCTAGTCCAGTTTTCCTGATTCATGCCCTATAAAACACTGGCTCTAGAAAGAATTTTTAGAAGTTTTACTTTTAGACGTTTTTACAGCTTAAAAGTTTTCTGCCTAGAATCTCTCCCAAAATCTCACCTCTATGTTCTGACTCTGGCCTCTCTGATTTGAAAGCAAAAAAAAAAAAAAAAAAAAAAAAAAAAAAAACAAAACCTGGTTTTGTCTTTAATTCACCAATGCAGGAACAAAAAAAGCACACTTATGCAAATATTATAGTTATTTAAGTTTTTTAAAATCACATTATATTACCTCTGCCACATTTCATCATGGGCTACCAATTGCCCTCACACCGATACACCTATGCAGTTTCCCTCTGCTTAAGTGCTGTTTACTTTTTGAGAACCGAGCACTACTCTCAACTCATAAATATCTTGACTTTTTAAACAAAATCCAAATGCAGCCTATGGCACATCACCAATTCACTCTCATTGTCAGCATCGGCCATTCCACGCTGCTGACTGCGAGCCTGCATGAGCACTGGCCATTAATTCTGAGGCAACTTCCATTCTCTGCTTTCCATTGTTTCTTACCCCAGTGCATAAAAATTTTATGCCTGACCATCATCATGCCCAGGCGTAATAGATTAATAAATGAGTTCATTTGGACAGAAGAATGCAATAGTGAGTAAGATTCTGATCAGTGAATCAGAAGAATGGGAAAGGGGAAGCGAGGGGAATGCCAGCTACTCACTGAAATCCGCACTCTCGTCATCTTCCTGGGCACACAGCTAGACCTCGCTTCCCTGCCAGGGGTGGCCAGGTGACCGTGTTCCTGGCAATGGAATGCGAGTAGAAAGTGACGCTAACCACGGCCAGGCCCGGCCCTAAAAACTTCCATGCTGGCTCCTCCATCAGATCCCCCCAGGCCTGTGGGCTGGAATGACAGTTACAGCAGGATGACCTAGAGAACCTGTTTTCAAACAGTCAGGGCCTAAAGCCTGGGTTGCTACAGGACTTCTTTAAAGAGGTCATTCCCTCCCATCCCACAGAACTGTTTATCAACCTAAAACTATGAACAAGAAAAAACTTTCACCAGGTGCAAGATTACTATAAATAGATACACACACACACACACACACACACACACACACACACGGGTTCATTTGTTACAGGAGGTCCCTTTCACAGGACACGTGCCTTTCAAATGAGTGGGTCAGGTATCTGGTCATGGTGGCTGAGGGCATATATGAGATAACCCCAGCACGTCCCTTCCAGAAGGAGCCCTAAGGAGAACCCACTTGGGCAGAGGCTCAGAAACAAGCACCTGTTCCCGGTCCCACATGTCCTGTTACGAGACCAGTGACCTGTTAAACCATCACTTTCATCCTACAGCCTAAAAACCAAGACCTTCGGAGGTCAAGGTGGGCCTCTGGGCATCCAAAGACAGAAACAGAGCTGAGACCCACCTCTCCAAGGTCAGTTCCACTCCAAGGGGAGCCCACAGCACACTGCCAGTACACCAAGTATTTGTTTCTGCTCTATGATCAATAACCGAAATTGAGTGTAAGTGTTCTAGAAACTTTTATAGCAATTTGCTAAGGTAATATTATGTCTTTGAATCTAATAAAATTAGGGGCTTGTATTATAGACTTTCTAAATTTCATTTTTCCAGTCATTTATTCTTATTTTATCAGTTCACGATGGTTTCGAATTTTTTTTTCTTTTCTTTTTTTTTTTTTTTTAAGACGGAGTCTCACCCTGTCACTCAGGCTGGAGTGCAGTGGTGCGATCTTGGCTAACTGCAAGCTCCGCCTCCTGGGTTCAAGCGATTTTCCTGCCGCAGCCTCCCCAAGGAGCTAGAATTACAGGCGTGCGTCACCAAACCTGGCTAATTTTTGTATTTTTAATAGAGAAGGGGGTTCACCATGTTGGCCAGGCTGGTCTCGAACTCCTGACCTCGTGATCCGCCTACCCCGGCCTCCCAAAGTGCTGGGATTACAGGCGTGAACCACTGTGTCCAGCCTCGAATTTTTAAGAACTATTTTTCCTCCTTCCCAGAGTCCCAAAATTCTTCAGCCAGTTCCCAAGGCCTCCACACCCCCTTCCCAATCCTTCCTGCTTTACTCTCAGGGAGCTCTCCTCCATGTTCTGGCCCAGCAACCCCCTTCAGCCTTCCTCTCAAGGTGGTACCTCTCTCCGTAAACAGTAGTCTTAACCTTCCCCAGCCCCTCCAACGTGCTGGCCATGGGCACCAATTCCTATAAGCCATCCTGAGCCTCCGGCCAAAACAAACAGTTAAATGGATGACTAGTCATAAAACAACATGATTGTAAGCTATCATAAAATAATCCAGGACCCTGCTCCCAGTAAATAGCCAGTTAAAAGAAAGAAGGAGAAAACTGTCCATAGGTCCTACCCACATTAATTAACCTGAGGAAGCACCTCCACCTGCCTGACAGATGCCATCTATCCATCACTCTCAACCTCAATGACAAAGTAAAGCGGCCTCCACCCCTTTCTTCCAGGGAGGTGGACACACATGGAGAAGTCCCAAACCTGGCTTGGAGAGAAACGAGAAATTATTCACAAAGTGGCATCAACTATGATGAAGTATTATGGGAAGGGAACAGGATGTGGAGACAGCATCAGCTCTGCCAAGTGGGACCCACTGAATTACCCCATCACAGAGGAGTCCTGAACTAGCTGGAGGAGGAGGGAGGAAAGAGGAAGGGGATTCTCTCTCACACTCACGGTTCCTTGAAAGTGAATTAAGAGGGGAAACGGATGGCAGTGACCTAACAACAAAGGAACCTGTAGCTAAGGGTGGATCCAGGTAGTGCCAACCTTCCTCAGAGAGAAGGTACACTAGAGTTCCTGATAGGTCTGAGTCCCAGGCCAACCACACAGTTCAGAACTTCCAGGGACAAAATAACAGTAATTTTAACACAGGCCAAAGCAAATATCTTCCAAAGTGAGTAAGACATATTAGCAGCAAGATCAGAAAGGCAGGGAATATGGAGGGGTAGGTACATAAGAGCCTGCCCTATTTACTCTCTGTACTTGTGTGGATATTTGAAATATTTAAAATATTTAGAACTTTTCTAGGGAAAGACAAAGAAACATGAAAGCCTCTTGCCATGAACCAGAATCCTGATTAGATGCAGCAGACCTGGACACTGTAGGTGAAGGAACACTGCTCTGCTGCTCCACATACCCGGACACATACGCCCTGGTAGGGAGATATGGGCTGGCCCACAGCCCCACCCTGCCCATGGGCCAGGAGGGAAGCAAGGTCTCACCTACCTCGCCACTCTGTCAGTGGGCAGTGGTGTCTAGAGTGCAACCGTGGGGATTCTGAGCCACTTCCCAGGCTCTGAGAATGAGGACTGAGATGAGATACTGACATGCACCACAGGCAAAGCGCCCAGAAGAGGTGACAACATTCCTCAGCTAACAATCTTGCCAAAGCCCATGGTCACCATCAAGCAGGCTCAAGAGGCCTATTTCTGCCCAACGCCAGGCAAGCTATGCACCCCAGCCAAGATCAGGCATTGGCCTTTTATAAGATATGACTGACCAACATCCCGGGAAGCACAGGAAGAAATCTGAGCAGAGACAAGGAAGGTGCTTTATTTTAATCACGTTTAAGACTTGCCATCTAGTTCCCATGACTTGTCTCAAATTATTCGTCTTTGATGCCAACAGGAAAATGTCTTTCGTTTTTAATCTCATACTCTGCATTTGTTGATTAACACATTTCAATGTCTGTGCTACCCAGGTAAAAATAAAATGAAACAAAACTTTTACTGCCTAAAAATTAGAGTGCTTTATACTCATTCAGCTCATGTGCTGCTATGTGCCAGCCACTGGCACTAGCCACACATGGCATAGAGGGGAGTGAAGCCAGCGCTAGCCCTCAAAGAATGTCTAGACAGACCCACAGTAATGAAAATCCATTCCAATTCTGCCCTTTCTCTACTTTCTTTGGCAGTATATGTTTCTCAGATCCACTGGGGTGGCTTTCGTTTTTACTTGTACCAGGAACGTGGCATCTTTCTCTTCCAGTTATGTCTTAAGAAATGAGATGTAAAAACAGGCTCTCTTAGAAACTAGGGCATAACTGACCACACACAAGATCCACTGGCCATGTGAGAAATGTTTCCTGACATCCAATTCCCAGGGCTACCCTCTTATCACAGGCTCTGTGGCTGCTAGAGTTAGAGGCTCATTTGGGCTTAGAAGCTAATACTCTTCCCCAATCTAAACTGACTTCGTATGATCTCATATAAATCTAAGCATACAGCCAGGACAGCTTCTTCCTATCTAAGTCAGAAGAGAGATGATGATTTATAACCTGGGTGGGGGAGAACAGTGAGCCACTTCACCACCTTCAGGATGACCCAACTATTTCCTCACTCTCTAAGGTGGAGAAAGCGTGTAGAGGCCATGTGCTTTATATGCTGAAGGCTATTTAAAGGATTACAAGGAATGTAAAGTCATCTGTGATATGGCTTTCGAGTTATAAATGTCAATGGCAGTTAAGTCTGCTGCTTTGGGAACTCCTCCAACAACAGGTTGACAACAGCCCAAGCCGATGGCTCTGGAGGAGGCTGACAGACAGCTGCTCTTTCGGTAGTTATTCCTGAAAGAGCCAAGAGGCCTCTCCAAAGGCAGCTAGGTATATGACATGCTGGAGGGGGAAAGCGACAACATATTTAGTGGCAGAAAGACACAGCCGAGGAGTCCCACATGACGCCAACACGTCTGCCTGCCTCATGAAGGCTGTCAAACCCACATGGTGCAGAGCTGAGAACAAGGGGGCGCAGATACTGGTGTGAGAATCGCAGCACAGTAAATGCAGGAAGACGATCATCTTTCCCAGAGCATAAACCACAGCACTGGGTGGCAGGGCTGACAGACCCAGCTCCAGCCTCCCCACTGCCAGCCTACTATCGCCAGCTGCCCTGCCTGGCAACCCTCGAAGAGCAGACTTCCCTACCTGGCAGCACTAAACCAGTTTCAGGGGAAACAGGCCCTGGAAGACAGATTGTTCAGTTGTCCAGTCCCTAAAATGAAGTCACATTCCTATTAAGCAGGGTGTGGGATGTATCTATGGAAGACATGAAAGGATGGATTAAACATGCTTGTATTTGAGACAAAAATCTCATGTTTTTAGAGATTAAAAATCCCTTTGAGTTTCCAAAGGACACATTTTCTGTTTCTCTGGTTTCTCCCAGTGGGACAAACTCTCAAGGTGACAGCCAGAGAAAAGCCTTAGATAGAAGTCACGTGGTCACACGATTTCCTAGCTCTAACGTTAATGCTTTTATTCACATCAAGACATTCATCTAGTTTTGGGATGCTGGGGTGTTTTTTCTCCTGTGATGTTGTCAGAGACAAAGTGTGTTCAAAGACCCACATACATAAAAGAAACAAGAATTAGGAATGTTTAATGTTTCATTCTGTTAACCCCATAACCTTAACACCCAATTCCTATCAGCCTGTGAAATATAAATGTTCTGCTCCAAGGTGAACATCTGATTTACCAAGGTAACTTCTCAAGGGTCTACCCCTTAGGCAGTGGGTTTAAGTGCTACAAACAATTCAGACGGTTAAAATAAGGAAGTACTGGCCAGGCATGGTGGCTCACGCCTGTAATCCCAGCACTTTGGGAGGTTGAGGTGGGAGGATCACGAGGTCAGGAGATCAAGGCCATCCTGGCTAACATGGTGAAACCCCGTCTCTACTAAAAATACAAAAAATTAGCCAGGCATGGTGGTGAGCACCTGTAGTCCCATCTACTTGGAAGGCTGATGCAGGAGAATGGCATGAACCAATGAGTCGGAGCTTGCAGTGAGCTGAGATCGTGCCACTGCACTCCAGCCTGGGAGACAGAGCGAGACTCCATCTCAAAAATAATTAATTTTTTAAAAAAGAAAGTACTTAGCAAATTCCTTCCTCCATAAGATATGCTCAGAATTGAGGACTTAAGAAAATACACCTCTTGGAGCAATGGTTCCTCAATACAGACACAGTTCAGAGACTATACTGTCCTTAGGAGTCACACGCTCCAGTTCAGTGGGCTTCCTTCCACTGACACCATGATGACGTGTGTGTTGGGCCCAGGTTGGGCTGCTCTAAAGGGCCAGCCTTTCTACATAAGAATTAAGTGGCCATGGTCAAGCTCAATAAATGTGTATTGATAATGATTGAATGAAGTAAAAAATAGCCTTCTGCTCCAGTCACTTCACTAATTCTATACACATAAAATAATCTTGTCCAATTACTCTGAAAAAATTCTACCAGGCCTTCACCAGATAGCCAGAGATGTTCCCTCAGGATTATGGGTGGTGCCAAGAGAGCCACCCCCTTGCTCTTTGGGACCAGAGTGCCAAAGTATATTTTGATGGCCCCAAATCATAACATGGGACTATTCTATATAACTTGGCCCTCTCCCCGACAAGGGCAAATACCCCAGCTCTCTGCTTAGCCCAGGTGAGTATCTGCTTACTATAGTACTTACATGGCTTAATGGAGCCTCCTCCAATGTCCACTGTAGAATAGGAATCACTTCTGAAATCACAAGGACAAGGACGGTTTTAAGTTCCTCCTCTTAAAGGACTTGATCCATTGCAAACAGGCTGACAAAGAGCTTGTATGAACTTTGGTTCTCCATTTTTTTGGAGCCCAACTGCCTTTAAGATTGTCTCCCAAAAAAAGATACTTAAAAATAGCTAGGTGGGCGGCCCTATCACTTCAACACCCTGAGGCATTTGTCTAAAAATTATTATCTCACTTGTTAGGATCCAAATCCATCCATTATTAGTTCAGCGGGAGTAAGGTGACACTTGGGAAAGACAGAGCCTCTGCACAAAACTGCTTCCTGTCCCAGGTCTCAGGAGGCATTAAACCAAAGCTCTTACCAATCCTAATGCTTTCTGGACTAGCCTACGTTAATATATACACACAGTCCCAAGTGTGTGTGTGTGTGTGTGTGTGTGTGTGTGTGTATGCACAATTTTAAAAACAGCGCCATTACAAAAAAAAAAAAACTAAGGAGTTTATAGTATGAAATAAACCCAATCGAATTACAAGCCTGTTTGTTCAAATAGATTCCTTGTACCTGTTTCTCCCTGAAGAATAAAACCAAAAGAAGCAATAAAAAGCCATTTTAGAAATATATCTCGGCTGGGCACAGTGGCTCATGCATGGAATCCCAGCGCTTTGGGAGGCTAAGGCACACAGATCACCTGAGGTCAGGAGTTTAAAACCAGCCTGGCCAACATGGCAAAACCCCATCTCTACTAAAAACACAAAAATTAGCTGGGAGTGGTGGCATGTGCCTGTAATCCCAGCTACTCAGGGAGGCTGAGGCATGAGAAATCACTTGGACCCAGGAGGCAGAGGTTACAGTGAGCCGAAATTGTACCACTGCATGCCAGCCTGGGTGACAGAGCAATAGTCCGTCTCAAAAAAAAAAAAAAAATAGAGATCTACTATGTGCTTCTGATTTGGCTACTTTCCCTCTACAAAACGCCTTTATAAAAAAGAAACCAGGGAAATATATGTCCATTAAAAGACATGTATAGTATGTTTCTGATGTTCATGGACTGTATGAGCAGAAAATTGTGAAACTGAGAAGGACCTCAGTAAGGGAGGGAGTGATAGATCCACCTTCAAGCTGACTGTTGTCTTAAGACTACCTTATTCTTAAGGACTTCATGGAAGAGCATACTGTATAATCATCTGAAAAGTTTCTGGAAGAGTTTCATTATTTTTAATCCAAACGAAGCCAATTCCTGCAAACCGCATAAAGTATTAACATTTTTGTCTGTGTCAACAAGTTCTGAGCAGTAACAGAGGTTTGTACACTTGGGCAACTTAGGAGAACAGGCTCAACCCACAGTCATTACAGATCCACCATCTCTATGAAACAGTCTGGGCTCAATAAATGTTTACTAAAGGATGGACGGTTGGAAAGAACTGATTCCATGCCAGTGACCCTTTTTAAACTAGCATCTGTCTGAGATAGCCTTGAGGTGAAGGAATGGGTTTTGAAAATGGATTATCGTGATACGGAAAAAGCTGTAACTCTAGTAAGTGCAGTGAAGATTTGTTTCTAGAAAACAATCCTCGGCATTTTGGTCATATCAAGAGCACTTCATTCATGAGTAGTAGTGTAGGCTAATGGAATATATACCCACATGCCTCGGGCCTAAATGATACCAACTTAGTTTCAGTGCTTTTAATCTTTTATGTTTTCATAAACACCTACTTGGTGCATCATATGGCAATTTTCCTTATGAGTACTGTCCATGGGTGGCAGGTGACTTATGAATCATACCGGTAATAAGGCTGTAAGATTCAAAAACAAGTTCATGATATAAAGAAGTAGTTTATTATCCTTTACTTCACCAATGCTTTCAAATCTCGATTTTACCTGAAGAATCAGACCAGCTACTTCCTGAGTCACCTGAAAACTACTGCCTCACCCTTGGCTCTCTGTTCATTTGCAAAACACCTGGTCACCAAGAAACCAAAGGGCCCTTTAATTCTACCGTCAGCAAAAGCTTTAACGTTCAACTAATCCTAAATATCATTTCCTGCAGAGCCAAGTATGTAACATTAATGGAACTTTATAGCCATTTCTAGCTGTGTCTATAGATAAAGAAAATATTGAAGAAGTCTTTTCTCCTTCCCGATTTTCAAAACAGTATACCACCACAGCATTCATCAAGATTTCACCCAAAGTAATTTTTGGAGATTAATTGGCTCCCTCAATTTCTTCTTGGGATTATGCTGTATTTTTCTTCCCTTTCATAATTGTAACTAAGCTGTAAAAGCATCTGTAGATGGATATCATGGAAGTACAATCTTTTATATATATATACATACATATATATATACATACATACATATATATACATACATATATATACATACATACATATATATATACATACATATATATATACATACATATATATATACATACATATATATATATATATACATACATATATATATATACATATATATATATAGTGTGTGTGTGTGTGTATGTATTTTTTTTTTAATTATGGAGATGAGGTCTCACTATATTGCCCAGGCTGGTCTCAAACCCCTAAGCTCAAGTGAGCCTCCTGCCTTGGCCTCCCAAAGTGCTGGGATTACAGGCATGAGCCACTGCGCCCGGCCTTGAAATCCCATTTTCAACCAACATTTATTCCTTTCATTTTATTTTTTGGATGAAAGTTATAAATGCCCTACAAACAAAATAACCTACTTGATACACTATTACTCTACCACAGCATTCTATCAGAAACCTGCATTGTGTCTTTGCCCTCCCCCAAAGTATCTCTAAAGGTGAGCCATGACAAGCCAATACAGGTGCAGGGCCCAGCTGTGTGGTGCCCAACCAGGATCCAATGGCACAGGACAAAGGTGGCCAATTCCAGACCTCCAGGTCTCACATCTCCCCATCCACTTATGCCCCTCAGCACTGGAACCTGTAAGGTTGATCCCTTCTCAAGGGGTCAACCTCAAGCATTTCTTTCTCTTATTCCCCATGGACGACGTCTCTCCCAATAGAAGAATCTCAGAATCTTGAATGCCAAAAACAACCACGGATTTCCCTATCTTTGTCCACATCTAAGACAAAGGTGGCTGAGAACATCAAAGTAAAGAGTGTCTATGGTTCTGCCTAAAACCCCTTTATGCCTAGAGAAAATATTTCAAATAAGACCAACTGATATGCACTAGAAACAAATCATGACCACATTTATAAACTTTAAGTCTTTCAATCTTCCTTGTCAAGCATCAGATAATCACATAGAAAAGAGCCCTACAATTACAGTACTAGCTTCACGTGGCTTTCATCCACATTGGGCAGAGCAGCTAAATTCACCATACTGTGAAGCCCAGTTTCATAGATCTAGGTTGGTCTTTGACGCCAGAACATATTAAATGGTAACCTTAAATAGGTTTAGATTCACTCAACTCAAAACTTTCTCTCATCTTTCCATTTCAATGAGGCCTCTCATCAAGTCTCCATGAAAAGTGTCCCCCAGATACAATAAAATCAAAACCTGTCCGAACTCACTAATACTGCCTGGGCTCAAATACAAAGCTACAGCTCTCAAACTGTGTGACAGCAACCAAGTGACTCTCCTACCCCCGCCCCCACCCCGTCTTTTTGTGTCTAAAACAGAGGTCATCATGGGGCCTCATTACGAAAATGGGGATTCACAGCCAAGGAAAGGGAGACACCATCTATGTGTGGCACCAGGGTCAGTGAGCCTTCCACAAATGTTAGCAATTATGATTACTCTGGTTGCTGTTGCTTTAATGCGACAATAAATTAATAGGATAATAAACGGGCAGTTCTAGAACCACTGCAAAGCCTGGAACCATAGGAGCAGGTGGTGCCTGATGCTACCTGACAGTTATTTTGCTGATAGCTACTTTGTCAGGCAGGTGTGACAAGGATGATTTAATGGCTTGCAACTTGGAATGCCCTTAGTTAAAATGACTGCTCGCCTACAAATGGTCCCCAGGTGCAGCGTGTTTGATTTACAATTGAGAAAATAATAGCCAAACTTCTGAATCCATCACTAACTTGGATTACAGAGACAATACTTGTAGCCAAAGCTTATCCAAAATTTTAACCAAGACATGATGAAACCATGCTGGGAGACCACTTATCTAGGTTTGCAACCATTTTTAATGTTCATTTGCAGTATCACAAAGAACAGATATTCCAAACGAAATTTGGTATTGTCATCAAAATTTTAACAAGCACCAGGGTATTAATCTTAAAATTCTGTCTTCTAAATCATCCCCAAGCTACTTGTGTTTCTTTCCTTTAGCGCAGCGGTTCTCAAAGTGTAGACCCCGAACCGGCAACATCATCATCCGGGAAGGTGGGAATGCAAAAATCTTAAGACTCTGGCCACAGGCCCACTCAATCAGAAACTCTGGGGTGGGGCGAGCGCTCCAGGTGATTCTTGGATGCATGCTCAAGTTGGAGAACCACTGCCAACACGCCATAAACACGTGAGCTGGGCCATTACTTCAGACAGCTCTTTTCCTTAAACTATCTGGCATTTTTCTGTCCCTTAGAAACCTGCTATAGGATGATGTCAACTGTTCTATTTTTAATTCCTCATGATGAGGCTGAGGATGATTCATTCAGCACCTTATGTGATCACTTAAATAGTAAGGATCCTTCCCTCCCACCCCTAATGGAAGGTGACTGCTGCCTGTTATTTCTGATGTAATTACAGGAACAATTCAGTAACAAAAGCTTGTCCTTTATCAACCTCATCTAATGTTGTAATAGAGACTTTTAACTCTGTTAGTTTCCATAATGTGTTCCTCATAACATATCCTTTGAAACCCATCTTACCATATGTCATAACAAAGAAACACAGAACCCAGGATCAAATCTGTAGTTAATAGAGATCAAAACTGCAAGTCTTTGGGCAAACCTTTTTCAATTGACAAGAAACAAGTCTGTATCAACCATCTGGTTTTATCTCATTTATCTAAGTGAAATCCCTATAAAGAAAAAAAACAGTTGATTTAAAGCTTTTGATGGGTCCTGAGGTGACCTCATCTATTGTGCATGATCCCATCACCACCCAATATCTAACTTAACTAATTTCCAAAGTAGGAAGCATTCAGAGACGTTTCCTAAATATTAAATAAAACCTTTTCTATACCTTTAATTTGTTGAGGTGTGTATTAATTCAGAGAAGTTAATTTCATACCTGCTATGAGGTCTCCTGATGAATTGTGAATACCAACATGTTATTAATTTCCCTTGTTTTTGATTAATCTCGCACTTAATGCCAGACAAGAAAGGCAACATTAACGTCTGAAAGACAAAGTTCAATTCTTGTAATACACTAAATCAACCTCACATGTTCAAGTAAACAAAGCCCAGATAAGGAAATAGTGTCCAAGGTGTGATGTAAATAAATGCCCAGAAACCCAGCATGTTTAAGCTGTAAACTCCAGTTTTAATACTCCTCGGGGAGAGGAAAAGAATGAAAGTCAGAATTCTGAAGACTGCACTATGCACGAATAAACTTGTGCCCTTACTGTTGACCAGAGACATGATTTATCACACTCTAATTCTTACATTTCCAAGGGTCCCTCTGGGTATTACTCAGGCTCTTCACACCTTTCTCCTTGTCTTCTCTGAACTGTCTCTGCGATCATCTCAGCACTCCTGGCTCAATACGTGTGAAAAGACAGTCTCCCTCATCAGAGGGTATGAATGAAAAGAGCAAGAACCCAGTCTTATGCAGTTTTAGATCTTCAGGGACCTTTGTGTCTACATGCCAATCCTATTCCCCTTAATAATGCCTATAGTGAGAACCTGCTATGTGCCGAGACACTAGGAGCCTAAGGCAAGTTATCAAACATAGCTGTACCTCTTTGAGGTACTATTTTTCATACCTTACAGGAGAAGAAACTGAGATTCAGAAAGCTAAATCTCTTGCATAGTTGATCACCATCTTAACACAGATCTGCCAGGCTCCCAAGCCTGGAGTCTTCCATATCACACTGCTTCCCTAGGAACATGAGTTACAGAACATTTCTGGCTCCCCAGTTTGTTTTTTTTGAGACAGAGTTTTGCTCTGTCGCCCAGGCTGTAGTGCAGCGGCGCCATCTCGGCTCACTGCAAGCTCCGCCTCCTGGGTTCACGCCATTCTCCTGCCTCAGCCTCCCGAGTAGCTGGGACTACAGGCACCCGCCACCACGCCCGGCTAATTTTTTTTGTATTTTTAGTAGAGATAGGGTTTCACCATGTTAGCCAGGATGGTCTTGATCTCCTGACCTCATGATCCACCTGCCTCGGCCTCCCAAAGTGCTGGGATTACAGGCATGAGCCACCGTGCCCGGCCCTAGATAATTTTTTTAGAAGACCTGAATGCTATGAGCATGCCATCTTCCTCTAAAAAATCTTCCCTTCCCACTTCCAGCTCCAACTCACCAAAGTCTTCTTTGAATTCCAACATGAAACCTCACAATCCCATGCAATATATTAAATTTTCTAATGTGCATTAGAGTATCCATGTCTTAAATCTCCACTCACAAATAAGCCAGCCCCACTAGGACTTACATCCCAGCTCTGTGGCTAAATAGAGCAATCAGTCATCTCTGGCCATCAGCTAGAGCAGTATTGCCCAACATGGAAGCCACTTACGACGTGTGGTTATTTCAACCTAAAGAAAATTTTAAGATTTCATTCCTCAGATGCTCTACCCATATTTTAAGGGCTCAAAAGCCAGTTGTGACTAATGGCTACCATACTGGATAGCACAGATACAGAACACTTCCATCATCACAGAAAGTTGTACCACACAGCCCTGGTGGAGAGCTATCTCAGGGCAGCATCTTTTCATCTCATACCCTACCAACACCGTGCTGGAGGACAGAGCCTCCTTACCACAGAATTAAGGGACTGTCAGGTTAAGTGTGGCCATACTCACGTGTTTTGTTTTTGTTGTTGTTTGCTTTTTTTTTTTTGAGACAGGTGTCACTATGTTGCCCAGGCTAGAACAGAGTGGCTATTCACAGGCACAATTATAGCACACAACAGCCTCACCCTTCTGGACTCAAGCGATCCTCTTGTCTCAGCAGATCTCATCTTTTAACAAATAACATTTCTGGAGGAGTTAAGTCATTTGGCATACTTATTAATATAGAATACTAACTAGTAAGTGGACTGACCTCATAGGACAGAAAGCATCAGAAGTGAGAGGCGCTAAGAGAAAATCATAGTAAGCCCTTGCATTCAGGAATAACCACCCTGTGCAACCGCACCTCAGGAAGCACCCAGATGCAAGCCCCACAGACAAGCAGAACCACCCACACGGGCCCACCTCTGAGATGCATCCTAATCAAGGCTCTCTCCATGTGAGAGATTAACCTCTATAATTCTTCCTTGGCAAGATGAGGTCCCCAAATTTGGTCTCGTTTCTATTTATTAAAGAGGACAATGCTAGGAAACCAACTCTCAAGGCTTATTTCCTACTGATCACTCACTGAATTGCTTCACTGAAAGTTGGAATAATTAGCAAGTAGACAAGCTTTTGTTGACAATGACAGCAGGCTAGAAAAGAGCCTCAGTTCCCTCAGGGACAACTGACGTAGGAGTTTTAGTTTACAAGATTTTCAGGAATTAAAAGCCTAAGAAATTCTGGGGGTAGCTCCAACTTGGGGCAGGACCCTAGAATACAATACTGGTTACTGCTGGATTACAATACTGGTTACTGCTGGATTAGAACAGCCAGAGTGAGGCACATGGAGTGCTAAACAGGCAAGATCATTGATATGAATTTCAACTGTTACCACCTGCAGGTTCCCTACACATTGCATTTCTTCTCTCTCTGTTGTTCATTGTCCCCTATCCTCTCTTCCTGCTGTCTGTGCATTCAGCCACTAAAACTGAATTCCGCACCCAGGACAAGCCAGCCTTCATGGCTGCCAATATTGGTCTATAAAGAAGTGGATCCAAGTCATAATGCTACTTCGGTTGCCAACTCCTTTAGATGATTTTGGCAACCCCTTTGACAGCCCCCTGACTCCAACTGCTATACAGGTCAGACCTGGGTCTCTCTCAGTACAATGTTAAGGTAATGAATGGGAACTGTGTACAGCTAAGACAAGAAACCAAAGTGGAGAATTTTCTAATAACAATGCAAATCAATTCATCCTTCTGGGGGAAAAACAAACTCACATGTTCCTCTTAGAACCTCTGACAATCACCCAGTCCTGGACAAATGTGCCTCTCTCCTCTCAGCATCCAACTCCATCACATCAGTAAGATGGCTGCCTTTTTTCTCAGCATTCCTCACCTTTGCTTAAGAACCACAGCCAGCTGAAGTGCTAACTCTGACAAGAGTCCGTGTCTTAACTGGCTCCTACTCAGCAGCTTACACCAGCTTTCTAACCCGGTGGGCCTTTCTCCATCCCCATGCCTCTCCCCCGATTTCATCCTGCACACCTGCCAGGAGAACCGTCTGGAACACCCTTACCCCAGCCCCCACTCACTAAAGCAGGGCCTTCAATAAGGCGTCTTAGCTACCAACATCTCTAAGATCAAACCCTGGCCTCCAAGGCCCTCCAGAATCAGGAAGGGCTGCTCTAACTAAGAAATCTACCTTTTCTCCATATTGTAGTCAGGTTATTTTCCCTGTCCCCAATACATCCCCCTTCCAAGCTCACCTTACGCTTGCATAACTCAAACATCCCCTCTGGGAAACTTTCCCTCCTGGGTGTAGTAACTCTCCTAAGCAGACTGTCAACTCCTCAAGAGCAGGGCACGTCTTACACTTCTCGGTGTCTCTGCAGAGTATTTCAGACACAGAATCTTCAGCAACACCGACACTCCACAAATATTTGACAATCCACTGAAAATACAGTTTCTATTCATGCTCCTAAGTTCATTATTCCAACAGCAGATTCTCAGACCACTAAGGCCATCCCACTTCAATACACAGTTTGCAAAAAGGCACTTAACATCTCTAAACCTCGGTTTCATCTTCTGTGAAATTGCAGTAATAACAGCACCTACCCCACATGGGCATTGGTGTTAAAGAGATAATGGCGAAGCACTTAGCATCGTGTCTGGTGCACAGTAGGCATCCCATACATGTTATTTCTACCCCTTCTCCTAATATCAGTAAGTCTCCTTAAGGGGACAATGTAACACAGTAGAAATAACATGGTTGGGAGGATAGAACGAACCTGGGTTGAAATCCCAACTCTGTTCAGATCCTAACTGTGGGACCTTAGGGAAGTCACTCATCACTTAGCTGTATTACCTTCAATGGTAAAAGGAGATCAATAACCTCAAAGGATTAGTCTAAGGACTAAATGAGAGAATAAACCTAAAGTTCCCAGTACATAGCAGCTCAATTAGTAGCATTTACTAAATATGGTTTTAATTCCGTTAAAGCCCTAACAACTAGAAAAGAAAGACACACCCTTGCACTCCTCGCTTATCTGCCATCTCCTTCTGGTCACGTTCTTTAAGGGAAGTCCCTAAATGAGGCCCAGAGTTTCAGCTGACAATCCGCCAGTCTTCAGCAAAAGGTCCTAACACCACGAGTACAAGAAAATTACATGGTGAGCTGCAAGGAGACCCATTTCTTCAAGGGGAGCATGTGTTTTTTTTTGTTTTTGTTTTTGATTTTTTTGACATGGAGTCCTGCTCTGTCACCCAGGCTGCAGTGCAGTGGCGTGATCTCGAGTCACTGTAACCTCCGCATCCTGGGTTCAAGCAGTTCTCCTGCCTCAGCTTCCCAAGCAGTTAAGAGTTACAGGCATGCGCCGCCATGCCCAGCTAACATTTTTTTTTTTTTTAAAGGACAGCCAGGGTTTCACAATGTTAGCCAGGCCTCAAACTCCTATAACCTCATGTGATCTGCCCGCCTCAGCCTCCCAAAGTGCTGGGATTACAGTCATGAGCCACCGCGCCCGGCCAAACATGTGTATTCTCATTCTTATCACTTCACCAATCTCCAAATAGTCATATCTACTCCTATTTTACACGTTAAGCAAGGTCCTTCTAGAAAGAAAAATACACTGGTACTATTACTCATTTAAAAAAAAATAAATCTATGAAACTATTCTAACAAAAGGAGAGCCGGAAGTGCTGAGAGAAAAATCCACAGATTGAACTCGATATGCAAACAAGTAGATAAAATATGACAAGCCCATGAAAAGCCCCCAGCCAAGATCACACCCTTACTAGAAAGAAAAATAAACTCTACTCTTCCAGACCACACTGGGAGTTTTTGAAAACCGAGGGGAAGTCAGAGCAGAAGACAATCCTGAGGCTCCTACTCCCCCCTTCCTAGCGGCCCAGGCTTCCGCCTCCTGCCAGCCAGAGTCCAGGGCCCTGGGAGATCCTGCAGGAGGGGAGACAAGATGAGGGCAAGAGGCCAGCATTCAGAAGTTAAATGAGTTATCAGGTAACAAGGCTCCCACCAGAAATATGTCTTCTAGGCAATGGTCTGATTACACGAAGCTGAAAAATGACTTCACTTCCTTCCCGTTGCTCCCAAGCCCAACCCAGCCCCCAAGGCTAGCCCCATGGTCTTGGCAACGCACTGGCCTGGCTCCAGCTCAACAGGATCTTCCCCCAGTCCTGCTCAGTCATCGATGCAAGGACAGTCATTCCTTCCTGAGACAGGCTAAGAAAGCCTTATTGGAATCCACGGTGAGAGAGTCTGTCCTTCACAAGGGCTTATATATCCTGTAAAGAGCTGCAAACGCACGACCACTAGCAAATACTGCAGGTGGCCTCCCTGCCTCCCAGCTTCTTCACCTCCTTCCACCACTTCCAGCTGTCCTCATTTCTTCAAGCCGGAGCCTGCCACGGGGCTCACAGATGTTCTTTGCTAAAACTATTAAGTCTGCTCAGATCCTCCTGGCAGATCCTAGCCTGAAGTTCACCAGAAGTGTCAGATAACACTAATGATCATGGCAGAGCAGCTGGACCATTACCCAATGCTCACTAGCAGGCCAGATGCTTCCGAAGAACTGCATGCAACTTTCCCCACAACCCCTTTTAGGGGCTACACTTATTACCTCCACTTGCAGATGAAGGAACTAAGCAGAGAGGGTTAAAGCAACCCGTACAAAGTCACAGCTGACAAGGGAAGCCAGGATGTAAACCCTACACAGCACCTACACCTGTAGCCACTCTCCACCCTTTGTCCTTTTGCTAACCCCTAGAAGAAAGAATAACCCCTTACACACAACAAACAAGCATCAGGTGCTGGTGGGGGAAGTGGAGGACCAGTTGTACTCATACAATACCGGCACCCAATCCTTAACCTACACCAACAGCTGCACCCAGCCTTCACAGCCCCCATGAGCAGTTTGGGTGAGCCAGGCTGCATTTTGCAAAAGTGGAAACCAGGCCGGGCGCAGTGGCCTGTAATCCCTGCATTTTGGGAGGCCAATGTGGGCGGATCACGAGGTCAGGAGGTCGAGACCATCCTGGCTAACAAGGAGAAACCCCATCTCTACTAAAAATACAAAAATTAGCCGGGCGTGGTGGTGGGCACCTGTAGTCCCAGCTGCTCGGGAGGCTGATGCAGGAGAGTGGCGTGAACCTGGGAAGTGGAGCTTGCAGTGAGCCGAGATTGCACCACTGCACTCCAGCCAGGGTGACAAAGCGAGACTCTGTCTCAAAAAAATAATAATAAAAAAATAAAACATTGGAAACCATATTACCACTTACCCCAGGCTCCACCACACCAGTCAGGCAAATATGCTGATTGACTTGTCTGATATAAACCCATCCCCCTTCCTAGGAAAGCACAGCAGCAGCCAGCTGAGGAATCTACATTTTCTCTCCCCAAAGGACTCTGATGCAGTTTAGGATACATGGCATCACCACCCTTCTCCAGAGAGCTCATTTTCAGGGCAGAGTTGGGAAAAGGATGTTAGAATCCCGTAAGGAACTTTTAAAGAGATACACCACGCCAGCAACTGAATCTTCTAGGGAGTAAGGAGAGAAGAGGAGCTAAAGTAGTGCTTCACTTCCAGGAGTCCTTATCATGCCCCCACTATTGAGGCAATGCCTTTCCAGCACAGTCTTCACTCACTGCAACCTCCGCCTCCGGGGCGGGAGTGGAGGGGGGCAGTGGCTGGGACTATAGGCTGTGCCACCATGCCCGACTAATTTTTAGTAGATACAGGGTTTCCCCATGTTGGCCAGGCTGGTCTCAAACTCCTGGCCTCAAGTAATCCACCTGCCTCAGCCTCCCAAAAGCCTCCCAAAGTACTGGGATTGCAGGCCTTAGCCACCATGCCCAGCTCATACTACTTATGAAGATAGTAAAATTAGATCATGTGAAAGTACAAATACCCTGTAAAAACTCTTATACAGATGTTTGCTGTTCACTTGTAATCAGAGAAAACACAACTGTCTTAACTCTTTGGGCTAGTATAAAGCACTAGAAACCTTCTGTCTGAGCAATCTTGTCACCGTTCAAATGCTTTAACATTCTCTCCTCGAGATTCACTTAGCAGACATGTTGCAAGCAAAGAGGAGGGAAGAAAAAAAGTAGGAAGGGAAGCGAGAAGGGAAGGAATGGATGAATCCTGGGGCCTTTTACAGGACACTGTGTTGGGAATACAGGGACCCTTCACACACACACACACACCACACACACACACACACACACACACACAGAGTAGAATTTAGACCAGTGTTCTCCAGAAGAAATGTAATGCAAGCCACAGATATAATTTTAAATGTTCTGGTAGCCACATAAAAGGTAAATAGAAACAGGTAAACTTAATTTTTAAAATGTATTTATGTAACATAATATATACAAAATATCACCATGTAAAACATGTAATCAACATTGAAACATGTATGAAATAGTTTACATTCTTTTCTTCATATTTAGAATTGGGTGTGTATTTTACATTCATAGTCTACCTCAATTCAGATTCGCAGCATTTCAAGAGCTCAATAGCCACATGTGCCTAGTGGTTATCATGTGAGACAGCCCAGATTCAGACAGCGAAGGGCAGATAAAGGGGAAGAGAAGGGGTAAGAATAAAACCCTAAAAGCTCTTGGGGGGGTCCATTTGGGGAGACAGTAGTAGTGATGGCAGTGAGGGCCCATATGGAGCAGCCACTGCTATAGCAGGGGAGGCACAGGTGGGACAGGGCACTCCACAGAGCCAGCAGGAGCAGGGAACAGGCAAGAGCCCTGCCCCCTTCCAAATTGGTGGGGCAGGAGCCCTGACCTCCTGGATGCAGCTGCAGCCACCCAACCATGGCTGCAGACCCAGGCATCTCTGCACTCTTGGGGGCCCAGTTAGCACCCCCAGCCCCCACAGGCTTGGAAGGGCCTGCTCTTGCTGCCTAGCCACTCTCGGCTCCTCGCACCAGCTCTGATTTCAGAGCAAAGTCGAGGCGAAGTCCTACGCACTGTTGCAACCTGGCCACGTATGAGCACACTTGGGGCAGCGCTGACATGCCAGCCCTCTGCCACCCCTCCAGACTTTGGGTACCAATGAACACAGGAGGGAAACCAAGGGGGCGCTTAGAGGGGGTGAAGGTGACTCCATATGGGCCTGCAGGTGCCCCTTGGCACAATTTAGGTGCCATGGACAGTGGGAGGAGGCAGACATGCTCCCAGGCAAAAAGGGGCAGGTCGCTGGTAAAACCCCACCTTCACTCCAGGGATGGCCTGAGGCCTGGGGGCCAGGCTGCCAGTTCCACCTACCAGAGTGATAACTTATGGTGCTTTTTCTGGCCTGCCCATGGCCACCCGTGGACCAATCAGCACACGCTTCCTTCCTTCTGAAGCCCATAAAAACCCTGGACTCAGCCAGACTCGGCCAGATATCAGAACAACCTGCCTGCAGAGACAAGCTACCCACTGCGGGTCTCCCCTCAGCTGAGAGCTGAACAGACTTGTCAGGACACCCTGCCTGTGGATAGAAGCTACCCACTTCGAGTATTCTGAGAACTGTACTGCTGCTCAATGAAGCCCCTCTCTGCCTTGCTCACCCTCTGGTTGTCTGCATACCTGGCAGGATCTAGGCTGTGTGCCCCTTATGATAATCTAATGCCTGATGATCTGTCACTGTCTCCCATCACCCCCAGATGAGACCATCTAGTTGCAGGAAAACAAGCTCAGGGCTCCCACTGATTCTACATTATGGTGAGTTGTATAATTATTTCATTATATATTACAATGTAATAATAGAAAAAAAGTACACAATAGACGTAACGTACTTGAATCATCCCAAAACCACCATCCCCCACAACCACCAGTCCATGGAAGAACTGTCTTCCATGAAACCAGTCCCTGGTGCCAAAAAGGTTGGGGACCACTGAGCTAGACAACACATTGGTTATAATGACCCTTCAAAATATCAATAGTAGTAACCATGGTTTTGTTAGTAACACTAGTAATGGTCACCATGTACTAAGGGCTTACTAAACCCCCAAGCACCTTGCAAATGTTTCACAAGCTTTTTTAAAAAATAAGCTTTCATTTTAGAATCATTTTAAATTTGCAGAAAAGTTGCAAAGATAGTACAGAGTCCCTGTATGCTCTTTGGCCAGCTTCCCCTAAAGTTAACGTCTTACAAAACCATGATATATCCGTCAAAACAAAAAAATTAACACTGGTATGATACTATTAACTACAGATTTGATTTGGATTTTAGCAGTTTTGTAAGTATTTTATCTTCCCAGGAACCCTACAAAGTAAGTACCATTCTAATCCTGATATGATGGAGGATGCTGAGGCTTAGTAAGAATCAATCACTTGCTTATATTAATAGTAAAAATGCCAAAGACTAGCAAGACTTAGATTATGATTTTGGTTCCTCCATATCTGGAGGCTCTGCTTAATCCCTATACTATAAGCTTACCCAGGTATCATAATTCCCAATTTAGAGAACAAGAAACCCTGACAAGAAGCGAGCTACCTGAAGGCATGCTGCATCAAACCTGGATGTATCTGAGTCCAACGTCCCAGTTGCACTCTGGCTACACCACCATCTCCCTCCATGACACAAGAGAGATGAGGAGTTGCTCAGGGCCCATGCAAAGCCCCTGAAACTCAAGAGGAATGTCGTGAAGGCTGTGATGTGGAGGGAGGGGATCACAGCCCTCGAAACTGACTAATTGTTCCAGGGCCACCAGTAAACCTGAGAGCTCTCTTGTGGCTCTCGTCAGGTAAAAGGGACACAGGGAGCCAACTCAAGAGTGCCTTACAAGGAGCATGTCTAGAGGAATGAGTGGCAGAAGGAGAAGCCACCAACTACTCTAAATTTAGCTACAACCAAACCACTGGGATCCTTGCTTTGGGCCTCTATTTAAAACTCTTTTAAAACATTCTTCTCCTGGGGGATCCTGTAGCTCAGTCCTTTCTAGCCCCTAGATTTTACTACCTGGGCAACAAAAGAGGCAGGAGTCGTTAACAACCTCACACAGACCTAAGAAGAATGACACAGGGCAAGCAGACAGAGACCTGGACAAACTTATCTGGACAGCCCATAACAAGCCATGTTTTGCACTTTTTTTCCAGCCTTCATTTCCTTTTTGGCACTCCACGATCCCCTCCAGGTGTTTCTGATGCACACTACAGTTTGAGAACGTGTGACCTAGAAATGTATTCGGAAGGGTCTCCGTACACAAATAAACAAGATCTCACATATAGACTGGGGGCCCGTGGTGAAGCGCACAAGCTGAGCTGGGGGAGCAGCATTCATTCATCTCACAGTTACGGAGCAGTAGAGGCCAGGCCTGCGCTGTGTGCTGCTGGACGTCCTAGGCTTCCTGGAGCATAAAGTATAGGAGAGCTTGAAGATATCAATCAAGCAAGCCTATGGATGAATACAGAATTACAAACTGTGGCAACTACTATGAAAGAAAAGAACGGTGGGGAGAGCAGCAGAGAACAATGGGGATCTGCTCTCAGCTGAGGGGTCCAGGGAGGCCTCCCTGCGGAAGGAAAGGACATTTAAGTGGAGATAGGAAGAGGCAGGAGTCGGCCAGGAAAAGAGGGAAGGAAGTAAGCTTTCTCAGAAAAAGAAAACTATGTGCAAAGGCCCTGGAGCTGGGGCGAGCATGGTACTTTGGAGATCCTGAAAGAGCCAGTGTGGCTAGAAACAGAGGGAGGCAAGAGGACAAGTGAAAATGAAGCTGGAGATGTCACCTGAGCCACAGGTATGACCAAGAGTCTGTGTTGGCATCTAAGCTTAAAAAGGATGGCCCTGAATTTTAGTAGAATATTGACAATAAAAGTAACAACCAACATTTTTTTCCAGTACTTACTATGTGCCTAAGTGCTCCATATAAAAAGGTAATCCTTATAACATTCCAACAAGTAGGTTCCACTCCTATCAGCATGCCACTTTACAGATGAGGACACAGTTCAATTCAACTGCTCCAAGTCAGACCTAGTTAAGGACTGGAACACAATCAGACCAACTTCAGAAACCAAGCTCTCAACCACTTCGTCATTCTGCAGGAGAATGGAGAAGCAGATGGACCTCAATGATCTGCTTTGCGTTTTCAAAAGCTCAATGTGGATGCCATGCAGACAGGGAAGTGAGAATGCAAGCAGAGGCTGCGGCATCTTCCAGGCCAGAAATGGCAGGAGCCTGGGCCAGGGTGGTGGCAGCAGAGATGTCCAAGAAAAAGAATTCTGGGCGGCGGGGAAAGCGGGCATTCTCCTAGGGACTGCTTCACATGTTCCAAACTCCTGACCATTAACAAAGTTTGCGCATCCTAACCCACCTCCTCCACCTGCCATCAGACAATGCGAATAAGCGCCGAAGAGAGCTCTCCCTCTTCTGCAGGACTGACCCAAAACACAGGGCGGTCACTGAGCCTCTGCTATTCCTAAGAGTTAGCATTGAGGAAAAAGTCTGTTCTTTGTTTAGAAGGGATGTCATTATCCTCCAGGAAAGGTCACAGATGACCAAGACACCTCACGGTGGTGCCCTCATGAACACTGACCAGATTCAAACTTAGATATAAAAAGATGCTTCTAGCTTGAATTTTAACAAGCAGAGTTTCTCTTTAACTTGATCGCCTCACAGCTCATTAGAGAGAGTCGGACAGCACAGTTGTCAGGATGGCTCGCATTTCTAGAAAACTCCAACCTATGGCTTGGTAAAATGGTATGGATCTTGGAGAGGCCATTTCCTTGGATGAGATTTAGAGTCTCAGGGGTGCGGTCAGTGTCCTCTGACTTCAAATAAAAAGGGTGTTGTGGGGTAGATAATGGAGGCTTACCGCCAGCTCACACAGCCCAAGAATCAAAGCCACTGACAGCTCCGTGCCGGCAATGGGGACACCTGGACTGACGGAACCACTGAGTTTCCTGTCTCCCGTGACAGGTCTAATCAGGACTTCCCCAAAACGGGGCTTGCCCGTGCCCTCTGACCTGCATGTCTGAACACAGCACAGATAGGCCTGGCAGGATCTGGAGAAGGACACAGAAGGGGAGGAGTGGGTGGGAGCAGGGCCACCTCCTTGTATAAATAAGTCACAGCCTCTCGTATTGCAACAGTTGTGAAAAAGTCCACACCCATTTCAGAGTTTTGAAAGACTTCATCTGAGATGGGTGGAGAGGGTCAAGTGCCCCTCTGAAGCTCTCTCCTGCGTGCCATCCATTCCCCGACCCATATTCGTTTCTCCCATATTCCTCCTCATTACCTGCTGCCTTAATTGGCCACAAAGTCTATGTATTATAAGTGGAAACTATTAATAACACCTGGTGGGTGAAAAAATGCTATGGCTCTTATTTACAAAAGTATTAAATTAAGTACCTCTTGTTTCGCGGGACTCTGGGTATTTTTTTTCCATAGGATTAAAAAATAAAATAGGGCATAAGAACAAAGAGCTACAGCCCTGCCCTTGCCCCTGTGGAAGGGGCCGAGAAGCTTCTAATGATGAGGGAAGGGAGGGAGAGAGTGGAGTGGAGAAGCCCATGTCTCTGGGCCTGAACCCCCATAGCATTAGGGCCTTCTCTTCCCAAGGAACCATAAGCAAGAGTTAATATGTCACTCAGCGAACACTGCTCGAGAAGAATAGTCAGTCAGTCGTCTGCTATAAGGAAATCGTCCTCGAGTGGCCTGTAAGACTCTGAGTGAGTGGCTTAATCACCCAGCAGGGCCTAGCAAGCAATACAGAAAACTCCTCCGAGACAGCAAGCCTGTAAAGGCAAAGCATTATCATTTGTAACAGGATTAATAACAACATGGGCTGGAAACAAACAGACACCACTGGATTACGTTTCCAGCCTCTTCAGGGAGACCATCGAGTTCAATGAAGGGTTTTATTTCTTTGTTTTTAAACAAGACAGCATCTCCCACCATGTGACACCAAGAACCCTCTCCAGGGAAATCAGTTCTTGTGCGTTCGTCCTGCCAATGACAGGCAGCCTGAGGCACAGGGGTTAAAACAGTCAGGAGAAAGTCCAGGAGGAATTTTACAATTCCAATTTAATAATAAAAAGAAGGAAGACCAAGGGTCTCCTGATTAAGCCTCAGCACTTTAAAAAGGGCTTAAGGGGATCAATATTCCCATGTCACAGTGCTCCCTAAGTTAATTTTTTAACCACTTGGGGTCTTGATTAAAAATGTGGACTCTGGCCCAGCGTGGTGGCTCACTCCAGTAATCTCAACACTCTGGGAGGCTGAGGCAGGCAGATCATTTGAGGTCAGGAGTTCGAGACCAGCCTGACCAATATGGTGAAAGCCCATCTCTACTAACCCATCTCTACTAAAAATACAAAAAAATTAGCCGGGCGTGGTGGCACATGCCTACAGTCCCAGCTACTTGGGAGGCTGAGACAGGAGAACTGCTTGAACTCAGGAGGCGGAGGTTGCAGTGAGCCAAGATCACACCACTGCACTACGGCCTGGGTGACAGAGCAAGATTCCATCTCAAACAACAACAACAAAAAAAAGTGGACTCCATGCCTGGAAAGGGGATGCTTAGAGATCGCCCCTTTTGACAAGTTCCTTTGGACTTTCTTATGCAACTGAGGTTGCCAAAGCACTGCCCTATTTCATTAATGCACTGCTGATATACAGCTAAAGTCAGAGAACGATTCATACTTTTCTTTTAAAACTAAGAAGATAAACTCAGTCACATTTGCACATAACTTGGAGACAAACATAGTTACCATGGTCATCAGTGAAGTCTCTGGCTTCCCAATTTTTTCAACAGATAGTTCATTATTTTTTAAAAAGTTAAAAAGACATTGATTTTACATTTACTTCCTTTATTTCCTTTGGGGAAGATTGGCAGTGCAACATTTGGCAACAGAAAGAAGAGCTGTGAGTGACTGAGGTCCCATGTCAGTGAGTGGGTCCCACAGGGGATGAGTGAGGTCCCATGGCAGTGGACGGATCCCATAGGGCGTGACTGAGGTCCCCTGGCAGTGGGCGGGTCCCATAGGGCGTGACTGAGGTCCCCTGGCAGTGGGCGGGTCCCATAGGGCGTGACTGAGGTCCCATGGCAGTGGGCGGGTCCCATAGGCATGACTGAGGTCCCATGGCAGTGGGCGGGTCCCATAGGGCGTGACTGAGGTCCCATGGCAGTGGGCGGGTCCCATAGGGCGTGACTGAGGTCCCATGGCAGTGGGCGGGTCCCATAGGGCGTGACTGAGGTCCCATGGCAGTGGGGGGTCCCATAGGGCGTGACTGAGGTCCCATGGCAGTGGGGGAGTCCCATAGGGTGTGACTGAGTCCCATGGCAGTGGACGGATCCCATAGGGCGTGACTGAGGTCCCATGGCAGTGGGGGGTCCCATAGGGTGTGACTGAGTCCCATGGCAGTGGGCGGGTCCCGTAGGGCGTGAGTGAGGTCCCATGGTGGTAAGCGGTCCCACAGGGCGTGAGTGAGGTCCCATGGCGGTGAGTGGGTCCCACAGGGCGTGAGTGAGTGAGGTCCCATGGCGGTGAGCAGGTCCCACAGGGCATAGGTGAGTGAGGCCCATGGCAGTGGGCGGTCCCATAGGGCGTGAGTGAGGTCCCATGGTGGTGAGTGGGTCCCATAGGGCGTGAGTGAGGTCCCATGGCGGTGAGTAGGTCCCACAGGGCGTGAGTGAGTGAGGTCCCATGGCGGTGGGCAGGTCCCACAGGGATGAGTGAGTGAGGTCCCATGGCGGTGAGCGGGTCCCACAGGGCGTGAGTGAGGTCCCATGGTGGTCAGTAGGTCCCATAGGGCGTGAGTGAGTGAGGTCCCATGGCGGTGAGTGGGTCCCATAGGGCGTGAGTGAGGTCCCATGGCGATAAGTGGGTCCCATAGGGCGTAAGTGAGTAAGATCCCACGGCAGTGAGTGGGTCCCATAGGCATGAGTGAGTGAGGTCCCATGGCGGTGAGTGGGTCCCACACGGCGTGAGTGAGTGAGGTCCCATGGCGGTGAGCGGGTCCCATAGGGCGTGAGTGAGGTCCCATGGCAGTGGGGGGGTCCCATAGGGCGTGACTGAGGTCCCATGGTGGTAAGCGGGTCCCGTAGGGCGTGAGTGAGGTCCCATGGCGGTGAGTGGGTCCCCTGGCGGTGAGTGGGTCCCGTAGGGCGTGAGTGAGGTCCCATGGCGGTGAGTGGGTCCCCTGGCGGTGAGTGGGTCCCATAGGGCATGAGTGAGTGAGGTCCCATGGCGGTGGGCCGGTCCATAGAGCGTCAGTGAGGTCCCATGGCGGTGAGTGGGTCCCACACGGCGTGAGCGAGTGAGGTCCCATGGCAGTGGGCGGGTCCCGTAGGGCGTGAGTGAGGTCCCATGGCGGTAAGCGGGTCCCACAGGGCGTGAGTGAGTAAAGTTCCATGGTGGTGAGTGGGACCTCACTCACTCACCTCTATGGGCCGCATAATCATGCAAAATGCAGGCATGCCCCAACCTTGAATCTTTCCAAGCCTGGGACTGAGAAGGCCTAGAGGCAAGGGGAATCCAAGTGTACAGAACATGCAGGGGTGGGGTGCAGATTTGGCACCAGCCCAACTCACAACAGCCTCAGATTCAGACTTCTGATCCTCTTTCCCAGTGGAGTTCTGGAGCCTCACAGAGATCCAAACAGTGGGATTGAAAGCAGAAGACATTCGTCACATAACTTTGAACATATATTCATTACCAGGCCACACCTATAATGTGCTATGTCTCCATATTTTTGTAACTCCTATTATTATCTTGTGAAAAGCATAACTATATTCTATTATGTTTCCTTGTATTAAAAAGCATCCAGGTCTTCAATGTAAATATTTTAAACTATCTATGGTGTTTCTAACCCTATGTACTTTTTCACTTTTTAAATACACTGAAAGGCTCAAATTATGGAGGTAGCCACTCTTCTCTTAATCTCTGAGAGGCCCAACCTGCAGAGTGGCTGATGGAGCAAACCCAGCACAAGCGTGGTCCTCTATCTACCACAGGGGATGAGAGGAAATCTCCAGGCATGGGTGTCAGAAGAAGCAAGGGAGGGGGCCTCCCAATTATTAATAATATCCCCTTGCTTGGTGTCATGGCTGTTTTGCCTGCCCAGGGCACCTATGGGCTGTGAATTAGACCGCTTCTGGACGTGGGGAGCAGAAACCAGGCGACAATTTACATGGAGAACTTCTCTGCTGGACACCAGGAGGGCCAGAGCTCGGGAAAATATAGCATCATGATCCGGAGGGTTTGCTTTTTAGCATTCCTCCTTCTGTCTCAATGGCCTTGCTGATAGGGGTAAACACACTACCATCAAGATGCTAGGAGGCCAGGGAAAGGGAACATTTACATCTAGCACCTAAGTGCTCAGCATTCTGCCAGGAGCCTCACAGTGCTGACATCTGACAGCCTCCCTGCCTGTTATCTGGTGATTCTCTTGGCCTCACCCCCACCCATTCTCACCCTCCAACCAGCTGACCCCTGAACACACCTGGCTTCCCTGCCTGCTGGCTTCCCATTGGTTCAGCCAACCAGGCACCCAGTGGGGAATCAGAGGAAAGAAGAGAGAGGTCTGGGTATTTCTCTCTGGCTCCCTCTCTCGCTGGGTGCCACATCTTTGGGTAACATTCTTTCTTGACTATAGCTCCTTCTGGGCAGCTCCTCCTCCACAGTTCCAGGTCTCACT